>NC_089825.1:90021452-90321452 GCF_035046505.1 Tiliqua scincoides
TGCCCTATAAGGCCTTAATCCTGTGTGCGAATGGGTAGTCGGGGACAACAGCCTGTGCACATCTAGCTGCCGAAGAAAATAAAACATTCCGTACATCCTCGGAGTCCATGGCTTACTATTACCCCACGCCTGGCTTTGAAAACAGGTTTCAGGGCTAAGCTCTGCTCATTTTCTCTGAAGTTGGGTTGGACATTCGGATTGCCTTTAGCAACAGGCAGAGGTGCACAGAACTCTGTGTTCTTTAAAAAGAAAAAAGAAAAGAAAAGAAAAGGAAAGGAAAAAAACAAAAACCACCCAGAACTCCCAGCAAGGATTTAAATGTAAGTTAGTCAATTTCCCCCCTCCCCCCATACTGTCTCTCACTCTCATTTTTAGTTGGCAGCCTCCCTTGTAGTAAAATAGGCTTCTGTCTCCACAATGTCTGCCCACCCGCCGGCACAGGGATCCTGTTTGCACGCAGCCCTAAAAAAGAGAAAGTCAAGCAGAACCTCGGGATGTGCCTGTGTGGAGTTACTCCTCGGAGTTAACTCTTAGCAGTCCAAGCAGTTCTCCTCCTAGACCCAGGTTGGAGGGTCTTTCCCCACCACAATCACACCACAGGCATGGTTCAGGCCTGGATTTCCCGGTTTGCACTTCATGCTCCAAGTGACTCACACAGACACGTGTGTGCCGCCTACTCCATGCGCAAGTGTAGAGATCCGTGTGGGCTCCAAGGGTACAAATAACTTGTGGGGCTTGAATATGCAGCATCTTCAGACCCAGTCGGCCTCCAGCAACTGGTCGACTAAAATTAGGTGTGCTTGACTTGAGCCTGATCCATCAGCACTAAATTTTGGCAGACTTGGGGTTTGAAAACCACAAGGAGAATCGCAAATTCCCAGGTAGTACTGGTGAAAAGCATTGGGCTGGCCAGGTAGGTAAGACCAGCAAGTCAGCACCAGTAGTAGGTGCAAATTGGCCAACACCACAAATGCATCCAAAGGAGTATGAAGGTCTTCGTATAAGGAAGTCTTATGAACCTAAGAGTGGGTTGAGAGTGGGTCTGTATTACTTCACAGGGATTTATTTTTTTTCATAAGGATACTGTACTCTTACTGCCTACCTCAGGTAAATTAGAGATCTTACCTCCATCGTGGCAGAATTAGCACCCTGCTGGATTTTGTCCAGAACAAGCCTAACAATCAGGCTTGTTCCTTTGCCACCCTTCCTCCAAGGCACTCTGAATGCTGTATGTGGGGTTGATGGGTGATCTGGGTCTGCTCTGCTTAGTTTCCGAGGCAGAACTTATTTACTTACCTGCAGAACATTCTCTCTTCGGCAATGGCAAGCGATCCCCTCATCCCTGATTGGCTTGCTGCTGATCTCCCACCCAGACATACTGGCCTAGGAGGCCAGAGGAGATGGAATGGAAACGCAGCAGCTAGCCAACCAGGGACAAAAGGTCAGCATCAAAGAGAGCATGTTCTGAAGGTGCATTAACAAGCTTAGCTCCAGAGACAGAACCTGTTTATACAACTTTGCAACATTCTCTCTTTGGAGCTGGAGAATTGGAGTGTGGGTCTCCTTGTCCCTGATTGACTTGCTGCTAGTCTCCCAACCCAACTTAGCTTTACAGGTGGAACCTGTCTAAGTACCTTCAGAACACTATTTGGTTCTGAAGAGCAAGGAGTGCTGGAGGGCGGGTCCCTAGTTTCTGAATGGCTCCCTAGCAGGAATTCTGAAGGGGACCATTTCTCACTTCCATCACGCACACTCTCATGCATCCTATCAAATTAAGCTCAGTTATTTTCAGAGTATTCTGGAAGTGCCAGATCCAGCAGGGCATGTGGGACTGGGGGGGGGGGGAGACATTGCAGAGAACATACTGTGTATGCTCCCAGGTGCAGTCCCCATTATTTAAGAGAAAGCCAAGATGGTGTAGTGGTTTGGGAGTTGGACTTCGTTCTGAAAAATCCAGGTTTAAATCCCTGCTCAACCATGAAGCTTCCTGGTGACTAAGGGCCAGTCAGTATCTCTTGGCCTCACCTATCCCACAGGGTTGTTGTGAGGACTAAGGAGCGAAGGAGTTCTGGGCAGCCCTGAAGAAGAAGTGCGGCATAAAAATGTGAAAAATAAAGGATGAGGTTCTGGAAATGACTCTGCTTGAGACCTGGAGGGCTGACAGTTCTTGGCTAAGCGGACTAATGGTCTACCTAAGGCGGCTTCATCGTTCTTTCCTCATTGAACATTGTGACACTAACTTTTCATCAGTCAGAAGTTGTTTGAATGTCAGAGCTCATCTTCAGAGCATTAGCTTTGACACTCAGGGAGAAACAGTTCCTGATGAGGGAGAAAGAGTTCCTCTGAGCACACGTAGGGTAACTAGTGACCGTCCTCAGAGATCAGGGCTCAGGAAGAGGAAGGGATTTCAGGCCAGGGTTACCATCTTCCAGGCAGTCTTGAAACCTCAGTGCCTCTTCTCTTAGACAAGGATGTCATGACTGGCTTTCCATTCCTTTGCCCTGATCCCAATCCGGGTACACCCAGGTGGATAAACAACCCTACAGCTGCCTTCTGCAAGGAACATTCATGGCAGTAGTGCTGTGGAACAAGGAGTGCCGCCACCTGAGTCACAACCCATGACCTCCCCCCCCAGGGGGAGGTGCAGGAGGACAAACATGAGGCGCTCACCACCCCCAGATGTTTGATGGTTTGTTTATGGTGTGTCAGCCTTGCTGATGTCAAAACACCCTTTCTTCTGGCAAGACTGGGAGGACTTTCATAGACTCAGAGAAGTACAACACACCTTCTCCTACTTTCAGGATAATTGGGGGCATTATCCAACCTTTATTGCCTGACCCATTCTGCCCTCTGTGTCTCAATACAAAGGTATTGACCTATTATTGGGTTCTCTCAGGAGAAGAGCATCATTTTGCACTTCAGGCTTCAAAGATAGCCACTGCCAGTCACTGCCAGATCCTGACATGTACCCTTCCAATGTCCACCTGAGCTGCTGTTAGCAACAATCATGGATCAATCATAGCATGTGGAAAATCTGGGCAGCTACTATGATAAAAGAGAATTGATAAACTGCTTGAAGGGACCTGATTTGACTAAGAGGAAAAGTCCATACATATTCCAGGCGAACTTTCCTAGGGCTCACCTCCTGGAATGCTTGATGTAGTGCTAGATGTACAGAGTACCTCCCCCTAAAGACTAAGGAACTACAACCTGCCCACACATGATAGGAAAAGAAACTGGGAAAAGGATTCCCGGTTCAGAATTTGGCTTCCTGCTAGGTTTGTGCCCCAGTTTCTTAAGTAAGTCACTGTATCAGGCTGGCAGTATTGGGTTATCTAGACAGAGAGGGTAGACAGCTCTTGTGTTTTTTCCCTGATTTGGGGGGCCATTTCAGAATAAGTACATCATATTTATTTATGTATTTTGTTACCTGATTTGTATCCCAGCTTTCCTCCCAGGATCTCAGAGCTACATTTGAGTCTCACGACAAGCCTGTGAGGTTTGTTACCCTGAGGCAAAATGACGCAATGTGTTCCTACCCCAGCAGCAGGGTCTTCTGCCTTCCTTTACTCCATAACAAAGAGAGATTCAGCAGGGGAAGCTTTAAAAAGCATGCCATGTAGTGATGGGGAAAGTCTATGTGCTGCATTTTAGAATATCACGTAGGTAGCAAAAGCACTGCTAGAAAAAAAAAGTTGACAAACTGGCCACACAGGAAGCTTCATAGCTAAGGCGGAATTTGAACCCAGGTATATTACAGCCAAACCCAGTGCTCTAGCCACTGCACCACACAACCTTTCCAGTTTCTCTGTATAGTACTGAAAAGCAATAAAACCCATTTATTTCTTTAGTCTGACTTTCTAGCTCTTACCATCTCATTGGTGTGACGTGAATGACAGCTAGTGAAAATATTGAAGCAAGTTCATGATAATTCAAGGGACCTGAAGATTGCCAATTCTACTTTCTTCCCCAAAGCAGGGTTTTCTATATGTGATTCTCAATCCTACTGAACTCCCAACAACAACAATCCAATACACAAAAAGCAGGATGCTTCAGGTGGCTCTTGCAAGTGAGCCAAGCTGCAAACTAAAAAGGGAGAGAAATTTGTTATGCTAAGATAAGGCACACAGTGAACTCAAATGCTCAATGGTTTAGATTAGAAGGTGGGGAGAGGCGGAAAGGATTTCCAAGCCTGGGATTTAGTTTCCTCATCCGGTTTCTGCTTAACTTGCATTTTAAGTAAAATATTGTTTAGTTTAATTAGCCAGATGAATTTGGTTTCTCCAGTGAGCACATCATGTTAACTGAAGCTGAAGTATAACATGTTTGGGATAATGCTCAAATAAGCCCAATATGAGAAATCTGAGTATAAGTGCCATAGAGCTAATCTCCAACATATAGTATTTGCATAAATGAGTTCATGGGCGTCACTATAGAAATTCCTACTGAGGTCCAGGGACTTCATATTCTGGGCGTACTTTTTCTTTTGCCAATGGAAGCCACTATTCTGGATCTAGATTGATACCCTGGTGGTGGCGAAGGGCTTCAGCCCTTTGCCTCTGATGATCCAGATTGGTTTCCCAATCCTGTAATTGCTGTTTGCTCCAGGTGGGAAACTTCCACAGGGACCCATGGGAATTTACCGCCTGTGATAAAGTCTGTGTGAGGTGATCCAGCTCAAAACTGTGGCATGGGCAAAGTATTAAGGTCCCAATCCTATCCAGCTTTTCAATCACAATGCAATCCCAAGGGGAACACATGTTCCCTCACCTGGAGGAGGCCTCCATGACTGTCCCACCATCATAGGATGCAGTGCAAGCCCCACTGGCATGGCTGCATCAGCACTGGAAAGTTGGGTAGGATTGGGCCCTAAATCCCCCTTCTCCCGCCCCCCTATTGTGGTCTCAGTCTGGATAGCATTGTGCTGAAGCTGCTGATGACTGCAAAAAATAAAGCCTTTCAGAACCAAATGACATATCAACTGTTACCCTGCACATGCCCAATCTCGTCTGATCTTAGAAGCTAAGCAGGGTCAGGCCTGGTTAGTACTTGGATGAGAGACCGCCTGGGAATACTGGGTGCTGTAGGCTTATACCATAGTCTTTCGAGACTGAAGGTTGCCAACCATTAATCTTGTGTGTAGTTTGGCCTCTCGAAGGGGCCTATACTGAAATACCCCTATAACCTAGCCACTGTTACCCTGCACATGCCTGATCTCGTCTGATCTCAGAAGCTAAGCAGAGTCAGGCCTGGTTAGTACTTGGATGGGAGACCGTCTGGGAATACTGGGTGCTGTAGGTTTATACCATAGTCTTTCGAGACTGAAGGTTGCCAACCAATGGCACTATTCGAAACAGCGCAAGTGCCAGTAGAGCATGCATTGCACAAGTGCTAGCTGTTGCAAAAGTGGCACAATGCACTTCATAATAACATAACATGGGCCTGTATTGGCCCGTGCATGCCAGCAGAAGGAGTGGCATGTGCCTGAGAAGGTAAGATTTGTGTGGAAGTAGAATGGAGCAAGTGGAAGGGGTGGGACAAGGAGGAAAGGCTTACTCCCAGGAAAGTGTATAGGATTGTGGTCTCGGTTGAGTACTGCGTTGCTTTTAGTTGGAGCAATGTTTATGCCACCTTGGAGCTGTCCCAGGTCCTGTAGATCCCGACAATTCTCTCTGCTGCCTAGTAACTATGACCTGCCAACCTTCTACCCTACACCCTACTAGCCTGCCACTTGATCCCCACCTCCTTGCAAGTTTGACTGTCCCTACATGCAAAATAAAGCACCCTGCATGCAAAGGCAATGTTATGTAGGAGCTAGTGTGCTGGCCTATGACAAGGGAGACCCAGATTCAAATTCCCACTCAGCCACACAGCTCCCCGGTTGATGATCAACAACCCTCTGCTGAACCTACTTCATTGGAGTGTTGTGTGGATAAAATGGGGGTGAGAAGAAGGAAAAAGGTGTTCTTCCCTGAGTTTCATGGAGGAAAGGCAGGACTAAAATGCAGTGATGACCCCCTCCTCCCAAAAAAATGTCAGGAGAAAGGCAAGTCATGCTAAAATTCTTCTCCTAGAGGTGCTTGCTGGTTTAGAATGAACAAATGTCTTCAAAGTGTTCTCTTGTAGACCTCTGTCTACCCATCAGCTTCTCATTATCACAAATCTGTCAAGCATCCTGATTGTTAAAGAGGTTTTCCATGATTTCAATGTAATATGCGTTTCTCTTGCAGTGGCCCTTATTTCAACCAGGCTTTCCTGTTCATCTAGATTGACTGCTCCCTTGTCAATTAGTTCCTAGAGACCACAGTGATGCCCATTAAGCTAACAGCTAAAGACCTTCTGACACTGCTCTCTGTCCTAGGGATTGGTCAAGACTGTTCAAGATTGTTCAAGAGTTATGCCGCATTGCAGAGTGTAGGTGTTCCATAGAACAGATGACCTTCATTTTCTTATTTGTTTTACACTAGGAAACTGTCTTCTATGGATTCAATCCATTGATCTAGCTGGCTCAATATTGTCAACACTGAGTGGTAGCAGTTCTCCAATATTTTAGTGAAGGTTCTTTCCCAGCCCTATGTGGAGATACAAGAGATTGAGAACTTCTGTATGCAAGGTAGATGCTCAGTCCCTCAAAGCCTTGGTGCTTTTCCTGCAGATTTATCTGTGGCTGTTAGTTCTAAACCTGATCCCAATACTGTGGGACTACTAGATGTTGAGAACTATCAACACAGAATGGCAGTCTCCCTTGTGCCCTGCTTGTGAGCTGCTAAGGATCATCTGACTGACCTCTGTTGGACAAAGAGCAATGAGCCAAAGAAACCTTTGATCAGATCCATCAAAGCAAATTTCCTGTTCCGATGTTCCTCCTCAGTTTTCATATCAGTATCGCTTCATTTTGTTTGCTCCGCCTTCTTTTGCCTTAGGGAGAGGAAGCATAGCTCCATGGTAGAGCACCTGTTTTGCATGTTGCAAGGTTCAATCAGGTTGTTTGATCTCAGGTTCAATCCCTGGCATCTCCAGGTCGGGCTGGGAGAGACCCCTACCTGAAACCCTGGAGAAGTGTTGGAAGGCTGGGTGACATGGCTCAATGGTGCATATGTTCATTCCAATGACTCTTCCAGCTGTTGAGCTCCCTGCTTTGCTATGTGGGAGCTGTAGGTGGACGCAGGCCTCCCTGTACCCAATAAGCTTCACACACCCATCACAAACTGTGCCCATCTGGGTGGAGTTCTTTGCACTAATACCTCCCATGTAGCTGCAGGTAGCAACATCAACCCCTGTTTGATGAGGGGGGGCAATATTTGGACAAAGAATAGGTTAAATTTCTGACATGCATCTGCCAAGTGGGATAACCTTGTATCCGGTCTTGATCTCCCTAGATCAGTGGTTCACACTGTGTGCTGTGGTACCTGAGGGTGCGACGGTAAACTCATAGGGGAATCATGGGAGGTCCCCAGCAGCCTCTTATTCCTGTTCTCCTGGGTGCCACCATATTGGACCGTGCGAAATCTCACACAATTCTTGCGAAATCTCACATGATCCAAGATAGTCATGCTCCAGAGAGCTGGGAAGAAGCGGCCACCACAAAAGAAGGGTGCTGTGCCCATGGTAAGTTCAGGAATGACTGCCCTAGAGAATAGGCAAGGTAGAATTGTAATAAACACAAAACAAACCTGGAAAAAATCCCATTCCAAAAGTGATAGTATGAAGTCAGATCAAGTTTCCTTCTTCTGCACAGGAAATCTTTGTGTTGAAAGATAAGGGTTATCAAAATCAGGCCAGGTAGATGTCTGTCTATTCAGGTCACATTGCTATATGACTGTTGAAAGCCAAAGCAAGCCAGGGGGCAGTTTATATGACAGTTCTTGTACATGGTTGGTCTTCTAAAATGAGCTTGATTTTGGAATGTGGGTGAAGCTCTACAGATCCCTTGGCATGTTCAACACTTGACCTTCTGTGCATGGCATCCAAAAGGGACTAACCCAGTCCCTCTCCATCTACATCACTGACATATTTTTGTGGGAGGGTGCATAGATGGTAGGCAGTGCCCACACCATCAGAATGAATTGTAGGAATGACTCAATTTTTGGTAGATGCAAACTACATCTGATCATGCACCTGTTTCTTATGTGTGGACAAATTTTCCTTGCTATTTGTCAGAATGATATAGAGGAGCAAACTACTGTTGGGTGAGTTTACCATTGAGGTGGTTTGGACATCTATATGTGGCAAGAACAGCAAGGCCCCCCCCCCCCCCAAAAAAAAAAAATACTCTCCAGCCTATAATCTTGGAGTACCGTTTTAGTCTACATTGCTATTTGAGCTTGAGGATCTGGATAACCAAAGTGGTATGAACAGAAGCTGGGCAAATATACACCACTGATCAACCAACAAAAATATAGACAGGTGGAGATGTAGGCCCTGCATGTACCAGAGCAATCAGACAATCATCACTGTGCCTGCTGAGTGACAGCCACTATCTGCAGAAGCAGAGGTGAGAATCAGCTCCAACGTCCCCCATGTTGCTATTTTGTTCAGGCCAGAATGGTACATCTGAAAATCTTTCCTCGCAGTTGATCTCTTGCAAAGCTCAGGTAGTTTAACTCAGGGCAAGTACACACAGAACCACAGAATTCTGCAGTGACATTGTGCAAAAGAAATGCCGACAGCCCCAGATCTCTACAAACCCAACGCAATAATCTGAGAAAGAACACAACGCCTAATTCTGCAAGATTCAAAATATTTTATTAACATCATACAGCAAGTTCTGTTCACTACCAAAGCAGAAAGGAAAGCTGGAGCAAAGCTCTCATTTCAACAAGATGCTCCTTTTCTTTTCCAAGCCAGGTTAAAAAACAAACAACCAAAGGGAAAAAAAAAAAAAAGAAATAAACTTTTAAAATTTGGAAATAAGCTTTATACAAATCAGCTATATGTACATTCCCCTCACCCCCTCTCCTTACTTATTATACAAGGCGACATAAATAGCAACCTTGACACTGTACAACACAAGAAAATGCTTATTACGATTGCAGCGCTTTAAAAAAAAAAATACACACATCGCACGATCGTTTTAAAAAAATATCCAAGGTGGATTTTTGTTCTTTTTTTTTCTTTAAAAAATAAGCTTTCCTCTTTCACAATAGCTTAACATGACATGAGTCAAGCAACACTTAGACAATGAGCATTTTTTTTTATTTTCCTTGTCCAAAAAAATAAATTAGTCCCAACGCATTTTTAAATATTTTCCTAAATTTTTAAATAAACAGTTCTTTCCCCCATTGGATCCCCTAAAAACCCTAAACAAAGGTCAAATTCTCAAGTGGTGTGGAATGGGCGCGAATGCCCAAAGAATGTAAGCATCTAGGTTTGGGTTTCGAGTGCAGAACCAAAGCAGCTCTGACTGGAAATTGGAATAAGTAAGGATTTTGCCAGGAAAAGGCTGAGAATGTTTTTCTGCTTTCTGGAATTTTTGTTTCTCTGTTTGGCCCCACTAAAAACTCTCTGGTGTAAACATGGAGGAGCTCGTCCTGATAACTGAGGTCAGAATTTTCCTTCCTTTTCTGCCTCCCCTTGTGCACTCCATTCCCCAACACCAGCTGGTGTAAACCAAGGATTTTAACTTTTGCTCCCCTAATCCTGGGTTAACTGAATATACAGTACAGGCAGTGGCGTCACTAGGGTTCGTGTCACCTGGTGCGGGATGCCAGCACGTCTTCCCCTGTGCAGTGGGCGGGGCAACAGCCCAGGTTTACTTGCGAGTAAACGCGACCTTCTGGTTTAGTTTCACTTTCCATAGGGCTCAATACATTCATCTGCTTGGAGGGAGGGATTTCCTTCTCAGGTGTTTTTGGGGGGTGCATTCATTGGATCAGGACCATTCTGGTGTCATTGGATTCCTCTCAGCCTGCCCTTTCTGACAAACTAAGCCAAGTTTGCCTACTCATGAGTAAACTTGCAATAAGGCTCCCTTTCACTTTTCATAGAGATCCATGCATTTTTGGTTCTCCATTTTTTTGGCCATAACTTTTGATAGAAAGGAGATATTTCACTCTGGTTTTTCGCATTGCATTTTGCTCAAAATTTCGCATGCAACGGTATGTAATATGATGGGGTTACTCCTAACCACCACGATTTTAGCATGTCACCCCCCAAGTGTGTGTCACCCCCCCGTGTGCGTCACCTGGTGTGGACTGCACCCCCCGCACCCCCTAGCGATGCCACTGAGTACAGGCCGTGTAACTTTGGAATAACTTTGGTTCAAAAGAGAGCTATAGACAAGTGATGGTATTTTAAAGAAGATCAGAATCTCCACCCTCTTCCAGTTCTACAACTCTTCTCTCTTCCCACAGTTTACTGCCCTGAGTATGCCCCCTCCAAGAGTCAAATCTTTGCTCCTTTTCAGCACGATCTAGTGTTATTGAAATCAATATCTTTTCCCCCCTTTATTTCACTGTTGGGATTTTTATCTTCAAATTACCGCAGATAGCAGCTGGGAATGGAATCAGAGGCAAGTAACGGTTTGGGGAGGAGCAATTTTTATCAGGAAAATAGCACATGGAAATAAGGTTTAAACACCCCCCTTCCCCGCACCACGGCCTCTATCTGAAGTGGGGCCACTGTGGCTACATTTGTGTAAAAATCAAGATGGTGAGAATCCCAAGTGTGAGATTCAAAGGTATGTTAAATGTCACATCCAGTCTGACCCTCAGGAATGGGCTTTCCTAATTTCCTATATGACCTGGAGCTGATTTGGTGTGAGCCTGGGACAGCCACTGTTAAGATCAGAACTTATCCTTTCTGTGGTGCTCAGCTCTGATTCCGTGGTGCTTTCCTCTGTTCAGTGTAACTACAAGTTCTTCAATAGCACTATGTTAATACGATATACTGCCCAGTTCTGTATAGCATATATTTCTAAGAACTGACTTTAATCCTCCTTATAAGAAATTAGACTTTTAAAAGAAAAAGAAAAAAAGGTTGTGATGAAGCTTTCGGACTGCCCCCCTATTTCTTAAACAGTCCTTTGCCAAGGGGGTGTGCAGGAATAGAAAGAGAAGAATTTCTCAGATTTTTCCCAGTTCTCTAACTGCATGGATGATTGACAACACAAATCCAACACCCGCCAGTGGATGACACTGATTTGTTTATAAAAGTCTGCCCGTTCTTCTGGAGCAGTCCTCAGGAAGGTAACCTCTGTAAACCATTTTACTTGGGAAGGCTAGCAAGAAAATAAAATGAAAAAAAAGAATCAAGAGATGGAAAATCAGTTGTGAAGACTTGCTTCTTGGAAATCTGGAGTCGTGCAATGTGACTTTGGCTCATCTCCAGCCAAGGAGAAGACCTCCCAATCGTGTCTTCTACACAAAGCTGATGCTGGTGATGGGGAAGAAACCGCCCACAGATAAACCACACAGGAAGTCAAGGTTGGTAACAGAGTCTGGGTGAAACCAATTTGGCTGACAAACAACAAGGACCATAAACTCTTTTCCCCCTCCCCCACACTCCCTTTCTCCTATTTTTAATGCGGTCTCCCAAAATGTCTTAACTCTGCTGCAGTTCAGTTGTTCCTGAGATGGGATGGAATGTACATGTCCTATGAAGCACATCAAAGAGTTTGGACTTGTTGCTGTCTGTCTGTTTCTCCCTCTCTGTCTCCCTCTCTCTCCCTCATTCCTTTTTTCCTGCTCCACTGGTTTCATCAAGGAGGCAAAGGAGGTTAATATACCGCTCCGGGATTGGGAGGAGGCCCCGGAGACGGGTGATGCATCGAGCCAGAAGTGGGCGGAGGTCCTTGTTGTTGTATGTGAGGCCCGCTCAGGTTCTGATGGTGGTACCAAGAATTATGGTCCTCCAGGTAGCTTGGTGGGGAGTTATAGGAGAGTGGCTGGGGGAGCTGGTTCCTGTTGGTCGGGTTGTTGTGGGTGTTACTGTCCCAAAGGGTGGGAGAGGGTGGAGAATTGCAAGCCATGGAGTCACTGTTGTTGGGGCTATGTTCCAAGGGCACCTCTCCGTTCTTGTACAACTTCTTGAACTTGGACCTTCGGTTCTGGAACCAGATTTTCACCTGCAAGAGAGAGAGAAACTGAACATGCGGTTCCATGGTATTGAGGAGGATTGTGTATCCTCTGTGGCAAGGATATTCTAAAGGCTATGGCAGGCACTGAAATGACCGACAACTCATTCAGCTTCTTGGAGTCCCAAAGAAGAGGAACCATGATTTAAAAGATTTAAAAAGCTGTGTCATGGAATATCTGAAATATTAGGGTCACAATCCTATGAATGTTTTTATTTTTACTTTTAGTAACCAATATCTATCTATCTATCTATCTATCTATCTATCTATCTATCTATCTATCTATCTATCTATCTATCTATCTATCTATCTATCTATCTATCTATCTATCTATCTGTTTTGGTCTTTCTTTTCCCAATGGCAGCTGAGTTTGTGTTGCACTGGAGACGCCACTGCTGAAGCTCTCTTGAATTTGGGGGATTTTGCTTTTTGAGTGGCATGAGAGATTGCTGTCAGAAGAAAGGGGCACTGGGTAGCCCCACTGTGTATCCTTAGTGGCAAATGTGGGTTACAGCACAAGCCTATGCATGTCTGCTTATAAGTTAATTCCATGAGTGTGCTCAATGGAGTTTACTCCCAGGAAAGTGGGCATAGGACTGCAGCCTTAGTCCCGATGGGAACTTAGGACTGCACACACTTTTAGAAGTACTGCCATGAAAAGCAACTAGAAACAGCTCCCGAGAACCCCAGAGCGATCACGCTTTACAAATCCACAACACTAAATGAAACCCCATGGGACCAGCACTTCAAATATTTCTAGAACTGACACACAATGATAATTGAACCACGGTTTCATCTGAGCCAGAACTCCCCCGGCTTCAAGCTCAGGATCTATTGCCAGTGCCTAGTTGCAGGCCAGAATATGTGAAGAAAGAATATCTGTTTTTTTTGGAGCATGTGTAGAGTGCCTTTCCCTTTGCGTCGAATCACCTCAGTGAGCTTTCACTTATATGGGGGGGGGGGAGTACAGAGTAGAGATAAATTTCCAGATCAGAGAGCATAACCTCTCTTTTAAAAAGAAATCAACTATAAAATAAAATAATAATAAAAAAAAGAAAATAAAAAGAAATCAACTATTAAAAAAACCTCTTTCCAGGGTGTCCTCTGGGGAGTGGTGGACAGAACAGCTCTCCTCTGGTCATGATTTTTTTTTTATCAGCACACAGTTCAAGTGGAGCAGGTGTTTTCAAGCACATTATGTACACCTGCCCCATTGGCACATGAAGGCCTCTCTCAGTCACATCTGGGCTGCAGAGTTCTGAGGTGAGAGAATTGGCTGTACCACTTCATACTGCAGGCAGTAACCACATTTTGTAATGCTCTTCTATGTTTAAAAAAACCCCAAAAAAATTCCTTGCAAATAGACGACTAGCCCAACAGGATATGTGCTGGCATACAACACGTCTCTCTAGTGTGCAATGTCTTTCCATGACACACCGTTCCAAACTGGTTCTCCCTCCTACGAGATGGTGCAGTTCACTCAAGCACCTTAGAATTCCTCTCATTCTATTGCACTGGTAGATCAGATCCCTTTCATCTTCAGCATGGGTGTAAAGGGAAGGGGAGTGTTAGATCAGTTTCATATATTCCTATCATGCAGCTCTTAAAGGCACGGGCATTTGCAGGAGAAAAGGGCCACTGTTTTGCTTCTAATACTATTCCCCAAAGGCCGCAATCCTAACCAACTTTCCGGCACTGGTATAAGGGCAATGCAATTCCAAGGTAAGGGAACAAACACTGCCTTACCTTGAGAAGGCCTCCATGACTGCCCACCCCCAACTGCATGATGCAGCACATGCTCCACTGGCACATGTGGTTAGGATGGTGCTCAAACACCCACAAAAACAGCAATTCTCACTTTCAGTGTGGTATAGTGGAACGCGTTAGACAAGAACTGGGAAGGCCCATGTTCAAATTGCCAGAAGCCTTGTGGGTTGGTCACTATCTCTCAACCTCACCTGCATCAAAGGATTGAGAAGGGAATTGTAGCTGCCTCTGTTTGCTTGTGGAATGGAAAAGGTGGAATGGAAAATGAAAGAACAGTAATTGGATAAATAAATACCCCAGAGCCCACACTGAACATATGGCCACATGCTTTAATTTTCAAGAGGACCACCTCTAGAAATGCTGTTTTGTGGTCCAAAGATGGGTCATCATTTCAGGAGATTTTGGTGACAAGTTTGTTCAGACCTTTTTATGAGATTCTCTATGGCTGCCAGAGCTGCAACTATGGTGATGAAACTTAGGCTTGGGCCAGATGCCTGGCCTGGCTGAATGGCTTGACACATCTCTGATTGCACTTGCAGTTCTATGACTACACCCCACTTTAGAGAAACAGCACAGAAGGACTGAAAGAAAGTGGGTGGTGGGTGGAGAAGTAAGAACAAAGGAACAAAGACTAGGGAGAGAGACATGGAGACAGAGAGAGAGTGCACAAGACTTTGTACTCAAAACAAGGAAGGCCGAATAAGGAAGTCTAGAAGGAACCTTGCATGTTTAATTTTTGAAGGAACCACATTTTGGAGTGTGGGGGGGGGGATCTCTTCCCTCGTGGGTGACTTGTGTGAAACGAGCCACCGGCTATTCCAAACCGTGTCATTTTCCAGTCGACTACATTGTCTGTTAAGTTTTTGTTCCTTATGAATTCATTACGCATTGAAATCATGGATTGTGAAGTCACAGAGGACCAAAGAGAGCATCTGAAGTCAGCCAAAGTTCGTTGAACTTCTAAGAGAGAGCACTCACATTAGCGCGTTCCTCAGAAAGAATTAGTATTAATTTATATAGATGTGTACTGAGATACAGACACACACGCACACATACACATGTATATGTAAGCATTACAACCCCAGCACTAATTAATGAGTGCGCACCTTTTGGAAGGGCCTGTTTGTTTCAGTTTGGCTAAAGGCCACAGGGCAGGATACATGATGAAGTTCTTTTGGCAAGCGTTACTGAAATGAACCACTGAGAGCAGCGCTAGGACACCTAGCTGTGGAGCATTTATTCTGTCTTTGGGGATTGAAATGGATATTTTTAATTTTTTTGTGGAAAGATGGAAAGGGGATGGTAAATGGGAAGTACTCGTATATAAAAAAATAATAATAATCAGGGCAAACTGATAGGCTGGGTGTTCAGATTCAAAGAGATGTATTTCTGAAATCCCTGAAGGCTAAAGAAACAGCTCCCCCTCATGTCCAAAGAAAAAGCAATTTTAGATTTATTTTTTTTTAATTCTTTTGAAGAGGTCCCGCAGAACAGAGTATGTTACGAACAGATGTGGCTGCTATGGTGTACGGTGGTTACATTTAAGAAAACATTCTTTATTTCAGAGCAACCCAGCTCCAAAAAACTTCCTCCAATGACCTTGAAAAGAGGCCAGATCGACTCGCACATGTTGGGCTGAAATACTTTGGAAAGAGTACTGAAGTGGTAGCATGGAACTATGTACCAATTCAGACTAGAGCTGAGATACTGTTTTGATTTGCTTTTGAATATTCCTCTATATGTAGAAATGTCTCCGAGCAGAAAATGAGAACAGCAAGGAAAGGACTATGCTGAACCTTTATCTCTGATGTGGCTGTTTTCTTTTTGGGGAGTAGGGAATATTCCAGAATGGTACATTCCCCACTACCTACAATCTGAAGTGAGGTGCATTCCATGCTATCACCTCAGAAATCTACCACCTTGTTTCTGTGTATGTGTAGACATCAGGTTGGACACCTCACACCTTCCTATTTACAAACACCACCCAGTCTTGTAAATCACCAACCCAGAAACTCCCAGTCCCTAAAGCCATAGGGCAGCTAGAGAAAAACAAGACATGTGGGGTGGGTGGGGGACTTTTAACCATAGAATTTGTTGGGCTAAAAATGTTTCATTTTGTTTCTATTGGGCTGTCTAATGAGGTGGAATATTTAAGACTTATAGAGACATAAGGGACCTGTTATAGAGGAGCATAAGCATCTAATAGCCTATCTTTGTTCACCCCCAAGTCAGCCTACACAACCCAGGCAACGAGTGAGTCTAGAGCCCAATCCTATGTGTGTCAGAGGTAAGTTCCATTACAGTCAATGGGGCTTACTCCCAGGAAAGTGTGGATAGGATTATAAGCTTAGGGAAAGAGCAAGAACACACAGAAAAGTACTTGGATGGGGAAAAAAAGGTCTGAGATGACTCTGGCAAGCGAGCCAAGCACTACACTAGAGACTGCAGAATTCCCCCCCCCCCCGCCACAGTCACTAGCCAGTCTGACCTGAGGGGACATTCCTGCCTTGATGATCACGTGGCCCATCACTGTCAGCATGAGCAAAACCCATCCTGTGTAGGAAAAAAGTCCTGATGACTCAGGCAAGCAAGCCAAGCACTACATTCTACAGGAAGGGCAAAAATACCCTGGAGTCACTAGCCAGGCTGACTCTAAGAAACATTCCTTCCTGACCATCTAGGGCTGGCAGCGTCAGCATGAGAAAAACCCATCCAGCTCAATCATCCCGGGGACATTTTACTGGCTGCAATTTTTAGCAATCTCAGGTGACCACGGCCAGGAGTTGACCACTGCAACGCGCTTGGCCAGCAAGAACCTGGGAGCACGCCAGCCTGCCGCCTTATTTAGATCAAGGCAATTAAGACTGGCAGTCTTGTACAAAACAAACACAAAAGAATAGCTTGGCTGTTGACCTCAGTGCGTTTGGCCAGCTTTGCATTCTTAGCCGATTGAACACTCTGCTGCTGACCTGTTTAAGAAAAAATCCTGTGTACAAGGAGACAAACCAGCAGACCTGACATCTGAATCTCAGACAGGCAGGGAAGCAAAGTCTCAAGCAAATTCTGCAACTGGAGTAGAGGTGGAGAAATGCCAAATTGATATTCTCCCAATTCAGAGTTTTTGTTCTTTGGTTTTTTGTGTTTTTTTTAAAACACACCACACAGGCATTTCCAGTTACAGATGCTGTTCATTTTTTTTAAGCAGTATATTCTATTGGTGTCAGCAACTGTTATCCTGCACATGCCTGATCTCGTCTGATCTCAGAAGCTAAGCAGGGTCAGGCCTGGTTAGTACTTGGATGGGAGACCGCCTGGGAATACTGGGTGCTGTAGGCTTATACCATAGTCTTTTGAGACTGAAGGTTGCCAACCATATTCTATTGGATCAGCACACGAAGACTTTACATGATTGCCTTTGCATTTTGATGAAAAGCATCCCAATTTTAATCTCACCAAGCTTAAATTTAAAAAAAACAAACACTAAGTTTTAAATATATGAGCAACTTCATTTCAGCATAATTCACAACTCAAATTTGTTTCTCTCAAAACAAGTGGTTATTAGAGGACAATAACGGGAGGGAACAATAAGGGACAATAGCGGAGGGACAATATCTGCACCTGCATCCTAACTGAGAAAGAGGTTTTTACATAAATTGTTTTATATGGCCAAATTTTGAGTCTTGACATTTGCCAAGCATTTTAACATGGGAGGCTTGTCGTAACGTGTTATAAGAACATAAGACAAGCCCTGATGGAGCAAAAGCCCATCTAGTCCAGCATCTTGTTTCTCAAAGTGGACAACTATGTGCCTCTGGAAAGATAAACAGAAGATGAAGGTAAAGAGCCCGCTTGTGCCATGGTTTCCCAACAACTGGCATTTATTCATTATGTTTTTTCTTAAAATGCGTGCTGCCTTTCTCTGATGGAAACCAGACCAAAAAATGACAAATAATAACATCATAATAAAGAATCCAAACATAATCAATTGGCAACAACCAAAAAATTTGGACTCTGGGATCAGGGTCCAAATGTTAGCCACTATCACAGGGCTTCTCAAGGAGCAATGTTAAAACAAAGCACCTAAAGGCATATAATAGCCTTCCAAATGGCTGGTGCCACCATATTGGAAGGACCTGGGCATATTGGGGGCATGGCATGTAGCCATTTGATTGGTAACCATTGCTGAAATCTAACTTTTTGCAGATGACCAGACTTTGGGCATTCACACCGCCCTGGAAAGCCTTTGAAAAGCAGGTTGTGCCAGGATGTGGTGAGCTGTGATTCCCACATGTGTGAATACATTCCTGGGACTGATGCACGATGGCAAAAAAATAAAACAACATCCAAAGAGTCCACGCATATTGTGGTTCACCAGAGAGTGGGAATGGTCAGAAGGTTTGCCCCTGAATGTTGAAGACTGAAATCCTTCCTCCTTGCAAAATGGTCAATGCTTCTTATCTAGTGCCTGTGACTGATTTCTTTATTTTTAGTGTAATTTTTGTGATTGATTGTCATTACTATTAGTTTAAAAAAAAATACTGCAAGTCCAGTCTACCTGGTACACCTTTCTTCCAATCTCAGGTGTTTGTATGAGTGGTTATTCAAGTGGTGAAAGGAAAGAAACTCTGCACATGCCCAGAATTGTCTGGTTCTTGATTCTTACAAGTAAGCCTTGCAGGAAAACCTTGCTGTTGGAAAAGATATTCCAGGATTCAACCCCAATTGGCAAAGCAAAAGAAGCTGTCTCTAACTCATCTCTATGTTGCACTGGATAGACAGAGGTCAGCCTTTTGTCTCCCTCTTTTCTCCACCTAGATACTGTGGCCTCGCTTCACAGCCTACATTTGGAGTAAACAGTGGAAGTTGCCTGACTGCTCTTATGGCCTCAAGCCTCTGCCTTCCCAAATTACAGGAGGAGTATTAATTGGGTCAAATGGTTTTTGAATCTTCCATGGAAGTGGACTGGACAGAAGTCTTATTTTGTTATTTTTATTTTTTTAAGTGCGGGGGCTTGCCAACCCTGCCCCATTGCAGGACTGAGTAAGATCACCTTTTGAGAGACTTCTGTGACAGTTATGTGAGTTTGCGGTTGATACTACAGTACACTGTAATGCAAAAGAACCAAGTCCACCATCTCAAATGAAATGATGTGTTCTAAATGTTTACTAGAAATTAAGTTCCCTTGGAATAATCAGCAAGACTTAGAGCCCAATCCTATGCATGTCTACTCAAAAGTAAGTTCCATTATAGTCAATATGGCTTACTCCCGGGAAGGTGTGGGTAGGATTGCAGCCTTACTCCCAAGAAAATGTACTTGGAATTGAGAGACATTCGGTGAATTCCGTTCAACTTTAGACAACCTTGCATTGTTGGGGGTTGGTTGACACTATGGAATCCAGTCTCAGATTGGACACTAATGGAATCCTAATGGAATCCAATCTTGCTGTGCTGGTTGCTGATCTGTAGGCAATAGTTAATTAAAAGAAGAAGAAGTGCCCGGGTTTGAAAATGATTATGTGGCATAAAAAGCCTGCCTCCTAACTTCAGATATGTGAAAACAGTCTGTGGAAAGGTAGTTGTGGTTGGAAGCATTCTGCATATGCTCAAAGGCTTCCTTTTAAAGGTTCTAGAGCTGAGTCCTGGAAAAATAACAGGTACTGGGAGGACCAATCAAATCAAGCCTCATCTGTTGAGTTTTATCACGGGAAATCCAACAGTAAATGAAACTGTGAGATTAAACATTTTGGCATTGGTCAAACCCAAATTTCATCTCTCCCCAAACTTGTTAAGCACCAGCTGAGTCTTGCTTTGTTCATTATTCGTCCTGCACTGCCTCTGGTCTAAACAGGTTCTCCATGTCTCAAGGAACCTCAAGCTATTTCTGTAGGAGGCTGCCAATTCTGCACACTGCACCACTGATCAAGCCTGCTTACTACACAGCTCCACAGATGACTTCAAGAAGGACATCAGAGCTATACGTTGGCTGACTTTCATATCTTAGCAGTCACCCAGCCCATTCCCTTTTGCAACCTTTAAAGTAAATTGAGACTGCTCTCTCTCCCCATGTGTCAAGCTGCCCATGTACAGAGGAAGGGGAAGAGGGTTCCTTTAACTACGAACCTGGCTAAATAAAGCCTGACCTCAAGAATTTTCTAGGAGTCCCAGGAAACTAGAGCTGTCCTTTAGGGCCAAACAGGATGTGATCTGCAAATGGGATTATCTGCATTTTTAAAAAAGTGTCTATAGCAGCCAAAGGGAGTCGGATTCAGGATCTTATTGCTACAAGAATGATGAACTTTTTCCTTGATTTCCCCCAATTTATATCCCCACCCCACCCCAACCAGCTGCTATTTGCCACACAAGGCAAAAATACAAAGTTATACAGTAGTTTTTTGCTTGCTGGGAAAATAGCAGCTTTTCTGGGCATGTGTGTTTGCAAGATAATTTAACCAGGAAAAAGTTCAGGAAAGGGATAAACCTGCTTTTCCTTTGCCACAGACTCAACTCTGATGGCTACTGTTAGCCAATTCATTAAATTCTCTTTTATTATAACTTGTTTGGCCCTCAGTAGATGGGTTGTTAGCTGGGGTTTTAATACTATAAATTCTGGGCTTTAATCTGATTCAGTTTTATATTTTTAAGTCGTTTAAGTACATGGTCCTTTTTAAAGAAAATGCTGCAAACTGCCTTCACCCAAGGAAAGGGATGCTACAATGACATTCTACCCGCATCCAACCTCAGTATTGTATCTTTACAAGAATCCAAGAACAGTAGAAATATTTACAGTCTCTTCCTTGTGCATTTAAGTATGCCCAACTGACTTCAATGGGACTTACACTCAGGTTAGTGTGTACAGGGTTGCATCTGGGTAACTGATCTCCTGTGCATAGGAGCTTACTCCCAGGTAACCATGCAAAGGATTGCAGCCTTAGGGCCCAATCCTATCCAATTTTCCAGTGCCAGGACATGCACTGTATCCTGTGGTGGGGAGGCAGACGCAGAGGCCTCCTCAGTGTAAGGGAATGCTTGTTCCCTTATCTCAGGGCTGCACTGCAGCCGCACGGGTGCTGGAATGTTGGATAGGATTGGGCCCTTAGTCTAAGCAGTAAAAGAAAGAAATATAAACAAAGTGGATACAGGAGTATAATTAAGTTCTCCATTATTGTCTTTGTTGCCTAGGGAGGAGGTGCCTCGAGTAAGATCTAAGCAAGGGTTCTTGTGATCAGCTACTCAGATTGCTGGCCTGGGATTCTCAGTTCAGCCTTGCTTTGGATGGCATTGGGTGGGTGCCTCTCCAAACAGCAGAACTAGCCCTCTTCTCTGCGAAATGGGAATTAAAAAAGAGCCACCTCACACTGTTGTGTGTGAGCATACACAGAAAACCAATGAAGGATTTTGTGTCTCAATAAACCACTGCGCTAGCAAGGTAAATAAAAATAGCTCCTTTGGAATGCGGGTCCTTTTGGACAACGGGGCAGGCCGTGGTCATCCCATTGGCCTGCAGTCATCCACTGGTCCACTACTTGCCTGTGCTCTTTTGGAAACTGGGGGTGTTTTTCCTTCCACCCTAGCCCACATCCTCCTCCCAGTTGGCTTCAAAAGGAAAAGAAAAAAAAAAAAGGGAAGCTGCCAAAACACATAAGCTGCATTGCCCCACCCACGAGCTTCCTGTTGCCATTCTCCTCCTCCTCCTCTCAGGGTAGTCAGCATACCAGTCTCAGGATCTTTGAGCCCCAGCCAGAGATGAGTAGGCTGGTGACAGCAAGTGAATCAAGGGGACAGGGAAAAAAGCTTTGGCTCTCTGTATCTGTGCTCCATTCCAGATCGCTGACCACTTTTCTGCTGCCTGTTGTTTTTCTATTGCTCTATCAATCAGTTACAAAGCATGCTCCCAATTTCACTGATCTGTCGCTGCAGGAAAAACACACTGCTGTCTGTTCTGAAGTCATCACTGTGAATCTTTTCTGGGTGACACAAAAAAGCAACTGTCATGTGTCTGGGATCCCTCCCCCCCCTCCCCCCAAGTCATTGCTGGGCTTGTGGCCATATATATGTAATTCCAGGGTAATTTGGAACAGTGATGTCATGGAATGCACAGTGACATTCCAACTGCGGAGGCTGAAAAGGACTACCTGGAATGTTGACAGTCCATGTAGGGACCCAGAAAGAGAGAGAGAGAGAGAGAGAGAGAGAGAGAGAGAGAGAGAGACTGGTTTGGTAGGGAAAAAATTCTCGCACCTGGGATGCAAGCACAGATTCCTGGATAGGCAGGGGATTGATGATGTATGGAGGCCAAGGAGGGAGATCAGACACAGCTTCACACAGGGTTTAGGAATAAGAGGAGTAAGAAGAGGTGTAGAAAAGTATGAATGGGGAGAGCCTGAATGTTCACATATTGATCTGCTGTGATCTCAGGTTCAAGGACAACACTGTCATATTACTTGATTTGGTCTGAAGCCAAAAGGTCAGCATTAAATCCAAGAGAACAGCTTTTCTCGAGATCTAAAGCTATTTATCCGACCTGGTTTGACCCCTGGCTAGTTTCAAAAGCCCTGGTGGGTTCCCCACACCCCAATCTAGGGCTATCAGGGTTTTGCTGGAGTTTCACGCACATGGTTGCTCTCACACTCACGCTTCCCTAAACAGCGGCAAAAAGCTAACCAGAATGGCCTGTTTTTTTTTATTGCTTCTGAAGTTCTACCTGAGTCTGGGTCAGTCCAAGCTGTGCAGCCAACTCTGCCCTCTCTGGCAATGCCAGGTACTGCGCCTTCTGGAATCTCCTTTGCAGGGCAGCCAGCTGGTAACTGGAGTAAATCGTGCGCGGCTTTCGGATTTTTTTGGGTTTCCCATTTACCATCCGCACTTCTGGCTCCGGTTCTTCCTTCACTGAAACTGGAGAGGTGGGGAAGGGGGGAAACAAACCAGAAAAAACAACAGTGTCAGAGTCTGAAATCACAGTAAATGGTTTGCTCCACAACAGAACCAAAATAACTCTGCTTCAGTACTTCTGCATTGTTTGGAAGGCAAAACTATATTTCAGCAGCAGCACCCAAATTCTCAGTCCGTGTTTGTTGGCGATGAGAGTTCCTGAACATCTAGTGCAGAAAGCGATCAATGGAGACGCTTCCTATATCGGACCGGACTGACAGAAATATCAGTATTTTGAGGCTAGTGGCTTTCCATAATTCTAAAATAGATACAATTAACGGCTGTGAAAAAAAAGCTGTGATCCCTTTTTGTTCTATGACATTTTGGGAGCTTTAAGGCAGCTCCCTAAATATTCAGGGACTGCAACCCAAGGAAGCACAAAGGTGCCCCACTAGCTCTTGGCAGCATGGAACAGGCCGATGCACCAACCGATCCATGACCTCAAAGAGCCACTGATCAATACTCTGTGATCTACTACTTTTTCTTCACATTTATATGCACATGAACAGTGCGCTAGCTGCTGTAGCACACAATATGTACCTTTATCAAATAGCCCCCTGTTCTTGATTACCAAGGCTAAGCCCCCCCCCATAATAGTCATCCTTTAACATTGGATCTAGTGGGAAACTCTGGAATCTTTGGGGGAGGGCAGTTATCTGGAGTATTTCATGGAGAGAGAGAGAGAGAGAGAGAGAGAGAGAGAGAGAGAGAGAGAGATAGAGGTGGTGTATCAATTCATATCTGTGATGTTTGCACCTTGGAAGACAATCAGTCTAACGACTGTTTCCTTGGCATGAGACAGAATCAATTTCTGTGTGGCTCAAAAATTTGGAAAGAGAAGACCTTTAAGGTTCAGGATGTCCATAGCATTCTACTCAAAGAAGGACTGGGAGAAGGAATCCCATTAAAACAGTTTCAGAAAATACTTAGCTTTGAAGAATCAACCTTATTACTTTACATTTCTCTTTCTTGCTTTATATATATATATATATTTGGTGCTAACTTTGCTTGGCTCCGTTCTCCAGCTATTTCTGTTTTCGCCTCCAACTACTTTCTGTACTCAGATTCTCCCTGGCCATTTGGTTTTCTCTGTTTTTTGTTTTTTTTTTTAAACTTGATATTTTTAACATTCCCAAATCCCAGTTCAACCTCTGGGGTCTATCACTGGGTTTGGCCTAGCTGGCTATGCTCAATCTCCAACCTCCTGGCTCCCAAATCTGACACCTCTGTCTTCCATTTTTACTTAGCTGGCCTTTTTAAAACTGCCTTCGTTTCCCTGGCTCACTCGAGCCCTGATGTATTTTTTATTCTTGGCAGGAAGCATTGTCCGGTTACGTGGGGACAGTCGGAACCACACAACCCTCATGTTCCCTTCCTAAAATATTTGTGGGGAGCGAGGGCGTGAATTCTAGGCCTCAAACGTCCAGCCAGCATCTCTGGCCGTCTTAACTTATAAAATTGACACTCTTGGCTTTGTTTGCAGATACCAACTTTTCTCACCTTTACACCTTGGTCTTAAACCTCGCTTCTCGGAAGCAAGGGCTCCTGCGATCAATGAAGCCTTTTCACACTGCCTTTACGCTCCTCACTTTCACTTTAATAAAGAAACCCATCACCTTTTCAATCAACGGTCTTTTTTGCCTTTCAGTCTTCTCGTTTGAAAGCTGCTCCTTTTCTTATTTTTTTAAGCTACAAAATCAAATTGATTGCTGTCTCTTAAAGACTGTGAGTGTCTCAAGTTTTAGTGAGAGAGAGAGAAAAAAAAAGCAAAATCCCTTTGGCTGTTGGTGTGAGAGGGAGAGAAATAACTACAGGCAGTAAAGAAATATTTAGATGTGTTGCTAAGACAGAAGAAAAACTGGAATTTTTTTTTTAAGGGGAAGGGAGGAAAACATGTGCTCCTTTTGTCTTAAAAAAAAAAAGACGTAGATGTTTTACCCAAGCAATAATCCAATCCTCAAAACAAATGAAGATATTCTAGGCAGCCGCATGGTAGTACATGAGGACACTGCTTGTACGTGCCTCATGCTTATGCACCATTTCATAATATTTAATAAACTGGCACATAGATCACCTGCACACATGGGAACTTTTTAGCCTTTCCCTACCAATTGCAAAATGGATCAAGGAGAAAAAGGACAACTCCGCACAAGCGAAGGAAGTCCATCATCACCAACAGGTTCATCGGTGAATCCTCTCTTAAACCAACAACTAAAAAGTTGTATAACCATCAGGGGTGTTGATTTCCATATCAGAATAAATTATTCAGCCAATTCCTGATATCTTTGATGGCAAGTGCTTGAATTTGGTAAACGGCAGGGGAATGAGGGTGGAAGGGGTAGCCCTCTTTGTTGTATTTAGGTTCTCTCTCCTTTTTCCATTTGCAAGGTTGTGGACTTTTTTTGCTATCACAGACATGGAATTCCAACTTGAGCTCGCTGATACTGAAGGATAGGTTTATAGATGGGACAAGTGATCTGCTCACAAGTTGCTCAAACATCTACCAATAGTATATTCTCAAGGTACAGAAAATGGTGGATTGAGGGGCATGAAATATGTCCCCATCCAAGGGCTCCTGGATCCTCCAGAAACTGTGTTTATCTACCACATCGACACAAATAGGAGATTGCCCAACTTTGTTAAGTTCAACAGTACTTTTTGGCAAGTCAAAACCGAAGCATATCTGCTCCTGCTCACCTTTAAAATTATCTTCAACAAGAGTGTAAAACAGACTTGATGCTCCAAGAATTTTCAGGCCCCAGAGAAAGACCCCCTTCCATTCATCCCCCAATAATATCACACATCTGCAGATTCACAGAGTCAGATTTTCACTGGCTGAGTGCAAAACTGTTCTTACCTGCTTCTTGGCTGGGCAACTGCTGGTCCCGGAAAGATCCATATTGCCTGTATGAAGTGCTGTAGGGATAATCGGATTTCGGGGAGTATGTGCCAGCCCCTCCAATTCCATTGAGATTAAACTGGGGATGGTACGCATAATGATTCATAGGCTGAGTATAAGCTTGGCTGGAATAATATTCGTTCTGGTTGTGCGGGGTGCTGTAGTAACCCAGATCCGTGATGGATGATTCGGGGAGTGTGGGGGAGTCCTTAGTAGCCGCATGGCAACTGAGGGAGCTGGAGATATCAGTCAAGATGCTCGTGATCTTCTTATCGAAGGATCCACTCATGATGAGAAGGTCCCACCAATGGATGGTCCACCAGTTGGCCAATGAAACCAAACAAAGTGTGAAAGGTGGCTTCTAAGTTTGGGCAAACACTCTCCTCCTCCACCTCTTGAGTAGGCTTATTCAGTCATTGCTCCAGTAATAGCTGCTGTTGCTGTTCCAGTCCTCCTCCAGGGAAAATGTGCAAGAAATCCAACCCAGCCAGCTTGCTTAAACCCTTTAATTAGGGAGCAGGGAAGGGTGTATGCTACATTCCGATTGGCTCCAGAAATATTGCCTTGCAGGCAAAACAGTCTCCCCCCCCTTCTCTTTCTCTCTATGTCTCTCTACTTAAAACACACACACACAGAGTAGATGAGAAAATAAATGCTGCTCTACACACACACAAATACCCTGGAGCAGAGGTTGGTGTTAGAAGTAGGGTGACCCTAGATCTCTAGTCCCCTGAGTTTTTTTTTGGGGGGGGGGTGTGACTAGATTGTAGGGGAGTGTGCAGATACTGGGAAGGGGGAGAGAGAGAGAGAAATCTGAATGTGGCACATAGATGAAGTGACAGGCTCCCTTCACCTGCATTAAAGTGCATTTTGGAGTCTGAGCTGCTAGGGTGTTGTGTGTAGTGGCTTGTCTATCCAGCAGGCCATTTGTTCTCTTGCTGGGAGGACAGTGGGGGAGGATTTTCAAACCCACACATGTTTCAATTCAGTGTGTTCAATTGTGTGGCACGTTGTTCTCTTTGAAAAAAAAGTACTTATGAAATTATGCATATGATGACTCTTTGTCTTGCATAATGCATTGTTCTTTTTTAAAGGCACTTAAGAACGATCATCTTTGGTGATGGTGGTGGTGGTGCCAGTTTGTTGCTTTTAATTGAATGTTGCCACCTTCCCCCCTCCCTTTTTTTTAGCCTCCAGGACTCTTTGATGATCTTGATAGCACTTGTCAACTCACAAAGAGCTTTCTAAATCTTGACTGGCCCCACAATCCAGTTAAAGTTAGTCAAGACTAACTCCCATGAAAAGCAAAGAGGTTCATACTAGGTATTGCAAACTTGTTCATCGGGACTTCCTCATAACTAACTTTTAGCTTGATCTGCCCTGTTGTGTTTTCCCCAAAACCATTTTTTGAAGTACAACCATCTTTCTTCCCATTTTACAGACAATAAAATTGAGGCCAAGAGACGATGCCACCAGGGGGTGCCTGACTGAAGTAGGATTTGAAGCCAGCTCCAGGTCTCTGTCTACTGCACCATAACAGTATAACACAAGACAGCATATTAATGTTTCAACATGGCTTGTACTGGGCTACATCCGAGCAATATGGTTTTGAGGCGTGTGTGAGTACTCAAACAAAAATAATTGTGTACGCAAGTGTGTGTGTTTCTGAATAGATCAGTTGTGGAATATCCTACAAATTCAGAGTTTGGTAAAAAAAATTGCAATTCGAATATTCTGAAAATATTCAGAGAACTGAATGAAACTGTGGCAGAGAACATAAGAACATAAGAACAGCCCCACTGGATCAGGCCATAGGCCCATCTAGTCCAGCTTCCTGTATCTCACAGCGGCCCACCAAATGCCCCAGGGAGCACTCCAGATAACAAGAGACCTCATCCTGGTGCCCTCCCCTACATCTGGCATTCTGACTTAACCCATTCCTAAAATCAGGAGGTTGCGCATACACATCATGGCTTGTACCCCATAATGGATTTTTCCTCCAGAAACTCGTCCAATCCCCTTTTAAAGGCGTCTAGGCTAGACGCCAGCACCACATCCTGTGGCAAGGAGTTCCACAGACCGACCACGCGCTGAGTAAAGAAATATTTTCTTTTGTCTGTCCTAACCCGCCCAACACTCAATTTTAGTGGATGTCCCCTGGTTCTGGTATTATGTGAGAGTGTAAAGAGCATCTCCCTATGCACTCTGTCCATCCCCTGCATAATTTTGTATGTCTCAATCATGTCCCCCCTCAAGCATCTCTTTTCTAGGCTGAAGAGGCCCAAACGCCGTAGCCTTTCCTCATAAGGAAGGTGCCCCAGCCCCGTAATCATCTTAGTCGCTCTCTTTTGCACCTTTTCCATTTCCACTATGAGCAGGGATTCAAACCCAGACTTACAGCAATTTTAGTAATCTGTCTTACAGGGCTGCTGCAGTGCTGTGTCAGTTGTCAAACGCTCTCCAGTGGAAAATATAAACAGTTGCAACGAAGATAATAGATGCCCTGCCCCCTCCGTTTTAAATAAATATCATTATCGCTTTCAAAAGCTTGATTCGTTTAGGCTGGTGGTGACCTGTCTGTACTTATGAGCACTCAGGGGGGTGGACTGACTTGTGTATTTGTCATTGTCAAGAAGTAAATGGTTTGGTAGATGCTCTAAAACACCGATACCCTTGGAAGAGATATGCATTAATGCAAAAACTTGTGGCATCCTCTGTGTGTGGTTCATTTCTCAGCTCCCCAAGCACACTGATACCTGGCTGTGCATTTCTAAGCTTCCCTGAACCACGATACACTTTTATGTACACATACTGAAATCAGCACAGCTTTGTTTTGTGCTGACTCACTCTTCAGATGTGACGAGGTTTGCAGGTGGGCTTGGGGTTTGGGGAAGGGTGGATTGTGTGTGTAAGTATCTACCTACCTACAGAGATTAGATAGCTAGATAGTTAGCCAGCCAACCAGCCACATAGATAGTTATAGTTGAGTGTTTCTAAATATTTGACCTCTGCTGTACCACTTCACATAGTCCACCTATTCAAAGTACCACCAGAAGTAACTAGCAATGACATCAGTGCCAATTACTTCTGGGTTGAGAAGCCAGATGTGACACGACAAACACTAGTAAGAGGCTCAGGGTGGACGGGAGGGCATTTTTGAGCAAGGAAAAGCATGCCTTGGAGACTCCTACCGCTTTGTTGTGTCATGTTCCTGGTTTCACTGCCGGGTGGTAGGGGTTCAGGGGTCCCACAAATACCACCAGACACAACCTCAAGTACCATTTGTGGTACCCATACCACTGGTTGCAGAACACTAGTATAGTTTGTGTTCTGTGCAGGAATTTGGGAACCACTGCAGATGTGCGATTGTGTGATGTAGGGAGAGCTATTGTGTAAGTAGTTAACTTTAGGGTACAGATGTATTTGCGGGTATACATGCATTTAAATATGAGTGAGTACAAAGAATTCATCTCTGAATATATGGCCAAGATATGTGTGTAGGTCTGTGTGTTTATGGGGTAGGTTGGTTCTGTAGCGTATATTTGTATTGAGAGATGAGAGACATTAAGCATTTCTAAGCAGTAGGTCTTGATGACACAAATAAATACAACTTGCCCAGAAATTCTGAACTTGGTGTTTCAAAAAATAAACCCAAATCTAGCAGGAGCAACTAGGCAGCATAATGCCAAAAGAAAAATCAAATGAAGACAAATGTTTTGAAGCACGTTCCAATGAGAAGTTCTTAGAGATTTCCCCACCAAATCCATTCCAACACTTTTCTCGTACTTTGGAAGGTTCCTCTTTCTCTTCCCCTCAATGGAGGTATCTACGCTTGGAGAAGGTGATGCAGTTCATTCCGTAGATCATCTTGACCCAGCGTCCCAGTCTTTTAAGTTGACACCTGTTCAGGACTTCAACTCGCACCATTTTCACATGTGCTATGTAGGAAGCTCCTGACATGGAGTCAGACCACTGGGCCGCCTAGCAACGCATTCCAGATCCCATACAGAGGTCCACCTCATCACCTGCTCCATTAGTCCTTTGGACTGGAGGTGTCCAGGATGCAACAGGGGACCTTCTACATCACACAAAATAGGCCGTTTGCCACTGAGCGATGTATGCAACCAACTTCCTGCTTTGGGATTTCCTAAGATGGGAAAGCACCAATCTTTTTTTATGGATTCTTCCCACATTTCCAGTCAAAATAAATTGGGAGAGTGTGGGTGCATTGTTTGTGTGCTTGGGGAGGGGACCGTATAAGAGAGCATGGCTGCTGTGAACCACTGATGTCAACTGTGTTCCGACAGCACTCTGGCACAGTTAGGGGCATTCAACTTGGGCCTACCAGCTGTGCTGCCAGGACCTTGCCATTTCCCAAACACTATCTGTTCGAAACCCTGCCCTTAATACTATTCCACCATCCATTCTGAATCTGAGTCATTTTTCTTTTGTCCTTTTTGGCTTTAATTTCAGTCAGGGCTTAGTCCCAGAACATATTCTGTATAACCAGACTGAGTCAAGCTTTGTAGCATGTGATGGTGTAATTAAACCGGCATGACATGAAGCATGTGCAGAGTACATTTCTCACACCAACTCGAAACCATGCGGGATTCGAGAAGGTTACAAATCAGGAAGTGTAAAATCCAGGCCAGTTTATGCCCTAATCCAATATATTTTAGCACTACGCACTGGAGGACCACCATTGGTTTAGTGTTAGACTAACATTGGAGTTTGATGAATGAGGGCCAGTCACTGTCTCTCAGTGTAACCTATCTCACAGGGTTGCCATGAGGATAAAATGGGAGAGTACCTTGCCCGTTGCACTGAGTTTCTTGGAGGATGAATGGAATAAAAATTAAATAAATCTCTTACTGAGATCATTCTCAACCAACAGAAGCAAGAGGAAAATTATTAGAGCTTACTGGCAAACATAATAGTGCATAGGTTTTTGACTTAGAATATTTTCTTCACTAGCTCGAAGAGAAAACTTCACCACTAGTCTATTTCTATTTTTTTTATCCCCCTTTCCTGTACATTCTGCCCCTGAACACCATGGCTTTTGATGCTCCTGAGATCACTTTGAAGTGGTTCTCGAACGCATGTACACATGGAATCATTATGCCAGAACTAGTTATCCATGAAACATTTCTACAGCTGTGAACAGGACCCCGGATTTAACCCTGGAAAAGTGATACAAATGCTGATGTGTTCTTTCCACATGCGTGTAGTTATGGAATCCTTCCACCAACCAATCTCCTCTGCTCCAAATGTTATGTTGGCATGAAAGCCCACATAGTAGCACCACATATAACAACATAACTTTTTGCCTCTTCTCTCTTTTGTACCATATAAACATGGCTGGGAGGGGGATCTGTGTTTGGATGGGGTATGTTTCGGCTTTGGCTAAAAGATGGTCAGTGATGATAGTCACATTTCAGCAGCAAAGTTCAGTTTCTCACCTACAGAAATAGACTGAGCACCTAGATGTACCTGCACACTCAGAAAAACCCCATAAAAGCAAAGTACATATAAATGTTTGAAAACTCTAAGTTGCCTTGCCGGAAGACATGACTGACAGACCAACCTGGGCTTCCACAAATGACACAAATGAACGACTCTGTTGAAACCTTTCATTCTTACAATGTCACCTATCCTAGGAAAATTCACATTGTGGTTTTCCAGGCTATAAAACAGTGATCATGAATGCATCCTATGGCACAGATGCCTTAAATATACTGTGTGTGTGTGTGTGTGTGTGTGTGTGTGTGTGTGTGTATAAGATCTTGTTAATATGAATTACATAATTGCCCTACCATTAGTTTTCTTTGTTTTCCTAGAAGCCAGATGTGTCACTGAATATTAAATGGAAAGGGAAACTGCTGTACAATAATTGAAAATATTCTTCAGTGAATAATTTCATGCCTTTACTGACACGTTCTCTCCATGAACACAGAAGGCCAATTCACCAGCCTTTCTGATGTGGCAAAGGCAACACTACCTGCCTTTCCAGTGCAACAGGCTTCCACGCTGTGCACTACTACTTCTGGTTCCATGGTTCCTCCTTCCACCCAAATAACCACCCAAAGAAATGAACAACTTTTTTTTTCTCTCCCCGAGGAAAATAATTGCCACCAAAACTACCAATCCATGCCTGCCTAAAAGACAAAATAAACCCTGAGTACCATCAATATAATTATTGCCATCATGCCGGCATTCCTCTTCAAAAACATGTCTATGCAGAAAGAGAATTTTCTACAAAACCTGCCCGGTACATGAGAGGTGTATATGTATATAAAAGTCAAGTCAGGGATGCACAGTGCAATAGTGCCTCCTAGTGGTCACCTGTAGCACTACAACGCTGTTCAGATTCTGAAAGCTAAGATGAGGTACTTGTGCCTGGATTTTGGTGCTCCTTCTTGCTGTCATTTCATCTCTTGGCCCATTTAAACATCTCTATGACCCACTACTTTAGCATCACCCACTGTTAAAACCTCAGCCACAGTCAGGCCTCGTCTCCCTTCTTGAGCAACTTTCCACTGGGCTCTGATTATTAGGGTTATAAATTATTAGGGTTATAAACACACAGGTTATAATCTCTCATGCTTCCAAATGCCTTATCTTACTTTTTCTATTCCACACAAGTGCTTTTGTAGCAAAAGAAGTAAAGTGGAGGCAACAAGGCTCAGCTTGGAGTGGTCAGTTCCAGGGATGGGCGACTCAACTCATAGGACTCCTAATCGAGTCACCAAACGTGTTTTCCTGGACTGATGTGGACTTGAGTTACACGTGTTTTGAAACTGGAAATGATATGGGAGTTTTTCTCCAGGACAATTCGAGACTCAGAAACTCAGGTTCATAAGGAACCAATTGGGCTTTCTGTACTGCTCACTCACTTGAAGAACAGCTGCGCTTTTGTTTTGGGGACATCGGGGGATTGTTAAATGAGAACGCCAACAGAGAGAGAGAGAGAGAGAGAGAGAGAGAGAGAGAGAGAGAGAGAGAGAGAGAGAGAGAGAGAGATCACCAGCAGTTCTGTTTTTTTCTGTTGAGCCATGCCTGACTTGTTTATCAAAAAGACTCTGTCTCGAGTCAGAGTCCCAAAAAGGCTCTGACCAAGTTACAAACACCGCCCAATTAAGACTCGTGCATGAGTTGAGTCAAAGGCGGTGGGAACTCAGAACTCACCACAGTGGATTGGCACATCCCTGGTTAGTTCAGAACAGGCATCACTGAAGAAGTGAAGCTTGAGGACAGATTTCTCATTGAGCCCTATTGCTTATAGATCTCTCAGAAGCTATTAGCCACGATAGATAACTGGAAACTCCAGCTCCAGAGGCACTCAATCTCTAAGCACCAAGCACTGTGGGAACCAACCATGAGAAAGGGCTCTTGCCTTTAAACCCTGCTTGGGGACTTCCTGGAAGAATCAGGATGACCACTGTCAGAAGCAGGATGCTGGGTTGCGTAGGCACTTGGTCTCATCCATCACAAAGCTCTCCTTACATTCTTATCTGCCATCTTTACCTTTTTCTCTCTGTCTCTTTCAATGGCTTCTGTGCAGTATACCTTCTGGGTCAGGTACACTCTGTCACTTCCAACTTTCCGTCAGCACTAGTAAACAACTCTGGACATTGATTTTAGTAAGGGGACCAAAAGTTGTTTCTTTCCCACTGTATCTGTAGTTGCCTGCTTTGCACAGAAGTTTGGGGTAGCTGACCTCCAAGGTCCCTTCCAACTCTAAAACTTGATGATGCTGTGATTCTAATCTATGATCTCTTGCTTGGTGAAACAGCACCATCTGCTGGTCCTTGACGACTGACACCTTATGGGAGATAGTATCACCCATTAAAACTCATTTACTTCAGTGAGAGGCATTTGAGCATGGAGTCAGTCACAGACAAAGTCAGACCGCTGATCTCTGAACACATGCATTTGGCCGTTTCTGCTGTCTCCATAATTCAGATCGAAAGCAAGCTGGCTCACTTATTATTTCCAGTTCATTTCCCTGCGGAGCAGTGAACTAAGATGGAATGAGTAGATTCTGGACAGGGATCCGAAAAGGCATTGCTCCATCACCGAACTTTTTTCGAAATATATCTTTACAAAAAGTTTGCTTTACAATTCAGAATTCCACATTTCACTGTCATCCACAATGAGGCTCACAGACAAGGTGCTGGGATCAACATTTGGAGGAATGACCCTTGTTTGGCTTTCAAGTATGCTTGTTTTTATTTTGATGTGCAGATCTTTGATGAAAAACAAATGCTCCGGCCAGGCTGTCCCTGTTTAGTAGGGAGAGCCCCCATTTTCGAGTTCCTTTCCCTGAAAAAGTGCTAGTACTATTTTGGCCCCTCCTTTTAGCATTTGAGGATAAGTGACCGCCCACCATTTTTCAAGAAGAACTCTTCACTCTTTCTACAGTTGAATAAGTTGCCCACAGAAGACAATTTCATATGGATACATTTTTGGAAATTTAGAAGCCTTTAAAAAAATATTTATCTATAGATGTTGGATACTGATCCTTGTTTTTTTAAGGATATTCACATTTTCTATAGCTATATTTACTGATTTTTCCCTTTACTTTCTTCATCTTTTTTCATTCTCCCTTTTTTGTTATATTATACAAATAACATACGGTGTTAAGATTTCTCTGTTGTATTATATTATTCACTAATGAAGTTTAAAAAAAAACGTTTGGGGAGGTGCCTTCTTAAAGTGTGAGTTGCTAGTATTTGAAGTTCATTGGCTCCCTGTTTCTTTTTGGGTGTAATTCAAGGAGAAGGCCCTTCACAGTTTGGGGCCAAAGATATAATAATAATAATAATAATAATAATAATAATAATAATAATAATAATAATAATAATAATAATAATAATAATAATACAGGTATTTATATACCGCCTTTCATGGTCTTCAGATTTCTCCTCAGACTTTATTTCAAGGCGGTTTACACAGGCAGGCTATACTAAATCCCTATAGGGATTTTTACAATTGACAAAGGTTCTGTCTTTCAAGAACTACAACATTTCAGATGGATCCTTTTATGATCTGGTATCACATTCTGGCCTCCCATGCAAGCTGACAATCATTCATATCTCGCTTGATGGGCGGCCAAAGAGCAGATGGAAAAACTCGGCTCGGCTTGTCAGCTGCTTCAAGGTCTCGCCGTTCACGGTGCCGGTGGCCTCGAACTGGCGACCTTCAGCTGTTATCTTCAGGCAAACAGAGGCTCTACCCTCTAGACCAGACCTCCTGCCCATCTATCCATATGTGATTCTACCTGCCTACCAGCAGAGAGGCAGAGCCAGCCCATCCATGAAGCCAACTGAGGCAATTGTCTCAGGTAGCATATTGGTAAGGGGTACCCAGTTCCATCTGGCCTCTCGCATCCACTGCTCATCTTCCTTCTCCAGCTCCTGCTTCCTGGATTGGAAAAGGAAGAGGGAGAACAGAGCAAAGGAAGACGTGTAGAGGAGAGAGGTGGGCTAAATCATTCACATCTCCTCTTCACTTCCTCTTGGGCATGCATATCTCTGTATATGCACATGCGCACTAAAGCACCATGCAGTGCCTAGTCTGCCATTTCACACACTGCCGCTACTGTTTTGGAGAGCTGGGACCATCAGATAATCCAGTTTTTTTAGTGCACTTTTAACCCAAAGAAGCATCACCCTCTTGGCTTTTAAATCAGTGGAGGACACAGCTATTTAAGAGCCAATGAAGGCAGCAGGCAGTGAATAGCCTTTAACAAGATGTCATAACGGGGAGGAGGCCCTCAGTTAGTGATCATTGTGGATAGGACCCTGTTCGGGGTCTCAGGCTGGGTGTAGGCACACCAAACCCCTGGGTGCAGGGCCTCTGAGAAGAATTTTATGGGGGGGACAAATTCTCTTTTGAGCCACCTTCCTTCTCCACTGGATCATAATTTCTATGAACTGTGATATCTAAACCAATGTAGGCTTACATAAAATGTGGGTGCTCATCTTCACAGAAGATACAGCGGTCCCTTCTAGGCATTAACAGGGGCTCACTTCTACAGTGGTTCATGGCATTTCTGTCCTTGTTCATACCCATCCGGTTTGTGTGTCTGTTTCAGCCACTGAAAATGCTTTCCTGCTTCCTAGGAATGCTAGGGTTTTGCTATGTCTTTGATACTCTGCCCTACCACTCCTCTCTCCTCCACACTTTGTCTTCTATGTCGTCTTTTCCAGTCCAGAGAATGAGGGGAGGGGGCATCAGTGGAGGGGAGCAGGGCCCATGAGAAGGGGATCAGGGCTGACTCTTGGCAGGGCTGGGTAAATGGTACCCAAGCTCGGGGTCAAAAAGGGGGCCTAAGAACCAAGGGAAGGGCCCATAAATTTCCTGGGATCTCAGGTGGCCTTGTGGAGAGTGAAAGATGGGGGCTGGGCCAACTGGGAGGCCAGGTCTACTGAGAAGGTCGACCTGGACTCTGGAGACCTTTCTGGCTGTTGCCTCCCTCCCCTGGCCCTGTGTTGCCCCTTCTCTGCCCCCATTCCACCTGCCCCATTGCCACTCTTCCCATGCCCAGGAACATAATGTAATATCAATTAGCTTAGTATTTCCCAAACTGTGAGTCTGGTGAGTCACAACCTGATTTTTGGTGGGTCACCAAATGGTGATGAAAAGATCAGATAACTAATTGCCTCAAGCTATTCAAAAATCGGATACTATGGCTGCTAATTACCCTGCAAAGAGCTCAGCTCCAGCAGTTTGCAAGCACGTGTAAATATAGGGAGATGAATGTTTGAGGGTCTTTTTTCCTGGTTATTATTATAAATTAATACATTAATAAAATATTTCTTCCTAGGTCTCCTTTTTAAAGTCTGGTAAACTTAGGTGGGTCCTGATAGTGTTGTTTAAAAAAGTTTGAGAACCACTGAATTAGTGGTTAGAAACATGCACATTTGTTTCCTTGTAAGTCATTTCGCTTAAAGTTGAAGTCTCCAAGTGACAATCAAGTGAGGACTTGCTGTACATTCCTGGAAGAAAGATTTGCACTGAGAATTTCCTTCACACTTTTGAATAACACACTCCAGTGGCCAGTAGATGGCAGGAATAGTTTGTGCTAGCGAATATCTATCCTTCCACCTTCCTGACAGTGTGCAGGAGGCCTCATTCCACTGAGGGCAAGACACACTCGTCACATTCCCCTTCCTTCCAAACATTTTTATACCACTCTCCTACAACAATATCCACAGAGGTTTACGACAAAATGCAAAAAAAAAAAAAAAAAAAAGTGACAAGAAAAGTCCAATCGAAAACAATTCCAAAGACCCACAGCAGCAAAAGCAGCTCAAAAATCACACGAAATCTGAGGACACTGGAGACGATCACTGATTCACTGCTTTGGATAATTCAGAAGAAAACATGTTGTTCTTGTCCCCAAATGTCAAAAGAAATGGAGCCCCATAGCTTAGTGGTAGACCACTTACTTTGCATGCCGTAAACCTCAGCTTTGATCCATGGGATCTCCTGGTAGGGCTGGGGAGGATTCCTACCTAAAACCAGAGAAACCCAGTGTCGATCAGCACAGACCACAACACTGACCTAGAGGGACTAATGGGCAGGAATGGAAACTTGAGTCAGGTGACTCGAGTCCAAGTTGCAAAAACGTGTTTTTTGCTGACTCATGCGGACTCAAGTCACCTGCATTGATGACTCAGGCATTGACTTGAGTCTGAGGCCACTGACTCAGCACTTGGTCCCCACGTATGCAGACTCCAGTCTGTCTGTGTCTGGGTGTGCTTGCTTACTTTTTTTGCGGCGTGAAAGACCTCTGCGGTCATCATTCAGATCGGGCAAGCAGCAGAGAAGTTCCAGTCAGGAGGCAGGGAAGGGTTAATGTTTTACTTTTGAATTGCGCAGGAGGGGGGAGGCAGGAGTGGGCTCACTTTTTTGTCTCTGAAGGAACCGATGATCATTGGACGAAGGATGGGCGGTCTGATTTGTTTCTTTGAATGAGGGAGGAGGAACCCAAGGGGGTTCTTGCCTTAGAATTGGCTGAAGAAGCCCAGGGAGGGAGAGGAGACAGGGAAATCGGGGGGGGGGGGAAGGTAGTTCATAGTGATCATGCTTTTGAAATGCATGGCTCCTTTTGGCTCTCTTCTTACTTGGGAGAAGGAAGCCTCACTGCGCAAATGGGACTACTTCTGAGTAGAACTGCAAAGGATCGGGTCACTGGTAAGCTTCCCAGCTTCTGCACGTGACTCCCTCCTCCCTCTTGCTGCTTCTGTCCCCATCTCACACAGTCCATCCCCCTCCTGCCTTAGTTGCAGATGGGATAGGGACAGCAGGAGAGTGGTTAATGAAAACTCTGAAACACACCCCCCCACCCCAGCAGCAGCTCCATTTTTTTCTGCAGAGCCACATCTGCTTTTTAAAGGGAAAGATTTCTGTCCGTAGTTTTTTAGTCACCAAAATTATCTGGGCAACTTGGAAAGTCTGCCAGTTAGGACTTGTTTTCAAGTCGAGTCATGGAGGGGGCAGAGACTCGTGACTCAACTCGAGCCAAGCCACGCTGGAGTTGCCCATCCCTGCTAATGGGTTGATTAAAAAAAAAAGGGCAACTTCAACTTTTCCTTAGGATTGCTGTCATCTGAGACTGCCAAGGGAGGGGATTTCATAACACGAGCAGTACAACTTAAAAAGCCCTTTCCTTGGTCACCATCCTCCTAACTGCTGAGGGTAGCAGTCAGGGCCAGCCCATCCTTGAGGCCAACTGAAACAATTGTCTCAGGCAGCAGATTAGTGGAGGGCACTCATCTCTGCCTGCCTACTTGTCTCCATTGCCCTTCCCACTCCTTGGATTGGAAAAGGAAGAGGGGGACAGAAGAGAAAATGTGGGAGGAGAGTGCTGAGCTGGAGCACTGGAAGCTGGGAGGAGAAGAGGTTAAGGAGTAATCCAGTAAGGGGGGCAGCATTTGGCATGCTGCCTTAGGCACCAGGAGGTCTTGGGCCAGCCCTGGCAGGAGCACTTGGAGGAGAATGTCCAACACAGGCCTTGAAGTCCGGACAGGTTCATGTGAGGCAAAACCGTTCTTCAGGAACTTGGATCCCATGTTGCTTAGGGCTTCGAAAGGTCAAAACCAGCACCTTGAATGGAACCTGGAAACAGACTAGGAATCAATGAAGCTCTTTCAACACAGCTGTAACACAACCAGACCTGTCTCTCTCTCTTCACAATCAGGCCACCTTGTTCTGAACCAGTTGAAATGTCACAAATTACAGCAGTACTGCAGTCAGAGCTTTTGTTCTTAGGAATCTGTTATTTGCTCCAGGGCCCTGTCTGTAACATTTTATTGATGGAGTCACTTAAATGGTGTTGATCTTTGGAAGATGACTCCTAGTATTGACTTCTTTTCTATTTTTGTAATTAAGATCTGCTGTGTACCATCACCACAACCGGCTGTTTTGGTCCACAGCTCCATGGCTCCCTTGTTTCCCATGCTTGCCTTCTGCCATAATCCCACTTCATTTGCTATTCCAGAACTGGGGTTTTCTTCCTTCTAGCTCTGCCACACTTCCTTGACTTCTCTGCTGCTCCTTCACACTCTGATTCTTCTTCAGTGGCATACCAGGAGCGGGTCCATGGGTGCAAGTGCTCTTGACCCACATATGGGTCCTGGAGGGTCTTGGTGGTGATGCCCCCCCCAGCCGTGCTGCCCTCAGGGCCACCCACACCTGCTGCCTCCCCATCTGGAGGCATTCTGAGGGCCAGAGAGGCTGCATGCGGCCTCCCTGACCCTCAGAAGGCCTTCTAAGACCTCCAGAGGGCCTTTAAACATATCTTCCAGTTTTTTGAGGAAACCAGAAGTGTCATTTAAATGCTCTCTGGAGGCCTCAGGACATGACCAAAGGGGGCAGCATTTTCCTTGATGGGGGGCATTTTGCAGTCCTGGCCCCGGGTGGCTTGGGGGCCAGGATTGCCACTGGTCTACTTCTCCATTCTCCTCTGTCAGCAATATGCAACCCTTCCTGTCCCTGTGTAGTGTTTCTCTCATCAACCAAGTCACCCTTCCAGTCCCTGAGCATCTGATGTGCTGGGAATTTTTTTTTTTAAGTTCAATACGTCATCTTTACAGTCCAATCCTATCCATCCCCCCCCACCCCCCGCCAATGCATCAGTACCAAGATGACTACTGCTGCATCCTGCAGTGGGGGGAGAAGTTGCAGAGGTCTCCTTTGGGTAAGGGAACCATTATTCCCTTATCTAGGGGTAAGCCTCCATGGTGCCAAGAGGTCTACTTGAACCTGTGCTAGCTAAATAGCTGGCACAGGTCTGCATGGAGCCACACAGGTGGGATCGGAAGGGGGAAGTGAGCTAGGATTTGGCCACTGTTGCTGCAACTGAACCTGCCACCTTCCTGGACCTGATCGGTTTCACCCCCACATCTGTTTCTCTCCCTCCTTGCCACAATCTGCCCTCTCCCACTACCTCCCACCACTCCCTCTGATTGACTTGCTCCAGTAAGCAACAGCAGATGCGATGGCGCAGGCGGAAAGGCACAGACCTTTCCGCTGGTGCTCCAATCAGTGCACTGAATAGCGTACTGTCATAGCGCCTTTTAGGACTGGTGCAGCTGCCTTGTGGCAGTCACTGCTAGCAGAGAGCAGCGTTGATGTCATAAGGTTAGGATTGGGCTCTGTATTGTACAAACTGCATCAGGCATGAGGCTGTAGTTCTGAGATAGAACACCTGTTTTATATGGAAGAAGTCCCAGGTTCAGTCCTCCCTATCTCCAGGCCATGCTGAGAAAGACTCTCATCTGGAAACATAAGAACATAGGACATATAAGAACATAGGAAGAGCCCTGCTGGTTCAGGCCAAAGGCCCATCTAATCCAGCTTCCTGTATCACCCAATAGCCCACCAGATACCTCAGGGAGCACACCAGACAATCAGGTACCTACATCTTGGTGCCACTTTCCTTGTATCTGGCCTTCTGAGGTAGCCTACTTCTAAAGCCACAAGGTTGCACACACCTATCATGGCTTGTAAACTGTGATGGATTTTTCCTCCAGAAATTTATCCAATCCCCTTTTAAAGGCATCCAGGCCAGATGCCTTCACCACATCCTGTGGCAAGGAGTTCCACAGTTACACACTGGGTAAATAAATATTTTCTTTTGTCTGATAAAAGGGACATGTCAGAAGTGGGATTTGAACCCATGCCTCCATACGGAGACCAGAACACCCAGCCCCGCTCTTGGGAAGACTTTTTCTGCCTTGAGTCTGGTGCCTTAGACCACTTGGCCATTCTGACACCAGAACCTAGAAAGCCACTGGCAGTCAGGAGAGATAAGGCTGAGCCAGATGACTCAATGGTCTGACTCAATAGAAGGCTAATTTCTAAACCTTGCTATTGGTATGCTGAGAGGTTGTAACTTTCCAGATAAGAGAGGGAAATGAATCTGGAAATCCACCTTCCATGCACAGCTCTTCAGGAGGCCATAAGAGGATCAGGGATGTCTCTTCCAGATAGGCAATGAAACTGACCAGTTTCAGTGCCTTCTCTGGTCAGTTTCAGTTCTTGTTGCTGTCTGAAGGTTCTGAAGCAGGCAGTTTCATAAGCACATTTGTGGCTTTCTTGTCTCTCAGTGTAACATGGAATGACTCACATGGTCAGACAAAGGTGCACACATCCAGTTGCCTAGCCTAAATTGAACTGAGTGTGTTCTCATGTGCCCTTCTCTCTAATATACCATGCAATCATAACTCACCTACGCATTCCACATTCACTGTTAGATGACTATTGCACTCATGCGGCTGTCCTGCAAAGATACCAAGAAAGTTTCACCTCGTTCCCAAACTGTGGATCAGAACCCACTAAGTGGATCACAAGCCAATTTCAGGTGGGTCACGCAGCACTTAGTTCAGCCACCACTGAAAATACAGAGCTGAAAATACAAGGTACAGATCTGCTGGGCAGGGTAGACGCCTGATGGGAGAGAGGCATGGTACTTTGCCCTGAATAGGTAGGGATACTGGAAAGGGGGGAGGACTGTGTGGCTGGAGAAGGATCCAAGTCTTCTTTCTGCTTTGACTTCTGAGCTGGAATGCTTGAATGCTGAGCTATGCAAAATAACAGCATGAGCGCTCTGTGTAATAGGACCTTTGGCTGATTGCAGCTTAGGTTTGAAACCTCAATTGATGATGTGACTTCTGCCCATGACATCACTTTCAGGTTAATGATGTCACTTGTAGTGGGCCCCGGCAGGTTCTAAAAAATGAGTCCCAATGCGAAAACATTTGGAAGCCCCTAGTTCAAATCAAAATGCAAGGTTGCAGCAAGCACATTACATTATGCCATTACTCTTAACACCTGGGGTACTCTCCAACTGCCTTCTAAATATGAAAGGTGCAGATTTTGGACTTACCAAGCCCTCATGAGAGACAGTGCAGTGTAGTGATTAGAGCAACAGAGTAGGGAGTCCCGTGTGTGAATCCCCACCTGTCTGTGAAGCTCACTCTGTCATCTTAGACATCCTCGGTCAACCTTGCAGCCCAATCCTAACTAGCCCCCCACATGGCAATGCAGCAGTACTGGCATGGCTTCTGCTGTATCCTACGGGGGATTTATGGTCACTTGAGGCTTCCTTAGGGTAAAGGAAACATTAGTTCCCTTGCCCAGGGGTAACCCACAGCAGCCACCATGGGTCCACTCCAACGTGTGCCAGCTCAATTGCTGGTGCAAGTCCAAGTTAATCCATGAAGGCAGATCAGGATTAGGTGTGCTCCCATGAGAAGGAGGTCAGGATTAAGGTGTGTGCCGCTGTCGCCATACCCACTACCTCCCAGGTCTGATCTGCCCTCCCTCGGAGCTGGTCATCACCCCATTCCACCCACCCCGCCCCATTCAACCACCTCCCCACCTCCCTCCAACTCCCTGTGCCAGTTTACCTTCATGGGTGGGCATCCGGCATCTGTCTTAGCGCGGACCTGGCCGCGTGCCGCTTGCTGCTTACAGCGGTGGCCAAACCCCACACGCTGGCCTAATCACATTTGCGATAGCTGTAAAGCGGTTTAAAACCCCAGAGAGCTGATATCAGACAGGAAGCATCAACAATACTAAGTCTGGATGACCCAGTGACCTGCCTCTATGGAAAGCAGCCTCCTGAGTTCTCACTTATGGTTGGTCCCTGGAGGAAGAAAGGCATGCTAGACAGTTCTCTTGCTTGCATGATGAAAACAGATTTGAGCCCCTTGGGGTTCTGACACAAACTAGCCCCTGAGGTCCCTGTAGTGCTTTCCAAGAGCAGGCACCCCCCCCCCCCGATTCTTGTTCCAAAGCTACAGAAAGCGGGAGGCTCAGCAGTTAGTGGATGGACGGCTTCAGGGGTGGCCTTCCCCATAAGCCCCAATTTTTGTGCCAGGTGCTATCATGTAGGAGGGATGCATGTTTCTTCCAGGTATAAGGGGGAGTTGGGCTTTCCATCCAGCTGTCACATTCCTGGAATTCCAGCAGCGCTGGGGAGGGAAAGCCTGGGCACCGTTCAGTTCTGCAAACTATGCGTTTGCAGGTCACTTTAGATTTCTTGGGTTCACACATAATGTTTAACGAGAGCTGGAGCGATGTAGCAATGCTGAAAGGTGCCTCACCGTTTCTGTCACACTCGCCAAGATTCTCTCTCCAAACATCCATCCTAGTCCAGTTGAGAAGCAGAATTCATAGTATCATAGAGCTAGAAGGGACATAAGAAGAGCCTCACTGAATCAGGCCAAAGGCAAATGTACTCTAGCTTCCTGTATCGCACTGTGGCCCCCCAGATGCCTCAGGGAGCACACAAGTTACCTGCATCCTGTTGCCACTCCCTTGCAACTTTAGAAGTAGTAGCCTACTTCTAAAACCAGTAGGTGGCATATAGCCACCATGGCTTGTAACCGGCGATGGACCTTTTCGCCAGGTGTCATCACCACATCTTGTGGCAAGGAGTTCCACAGATCAATTACATGCTGGGTAAAGAAATATTTTGTCTGTTCTTACTCTCCTGACACTTAATTTTAGTACCCTGGTTCTTACGTTGTGTGACATTTTAAAGCCTTAGAAGGCCTTCTGAGGCCCAGGGAAGCCACACCGGGGAAGCCTCAGAACACCTTCAGGATGGCATACCTTCCAGCGATGCCACTGCACCCCTCTATCCATTCTATTTATCCCCTGCATAATTGTGTACATCTCAACCATGTCCCCTCTTAGGTGCCATTTCCTGGACTGGAGAACCCCTAATGCTGTAGCCTTTCCTCATAAGGGATGAGCCCCAGCTCAGTAATCATCTTGCTTGCTCTCTTCTGCACCTTTTTCAGTTCCACTATGTCCTTTTTTTTTGATGTGGTGACCAGAAATGTACAGACCCTACTATGGTCTAGTCCAGCCCCCTTTCCATAGTAGGAAACCCTCATAGAGCATCTCCAATAGGTGCTTGTCAAGCCTCTACTTGAAGACCTCTAGCTTGGAAGATGCATCACCTCCCTTGGCAATCTGTTCCACATTACTGAGCCCTGCTACAGTGTTTCCCTGGAGCTTAATCCTTTCTAAACCAGAGCTTCAAACCTGCCTAGAAGCCAAGCTCTTTGACCTGGAAGTCCTTCACCCTAAGCCCAGATAAGTTGGGACAGGTTGGTGATTCAGTGGCACAAAGAAGATGACACCCATACATGCAGCCATTGTTCCCATGACGTGTTCCAGGGCTGAGACACGCATTAAATCGTGGATTTTGCCCTGGCAAGTCCTGGCCCTTTTCCCTGTACTGAGACAGCATCCCAGTATGACATGTGATCATTCCCACAAGATGTGGTGAAGAAAGGAGTAGCCAGGAAGCGGGGTGAAGAGAACTGCAGCCTCTTTTAGAGAGATAGTGAACCTCAATAATCCGAGGAATGGTGGGGGTGGTTTTAACAGCCACAAAAAATAACTTAGGACCCAGTTCTATCCACCTATCTAGCACTGATACAACTGTGCCAAAGAGGTGTGCACTGCATCCTGCAGTGGTGGTGGGGACAGTCACGTAGGCCTCCTCAAGGGAAGGGAATGTTTGTTCCCTTACCTCAGGGCTGCAGTGTGGCTGCATCGGCGCTGGAAAGTCGGATATGGCTGGGCCATTACTGAGGGACAAAATTTAAAAAAAAACAATATTAACAGCCAAATCCTATGTCCGTCCCCCCCCCCCACACACTGATGCAGCCATACCAAAAAGTTTCATGCTGCATCCTTTGTGTGTGGGGGAGCAGTCCAGGAGGTCTCCTCTGGGTACGGAAACTTTTTCCTTACCCAGGGGTAAGCCCCTGTGATATGGAGGAATCTACTTGGACCTGCACCAGTGAAATTGCTGCTGCAGGTCTACATGGAGGAGGTTGGATTGGGCCCGGAAAGAGGGCTTGGATTTGGAGGCCACCATTGCTACCTAACCCACTCCCTTCCTGCACTTGATTCACGCTCCTCCCAGCCCCCGTTCCCACCCCATCCCACCCTCTTCCTGCCCTGCCCTCCCTCTGCCCTGTCCTGCCTCTCCTGCCAGCTTACCTAGGTCAGCAGGCCAGTCCCAAACTGCCGCTGCCCACAAAGCCACTGTGGCTTTTCATGTTGCTGGAGGCTGTTTTGCAACTGCCAGGGATGGGAAAGTCCAGTGTGGTGTGATCTGAGTTGAGTCTAGAGTCACTGCCCCCCTGTGACTGGACTCAAAAACAATTAATAATGGGGGCACATTCCGAGTCACTGAGTCACCCTTTTGTGACTCAAAAAAACTTGAGTTGAATTGCGCCCTTTAACAACTCAGCCATGGAAACAAATGGGACTGCTGCGGGTGAGAGAGAGAGAGAGAGAGAGAGAGAGAGAGAGAGTTCTCTTTAAACTCTCTTTAAAAAAGAGCTTTCTCCCGTCTCCCCCCTCCTGCTCAGATGCATTAACCCTTCCTTGCCTCATGGCTGGAATTTCCCTGCTGCTCACTCAGTCTGAATGATGGCCCCACGAGGTCTTTCATGCCACGAAAACAGTAAGCAAGCGCACCCATACACAGGCAGACTCAATTCAGCAGGTATGGGACAAATGCCAAATCAGGGAACCCCTGACTTGAATGCTTTTCCGAGTCTTTCAGGAGCGCAACGCACAGGTCCATGAGTCAGCAAAAAAATGTGCATTTTTCGCGATTTGAGTCCGAGTCACCTGACTCGAGCTCCCAAGCCTGGCCAGTCCCCGCTGGCAAAATGATCTTTAATTTACTGATAGGGTGGGTGGTGAAACAAGAGCTTGGGGTGCGGGAGGACAAGAATTATTCTTCTGATTATTTCTGAGAGGGGGGCAGATTTGAACACCACTCCTAATTCAGGGCATAGGAAGATACCTTGCACCAGGTGAGAATGTTGACCTATCTACATCTGCATTCTCTCAGCTGACTGGCCATAGTTCTCAGTGGTGTCTCAGGAAGGAGATACCAGGAACCCAGCACCTTCTACATGTGCAAAGGAGGTGTTCTGACCTACAGCCATTCCCCTGGGGGCTCTCACATGGTCAGCAGCTAGCTTTCCATACTAACCAGCTCCAAGTTAACAGTGCCCTAATTTCCTACCCTCTCCATTTTCCCCGCACTCCATTTTTCTATCTGCCCCACCACTTCAGTGTGTGCCCCACCACTGCATAATCCTTGTCTACTCTGCCTTTTAAACCAGGCTGTGCAAAGACAGGGGGTTCTGAGGGTAAACTGGCAACCCATCAACATCACTATGCATCTTTCCTTCTCCTCCTGGCTCCTGCTGTCAGGTTGTGGCTGCCCGAGATGGAAGTGATGAAGGGCAGTCATCCAGGAACATATTTGCTGAGGACTGATCCACACATCCAGTGTTCACTGGGCCAAATCCACTTAAGCGGCTGTCAGTCAGTGTGCTGGCCCATGCTGGGATGTAGCTGCCAAATGCTGTCTCATTCAATTAAGTGTGTTAGAGCCTACGCATAGCTGATGGGGATGGTATAGGGAAGACAGTGGAGTTCAAGATGCCACATGGATGCCAAGAGACTCACCCCCTAGCTGAGCGACAAACGGGAGCCCCATGGAAGCTGTTCTGAGCTGTCTAAATGAATGGCAGGCAATCAATAAAATTGTCACTGTATTAATGCTAAGTTGCCCCACTGCCTTTCTTCCATGGAAGAAGAACTCAGGAGAACACACATCAGGTTCTAAGCTATTCAAGCACTGATGAGACTCCACCCTGCTTCAGTAGTGTTATTAGGGTTGGTGTTGTCACCCAGAGCAGTAACTTATGGTGTCACCCCCACAGATGTTGGGGGAAGTGGGTGCCTAACCCACTGGCTGCTTTGAAGGAATAACCAGGAGGTTGCTTACTGAGCGGGTAGATTTAGATTCTGCAGTTTCTGAATGGGAGGCCAGGGCTACTTGGTGGGTAGTCCTGGGCTCTGAAGCTTTTGGTGACACCCCTCCCAATGGTGTCACCTGGTGTGGTCCACACACCCCTAGTGACACCACTTGCTTGACTCCAGTAAGGTTGGTAAATGACATAGTATGTACAAGTCAGGACCATTTTTAGATCTGTTCCCAAGCCTTGAGAATACAGCATTTGGGGGGGGGGAGGGCTAAAGGAGGAGTGAGCATTTCAGGTGAAGGGTCCCAAAGGGGAGAGCATGATCATTTTGTAAACAATGAGAACTGCAATGGACAGAAGAAAAGCCCATCTGGAGTGGCCCATTCTCAAGTTTCCCACAGTGGCCCACCAGCTGCCTCTGAGAAGCCCACAGGCATATGAAGGCAAACAGAGTTGCTCCTCTGCAACTGGTACTTGGGGGGGATGCTGCTTCTGGATCTGGAGGTAGTACATCGACATCCTGGCTGGACAGATGAAGAGATTCCAGTCACCATTGTAGGCAGGGAATTCTGAATATTAATCCACACACGCTTGTGGTGGCCACAAGACCTTTGTCTCAGCTGCCCCTTAGCCTTGGAATTACAGTGAACAGGCAGTATCCATGGGTATGGCATTTGCGGATTTGAATCAGCGCAGATGCCAGTGTTGATTTGAATCCCTTTAAAAGAAAAAGAAAACAAAACAAATCCCAAATTTGAATCCCTTTAAAAAGAAAAGAAAACAAAACCCAATGCATTCTGGGGCGAATCTGGGAGAAGCTCTGCGTGACCCAGAAGTGAGTCTTTCAGTTCTAAAAACAACTCTACAGTCTTGGAAACCATATGGTTTGCCCACAAAAGGTAAAAGCGTCGGATTTTGGCACACTTTTTTGTTTATTTGTTCTTAAGGGGATTTAAATTCAGGGCTTAAGATATGCAGTTTCCATATCTGTGAAGGGGGGGGGGGCTTGGAACAGAACCCCCAAAGATACCGGGGTCCAACCTGTAGCTGCTTCCTCTTCAAATGCATGAACTGATGATAAAAATGAAAAGACCTTGGAACATGTGCAAGAAAACCTCTCCCTCACCACTAAAACCATGAAGTCATCCTACTTAGGGAGTGCAAGCTTCATGCACAGACACTGCGTCTTCCTGGCAGGTGGGGGCCTGTCCAAGCTTATCTACTTACACTCCCTCCCTCTCTCCTTCTTTACTTTCAGAGACAATAGCCCTATCCTATGCAAGTTTACTCAGAAGTAAGTTCCACCACATTAAGTGGGGCTTCTTCTCAGGTAAGTAGGTATCAGATTGCAGCTATAATCTAGTGTTGTGATTAGGGCACTGGACTTGGAACAGAGAGATCTGGGTTTAAATTCCTGTCTTTCTACGAAGCTTTCTGAATGACCTTATGCCAGCCCTTCTTTCTTAGTTTAATCTACTTCACAGGGTTGTTGTGAAAACAAAAGGAGAAGGAGAGTAACATTTGGCAACTGAGACTGTTTGAAAGATGGGCACATTAAAAATCATGAAAGGGGTGATGAAATATTTTCATGTTAGAAAAAAGCCTGATTCTTTGTAGCTGAAATATATGTGTGTGTTGGGGGGGGGGGTAGTGTTTGGTGACTTACACAATCTCCTGCCTTGCCTAGTTGTAGATGTTCCGACTTGCCTGTTTCCCCTTCTCTGTGCACGAGCTAAAATTCTCCAAATTTTATTGCATTCCTTCCTTCTCTCTTCCTAATAACACCTCTGCCCTGCAGGCGCACTTTATTCAGGAAGGGGCTTGCCCATAACTCACTTGCCCTAGTTATGTCTATGGAGGGAGCAAACTAACCACTTCCTTGGGGTGAGGCTGAGGCAGGGAGGGGGTGCAGTGTGCTTGGTAGAGGGAGTTAATCACTGCTGCTGACACATGTTGCATGTGCAAATGTGGTTTATCTTAATCAAGGTGCGCACGTGGCCTTTATAACCCTGCAGAAGCAAAAAAAAAACCCCCAATCTTTAGACCTTCTGTGCCTAAGAATCAGCCCTAGAATCTGTTGAGTCAGGGGCCTGGAATGCGTCAGGCTGCTGGGGGAAGAAAAGGATCTTTAAGTGCATGAAGAGTGTCTCTCCTCACCACTGAATGACCACAGTCAGTGCCAACACCTCTTGGATTAAGTAGCTGATCTCTAAGGTCAAGCGCCCTGGCACCTTTTGTTTTAGAAATCAACCCCTGATTTGTAGACACAACTCCAAGCATACACTTGGGATGCAAAAGATGTGCAAGTTTTTGAGCTACACAGGGATTTGCACTCTTTAAAGATACAGTGAGTCCTCACCTAAAGTTGTCGATAGGATCTTGGAAACGGCAACTTTAAGCAAAGTGACTTATAACGAAACCAATGCTCCCATAGGTTGATTGGTATACCTAAGCAAGAGTTACGTTCCTACAGTATATTTCTGGCCATGAAAACATCTCCAAACTTCTCCATAAAGACCTCACACAGACCCTGACACAGTTCCCTTTCTTCAAACTGAAGGATGTTTTAATCTCCCTGTGGATCTGGTGGTGCTTGTTATGGGAGAGTTACGAGCATAGGAAAAGGTTTGCTGGGCCAGCAGACCAAAGTTTCATTGAGTCCAGCTTCCTCCTTCCCAACCAGATGCTCTCAGATGCAGGGTGTGAAGCCAAGAGCCTTTGCCTACCCTTGCTCCCCCTGAAATTAATATTTTTAGGCACACTGCCCCTCTCCCTGGAGGTTCCACACTGACGTAATGACTACTAGCCCTTGCTAGATTTATCTACCATGAGTATTTTGAAGTTTTGTGGATTTCCGTTCCAGGACTCCCCCATGGATACTGAATTCAGGTAATGAAATCTATGGGGGGCCTGTGCCGCACTGCCTTACCTGGGGGCTGCACTTGGTCCTCTGGAGGTTGCATGTGACCTCCCAGCCTCCGCAGAGGCTCCCAGACATGGTTTTCCTAGCAAACTGGAAGCGTCTTCCAGTTGCAACTGAGGTCCTCCAGCTATGGGCTCAGGGCATACAGATATTTAAATCTGTAGGTGTCAAGCTCATGAATTAGGAGCGGCCACTGTATACCAGTGTTCAACAACACTGCTCTCAAAGCAGTAAGAAATTGCACAAGAAATACCTTTTTCAGTCGATCCCAATGCTGAATCTTCTGTCCACCAGGTGCTCCTCAATTATAGCCTTGGACAAAGTGTGCTTCTTTTCTATGGACATGGCTACCACCTGGGTTGGCACCAGGCTGCAGGAGACCCAGGGCAAAGCCCTACACTGAGCCCCCACTTACCTTCTGACTGCGTACATTGGGTCCTACCCTTATCACCAGAACTGCAGGTGAAGAGGTTGGTCCAACCAAGTGGACCCTCAAAAGGGCATGGATCTGTGACCAGCACCCAACCTGGCCAACCCGTGACACCATCTTCACAACCTGTGAGGGATAAGAGCCTCACAACCTATAGCTCATGAGTCCTAGTCAAACCTATCACACAGGGCTGTTGTGAAAACAGAATGCAAGGGGAGAAGACAGCCATATGAAATATCAGCCACTGATCCAACATAGATTAACTTGTATAGGTGGGGCCTCGGTATCCACAAGGGATCCATTCTTGGACCTCCTGTGGATACTGAAAACAGTGGATACTGAAATCCACTGTTTTGGACCCCTTTAAATTCTCCAAAGGCAACTGGAGCTGAGCTCCGGTTGCCTTTGGGCAGCGTTCTGAAGCCCTCAGAGGCCGCACATGCCTCCGCTTCAGAATGCCTTGTAGAAGCAAAAAAAAAAAAAAAAACTTCCAGAGGTTTCTGGAGGGAAACAGGAAGTGACTTTTTAATACCTTGGAGGGTTTTCCTGGGTCTCCCAAAGCCTTTTCAGGCATTAAAAAGTCACTTCCCATTTCCCTTTGGAAACTGGAAGTTAATTTTTTTGTCTCTACAAGGCATTCTGAAGCCCACAGAGGCTGTGGTCATCTTTTGGAAGGTGGACCTTCACTGAGCCAGATCCCCCGATATAAAATCCATGGATAAACAGTCTCCAACAGTGGCGTCACTAGGGTTTGCATCACCCGGTGCAAGAGGCCAGCATGTCACACCCATGATGGACCTGCTCCCATGCAGTGAGTAGGCCAATGCCCCAGTGGTGGGTGTGGTGATGTACCATCACCTTGCCCATAGTGGTTTTTTGGCTATACTTTTTGATAGAACACATTTAATTCTACATGGTTTATTTCATTGCATTCTGCTGTAAATTACGCATCGAATGGTATATAACGTGATGGCATTATTCCTACAAACAGCAATTTTAGCAATTTTGGTCACTAGTAGTGCCGCCCCAGTGCGCATCGCCTGGTGTAGCCCGCATCCCCTGCACCCCCCTAGCAACACCACTGGGCTCCACCTGTACAGTATTTTGTTTCCAGATCCAGCTAACGGGATCTAGGCATAGGGACAGGTTTTCACAGGCAGCTCTGCCTTCCAAAGTATGCTGAAGCTTGCAGTGCAAGGGAGGGGGGTTTATGATGTGCACTCTAAGCATGTACATCGGTATTTGTTTTGCTTATCATTGGATGCAACAGTCGCAGCTGTGTGCATGTGTCCTCCTGTAGCTCCCTGGATGAGCATTTTTATATGTTGCACTGGAGAATAAGGCTGCTGTTCTGGAAGCCCTTTTCATCACGTTTAGTCATTTGCAAACTTAGATCATCCTTTCCCATCGCCAGTTTGTCCCATCGTCTCCTTTCATCTGGAAATGCTGCATAAACACAGATGAAGATCTATCGGCTCCATAAATATCCTGTAAATATACAGATGGAGAGGATAAGACAGTGTCACTGGTACGGCTGCATTTCTGCCCCAAAGGGATAAGGCAACAGACGGATGTGTTTTTCTATCCTGGACAGCTTGGAATGATCATTGAGGAATGACCAATCAAAGCAGATTGCAACTGTTTATTGCATACAAGCAAGCAGAGGAAGGATTTGCACCTACCCTCTCCCAGTAAAAGTCAAACCCAGAGTTGGACCCTAAATTCTGCACTGCTCCATTTCTCGTCCAACAAGGTAATCAGAGACGGGACAAACCAGATTTGAGGAAATCATCATCCCAGCCAGGTCTGGCCCATCCATGAGGCCAACTGAAGCTATTGCATCAGGCAGAAGATGAATGTAGGGGGCGCTCTTCTCTGTTCAGCTTCTTACCTCCGTGGCTCCTCTTTCTCCTTCCATTTCCTGAACTGGGGGGGGGGGGAAGAGGAGGACAGAGAGGAAGAGGAAAAGTGCAGGGAAGGAGAGTGGGAAGAGAAGAGGTTGGCACATCAGTGGGTAAAGGGGGCAGCATTTGGCGTGCATGCCACTACAGGAGGTCTTGGGCCTGACCTGATCCCAAAACAAAAGCATGCAAGATGCTGCTTCACCTATAGAAATCTCAGCACAGTTTTTCCCCTGGTGTGGCAACAGGTCATAGTGGGAAGTGGCATTGTTCTGTGGTAAACCACATGCTTTGCATGCAGGTGGTCCCAGAATCAACCCCTGACATGTCCAGTTAAAAAGATCTCAAATTGCAAGCCTGGAAAGGACCCCTGGGAGCCACACGCCTTCAGAATAGACAATACTGGGCTTGATAAACCAGTGGTAAAGGCAGCTTCTGATGCTTATATGCTGCCTTTCAGGACTCCTGCATTGTTCTAAAGCAGGGGTCTCCAAACCCCGGCCCGGGGACCAGATGCGGCCCACGGAGAGCCTCTGTCTGGCCCACGGCCAGCCTCTAATCTCCTGAGAGCCTCTGGCCCAGTAGACCAAACACAACCACAGTTGTGCTTGTGGGGTGGGGGAATGGGGGTCCATTTAAGTATATGCTTTATTTCTTGGGCTGTGTTGATGCTTGGAGAATTCTGGACATTCATTCATCTAAGTTCCATCTCTACTGTTTTTACTTAAATTTTATATTTAACTTTTTTCCGGCCCTCGACACTCTGTCAGATATTTTGTGAGGCCCTTCAGCCAAAAGGTTTAGAGACCACTATCTAAAGCAAGATTGGTGTGGTGATGTCCCATTGCCCCGCACCCGCTGGTTTTTTGGCTACAACTTTTGACAGAATAGAAATATTTCGGTGTGGTTTGTTTCATTGCATTCTGCATGCAATTACACATTGAATGATATATAACATGATGGCATTATTCAAAAATACCAAGATTTTAAAATTTTTGGCCTTAGTGGTGTCACCCCTGTGCGCATCACCCAGTGCAACACACACACCCCTTAGAAAAGCCACTGTGGCCAATATGGGCACTGACAAGATACTTGTTGTTGGCAACCTTCAGTCTCGAAAGACTATGGTATCGCACTCTGAATGGTGGTTCTGGAACAGCGTCTAGTGTGGCTGAAAAGGCCAATTCGGGAGTGACTATCCCTTCCACACTGGGAGCAAGTGCAGTCTGTCCCTGGTCTGTCTCCCTGGCTATGGGCCTTCCTTCTTTGCCTCTTAGCCTCAGTCTGTTGTCCAAGTGTCTCTTCAAACTGGGAAAGGCCATGCTGCACAGCCTGCCTCCAAGCGGGCCGCTCAGAGGCCAAGGTTTCCCACCTGTTGAGGTCCATTCCTAAGGCCTTCAGATCCCTCTTGCAGATGTCCTTGTATCGCAGCTGTGGTCTACCTGTAGGGTGCTTTCCTTGCACGAGTTCTCCATAGAGGAGATCCTTTGGGATCCGGCCATCATCCATTCTCATGACATGACCGAGCCAACGCAGGCGTCTCTGTTTCAGCAGTGCATACATGCTAGGGATTCCAGCACATTCCAGGACTGTGTTGTTTGGAACTTTGTCCTGCCAGGTGATGCCGAGAATGACAAGATAACAGTTGAACAATTGCAACGAGCTGTGCTACTACGAACATCAAGCATGATACAGCAATATGTCACCAATTCTTAAACTCTTAGGTTTGAAGTAGTGAGCACCCAAAAATCCCAGTCCGAACATCTGGTGGGCTGTGACACGATGATGATGATGATGATGATGATGATGATGATGATGATGATGATGATGAACGTATTTGAGTATAATCCAGTTTGCTATTCCAAGGAAAAGGGGAAATCATGCTCAGGAAAGCTGCTGGCAAGAGCTAGGAGACTCCTTCTTTTAGCTAGGGATATCAGTGGGAAATAGAGCTGCCAATGGTCCAAACTAGCCTGTTAACTGTCCCTTTTACAGCCCTTTGATTGGCAACCAGGAAGTGATAAGAGCTTAGCTCCAGGCCCTGAAAAGCTTCCTTTGTGGATTGCTGCAGATCAAGCTCCTGTTAAGAGGAAGGGAGCAAGCCAAGTTTTTTTTTTTTTCCCCCCTAGGCCACCCTAATGGGAAAGCCTCTACCTGCCATTTCACAGATCCTGGTCCTGTTTTGAAGCAGGACCTTAAGAGACACAGCATGAGAGTTAAACTGGCTTCAAACCAGTTTGCATTTGCAGCATAGAGAGTGACACTTGTTCGACTGCCCTCGAAGGACAGCTCTGAGGATGAGGTCTTATCTCTCCAAGCAATAGGGACAAAGCTTTCTTGCCAAAAGAAATAAACTCAGCCTGGTTTACATTTCCTTCCCTCTCCTCCTTCTGGTTTCTTTTTCTTTTTTTAGGGTCTTCACCCCCATTTACTTATCACCAGCTGAGCAGGTTCAGGAAAAGATCAGCCAGGAATTTCTGAGGCTGCTGCCACTGAAACTGGAAACAATGATAGTGAACCACCATTACCACAGGGCTTCCCTCTCAGGTCGAGAAGGATGAGCAAAGCTTAAGCTCTCAGCAGGGCATCCTTTAGAGATGCTGCTTTTTTTCCCCCTGCAGCTGAATTGTGAGCTGAGGCAAGCCTGAGGCAACATGCCAAAAACTGCCCCCTTACCCAGTGCTATGCCAGCCTCTGTGACTGGGACTTACTTCTGAGTAGGCATGCATAGGATTGGGCTGTGAGGCAGCCACTTCAGTTGGCCTCATGGATGGGCTAGCCCTGGGTTAGAGCCTGGGTTAGGGCTTCCAGAGGCATGCGCTTCCAACTTTTGAAAAACCCTGAAATCCATGAAAATATAAAACCATTTTCTCCCACTTCTATGTATAAACTAGTTGCCTCAGTTGCCATTGCGGAGGCAATTGCTAGGCTTTTAATTTGCCCAAACGATTTCCCATTAAAAGAAAAACCATTTTGGCACTAGACTGCCTCAGCTAAAGCTACAATAAAATGAGTACAGTATGTGGTTTTCAACCTGGGGGCCTCATTTTAAGGGTATTCTCAATAATAGTCAAAACTTTTCTTTGCAGAATACTAGAATACAAGGATCTGACAGCAAGAGGGACCAAAATATCTCCCTTATACGCACTCCTAATATGTCCTCATTTATTGATGAAATAAATATAGAAATTAGATACGGGCGATTTTAAACAGTCTCAAAAAATAATCTATGTAACGGGATAAAGCCCAAGAACACAATTATGACCAGACACAATGGAGCACCCAGGGGATGGAAATGGTTTTTTGTATTGTAGGGAAAATACAGATGAGAGAAATAGGGGATGAGTCACTCCTAAGACTTTTATAAACGCAAGGGCCCCTATATACACTGCCTCTGAGCATGTGCAGAATAGTGTTCCCTCACCACTAGTGAGGAGCTTGTATGATTATGCCATACACTGAACTGGCCATTCTCTTGCCCATTCCCCAAAGCTTCAGGTAAACATGCCAGGGATTAAGCTGGGAATTTTCTGAATGCAAAGCAAGTACTCTATCCTGGAACTATAGGTCCTTTCAACTGTGTTACTTGGGGCAGATAAGGGCTTCCAGAGCAGAAGAGAAACCCCCTTCTTTTTAAAAGTTACATTCTCAGTTCAAGATTCTCAAAAGCGCAGGCCCAAGTTCCTATGTTGAGGATCCAGGACAAGATTAATTTAAAGCAGCTACAGGGTTTGGATCATAGTATCTGTGCAAGGGGGTGGAGGTGTTAGCCCTCCCCCTCCCCCTCCCCACTATTTTCTCATCCTGAATTGCTCCTCTGAAACTGCTGTCAGCCTTCATGGAGGAAAAAAATACAGTGCATTATATTCAAGGCACCAGAGTAGTGATTTTCAACCTTTTTCATTTCACAGCACGCTGACAAGGCACTAAAATGGTCAAGGCACACCATCGGTTTTTGGACAATTGACAAGGCACACCATGCTGCTGGTTGGGGTGTTTACATCCCCCAATGGCCTACCAATAAATTATCTCCCCCCCCACACACACACACAAACTCTCACGGCACACCTGCAGACCATTCATGGCACACCAATGAGAGCACAGTGGTTGAAAATCGCAGTACCAAAGTCTTTCCAGCAACAAAAGGAGATGGTTCCAAATTTATTTTTTTTGTGGTTTTAGAATCAAGATCTGAAAAGATCTGCTTCGGGTTATTCTTGAATCTTCACATACGACCCTGATCATTACTTGGAAATGGCACTCTTTTCTCCTGCTGCACAGATGACGCCCCGATTACTGCATCAAAGTCCTGTTCTCCTCTGACTAATGGTGACTCATGGAGGGGGTCTTTTCCAGCCCCACTTCCCAAGAACCTTTTTAGATAGTGATGCCAAGGATTGAAACTTGTGTGCAAAGCATGTGCTGTGCACCACTGAGCTCATGGCCCCTCCCATGTGGGGACTGGGAAGGAGTTTTTGAAAGAGGGACAGTATGAGGACAGAATGATTCTAGGAGTTGCATTCATGAGGCTTATTCCCAGGGAGGCAAGCATAAGATTGGAGGATTGCAGTGGAAGCAAGAAAATGTACAATGGGTTGAGCATGACTGGAAGCCACAGTCCTGGAAAACTTGCCAGGGCCTTTGAGAGGGAGGTGCAGGGGGTACATCATACCTGGGTTAGAAAGGGGGTCAGGGAGCCAAAAAAAAGGAGCCCCGGGAGCCAAATTCACACTTGAAAGGAGAAGGGAAGGGGCCCAAAAGAAACTTTGTACCCCCTGATAAAATTCCTCTCAGTGGGTCTGAAGTTTGCCACTCAATTCCAGATGGATGACGACTGTATGTGTTTACTACAGGACAAAGAGAGAGGCCCTCTGCATGTCCTCAGAAGTAATCTTGCCCTGTGTTATAAGAAAACCGAAAACCGGTTCTGAGGTTGAGGCTTCGGTTCAGATAAAGCCCTTGCTGTCTTCGAGGCAGGATCGCTGGAGCTTCTGTGACAGATGCCCAACCCTGATCTCGGGGCCGCTTTACCCAGCCATGGCAGGGAGGGTGATGGGAAGGCGGGTGAAGGGCCTCTCCTGAAGATAAGCCCAGGCACGTCCTGTCCTGGGCAAGGCTTGGGCGACATCAGCGAGGAAAGGAAGTGACTCACTCTGGCCAGAGGGTTTGCGCATTCTGGACACACACATCTCTTTCCTTTTGGGGAGGAAATTTATTCTTTGTTTGGCATGAAAAGGCAAGGTGGGGCAAAAAGTGACCAAGTCATGACGGGCGGATATGAAAAACGGTTGTTTGCATTGGCTCATCCCTCCGTGCCTGCCATCACAAGTGTGCTATTTTTTTTATTGGACTGTAATCCTCCTATCAAGCCCTGGCAAGAGGCCAAGGGCTGAAGCTGCCAGGTTCAGAGCTTTTGATGTTCCTGGTGTGCATTGCTCAGGTGCGGCTCCGTCCCAACCCCCAAGATGGTTGGCTTTTGAAGGAAAAAAAAAAATCACCTGTGATTATGACCAGGGCACACAGCGCACCAAAGTGTAATTATGGAATTACACACTGATATCTAACACTGTAAATGCAGGCTTGATTTTCCAAAGAACTGCAGAGGACAAGGTAAAATCTGTGTCTGGATTGCTTCAGACGGTAGGTGCAAGCTCACAGGACTGAATACTTCTCTGTACAAAAACGATTCCCTGCACATAAACAACTAGCATCTCAATCAGAGAGAAGGCACCTGCAGGGATTTGTTGTTCCTTTTTCCTGCAGTCCTGTGCACTGGCTCAGTCCAGAAACAAGTTTGCCTCCTGCTGTTAAAACAGATTGAATAAGGATATGAAAAAGCCCTGCTGGATCAGGCCAAAGACCAAACTAGTCCAGCAGTCTGATTCCCAGGGTGATCCACCAGGTTCCAGAATTTCCTGAGCAGATGTATCTTGTCTCTGGTTCCTATGCACATAAATGCATGCGCAGGCATGCAAAGCCATGCACGGCCTGCCGTTTGGCAACAGGTCTGCTTGGAACTGTTGACAACATCCTGAAGCCCAATTACATTTTTCTAATGGAGCTTTAACTAAATTGCCCTCTTGGCTTTTAAATCAACAGAAAGCAGGGCTATTGCAGGATCTGTGATTACTGCTGGGCAGGGATTTCACCAAAGTGCAAGGATGGGGAAGAGGATCTCAGACAGTGTTATGAAAAGAGAGGTGTAACAGGCATGTCCCTACTATCATTGGTGAAACATTGAAATGTGTGAAAGTCTGCGTCCTGCCACTGAGCAATCATTTCCCCCTCCCTCCAAGATGGCAGCCTTCCTATTTACTGGTTCTGGAAGAAAGGATTTCTTAATCTGAATTTTTTTAATCCACTTCATTTCTTCCCTTCCAGTTTCTCCTGAAAGCGGTTGGCTTGCCTGCAAAAGTCCAGGCTAGGCATCTTACCCCTACACACCCATTGACTCAGGCAAATATTTAGAGAGCTAATCAGAGATAACAAGTTCGTTTCCAGGGCTGGAGGGCTCTCCATAGGAGTGGATGGAAACACCAAAGGTTCTGCAGTTTGGACTGGGTTGGGCTGCACTGTATTTACTTCCGTAAAATTCCTAAGATAGTGTTGTGGCTTCCCGTTCCCTGAGGAACGGACTGCTTGGGGCAGTCTAGGGAGAGTCAGTCTTTTTGGAGACAACAAGATTTGGGGGAAAGGTAAGCATAAACTTGGCACGGAGGTATTAACATAAGAACATAAGAACAGCCCCACTGGATCAGGCCATCTAGTCCAGCTTCCTGTATCTCACAGCGGCCCACCAAATGCCCCAAGGAGCACACCAGATAACAAGAGACCTCATCCTGGTGCCCTCCCTTGCATCTGGCATTCTGACATAGCCCATTTCTAAAATCAGGAGGTTGCGCATACACATCATGGCTTGTACCCCGTAATGGATTTTTCCTCCCGAAACTTGTCCAATCCCCTTTTAAAGGCGTCCAGGCCAGTCGCCATCACCACATCCTGTGGCAAAGAGTTCCACAGACCAACCACACGCTGAGTCAAGAAATATTTTCTCTTGTCTGTTCTAACTCTCCCAACACTCAATTTTAGTGGATGTCCCCTGGTTCTGGTATTATGTGAGAGTGTAAAGAGCTTCTCCCTATCCACTCTGTCCATCCCCTGCATATTGATCATCATGGCTCATTCAATCTCTCTAAGTCAAATTTCAAAGGCCCCTTCCCCCCAAGGGGACCTCTAGCAGCCAAAACTCCCCAGTGTGATGCAGTGTAGCCCACTCCCACTTTTACATTGCGTGGGAGTTTAGTTAGAATCGGGCTGTTAAGGTCCCAGTAACTGAGAAAGTGCTATGTTGGTTCTCTCCTGTTCCTACCAAACATAATTTTTACCAACAGCGTCTGCCACTCCGGCTTGTGACTTCTAGGTCACAAACAGCTGAGCAAATGGCTCCTGGTTCACTGAAAACGGCCAGGTATCATAGAAGTTCTCAAAACTGTCACCTGAAATTGTGAGATCTGTAATGGACTGTCCCAACCCTGAAAACCCCGTGATGTTGTTGGGCTTCCTGAAAAACAAATACAAACAGAGAGTGGGTTCCTAATATATTGACGTTTGTAAAATGATGATGATGATGATGATCAAGGGCCCAATCCTATCCAATTTTCCAGTGCTGGTGCAGTTGTACCAGTGGGTTGTGCGCTGCATCCTGTGGTGGAGGGGTAGTCACTGGGGCCTTCTTAAGATATGGGAACATTTGTACCCTTACTACGGGGCTGCACTGCGGCTACACTGGAGCTAGAAAGTTGGGTAGGATTGGGCCCCAAGATAGCTGTTCAATGGAAATCATCAAATTTCCAAGTGGGGGGGGGGAAAGTACTGTGGAAGCTCCGAAATTTGGCAGAAATGGTAAGACTGAGGAATGCATTGAGACTGCATAGTAGAAAAACGGTGAAGATCAATGAGGAACAATGCCCTAATTCCTGGAACCACCTTTGAGGAATCCAGCATATTTAAACCACTGCCTTTGTTTTCCCATGAAAACACCGCAAGCAAAACTGCAGCCGATTCTTCTTGCAAATGATCCCCTGCAGCACCCCCTGCTCCAGTTCAAGTCAAAGGGCCCAATCCTGTCCAACCTTCCAGCGCTGACGCAGTCGTGCCCATGTAGCATGCGCTACATCCTGCGATGTGGACGTAGTCACAAAGGCCTCCTCAAGGCCTCTTCCCTTACTTCAGGGCTGCACTGGTGCTGGAAGTTGGTTAGGACTGGGCCCAAAGAGAAGCAGCATGGACCAGGATGGCTGTGCATGTCATAAAGAAAGGGGCAATAGGGACAAGAGGGGGGTACATCTATCTATCTATCTACCTGCCTGCCCGCCCACCCACCCTCCTCCCTGTGCAGGGTGGGATTCAGGCAGTTTGGGGACATGTGACACCCCTGCCCAAGCTAGAGAAGTCTTAATACTTCCATCACTCACTGGGCACTTTACAATACAAGAAAAACTCCTGGTCCCCAAAGAGCTTACTTTCTACACTGCAGGCAAAATGGGGGTCAATAGACTTAGGGTACATATTTAAGCTCAAACTACACATTACACAGGCAACTAAGTTACAGGTCTCCAGCACAATGTGTACTTTGGCCTTTGTAGCCTGGAATGAGGATTAAAGGCCTGATTCCTAAGCTTTTTCACATGGGATGGAATCTTCAGAGGCAAGGTTTGAAAACACAATTCCCCCTGTTTCTGAGGTATAGAAATCACTTCTGATTCATAGACTGCAATCAAACCCAACTATGATCACAATGGGCACTAATGAACCAAAAGGGGAAAGGCCACAAGTGAATAGATAAATGGCTGGAAAGAGTATTTACTAAGAATGGTCATCGAATTAGCAATCCTGTATGCACTTACTTGGAAACAAGTTGAATACAGTTTGGCTCCTGTGCTGAACCCTGCAAAGGACTGAGCTGTAAAGGGTTTTATTTACAGCACTCCCATAACTTGAGAATATAGTCCAGATTTTCACATTTTCTCATCTGTCGTTTGCAGCTAATGAATTCCTATGAGGGGACAAAGTCCTTATTTCTGGTCACCATCTGCTTAATGACATCATGCTGGCAACCTTCAGCCTCGAAAGACTATGGTATTGCGCTCTGAAAGGTGGTTCTGGAACAGCATCTAGTGTGGCTGAAAAGGCCAATTCGGGAGTGACAGTCCCTTCCACACTGGGAGCAAGTGCAGTCTGTCCCTGGTCTGTCTCCCTGGCTATGGCCTTCCTTCCTTCTTTGCCTCTCTGCCTCAGTCTGTTGGTCAAGTGTCTCTTCAAACTGGGAAAGGCCATGCTGCACAGCCTGCCTCCAAGCGGGCCGCTCAGAGGCCAGGGTTTCCCACCTGTTGAGGTCCATTCCTAAGGCCTTCAGATCCCTCTTGCAGATGTCCTTGTATCGCAGCTGTGATCTACCTGTAGGGCGCTTTCCTTGCACGAGTTCTCTATAAGGAGATCCTTTGGGATCCAGCCATCATCCATTCTCACAACATGACTGAGCCAACACAGGCGTCTTTGTTTCAGCAGTGCATACATGCTAGGGATTCCAGCTCGTTCCAGGACTGTGTTGTTTGGAACTTTGTCCTGCCAGGTGAAGCCGAGGATGCATCGGAGGCAGCGCATGTGGAAAGCGTTCAGTTTCCTCTCCTGTTGTGAGTGAAGAGTCCATGACTTGCTGCAGTACAGAAGTGTACTCAGGACACAAGCTCTGTAGACCTGGATCTTGGTATGACATCACTACCTGTTTAATTGTGTAACTTCTGGCCCTCAGCAAGTGCCATGAATGCTATTTGGCCCAAACATATGAAATGAGTTTGATACCCCTGCCCTAGGCTATCTCCACTGTGACAGCCTGGGGGTGGTGCCTGGGGATGTCAGCTACAAGAAGTAGGCTATCCCAAGACCTCCGGTGCATGAAGAGGCCTGCCCGATGCTGGTGACCAGCTTGCTTCGCATTGTTCAAAGTCAAGCCGAGAAGAGTGGTAGGTTGGCACATGGGAATTTTCACACTTTATCTTCCATTCTGTTTCCTTCTTCTTTTTGAAACCAATGAGGGAGAAGCAGCAAAGGTATAGTGGAGGCAGGGACCCCTGCCAAACTGTTGCCTGAGACAACCACCTCAGTTGGCCTTATTGATGGGCCGGCCCTGTACCAGCCTGATGATTGGGCCCAATAGGAATGAAATAGAAAACACAGACGTTTTAGCAAATGCTGCAGATAGATTTCCAGTGGCAGCGCATGTGGGAACCCTAAATTGAGGGAGTAACCATTTCAGCAGGGATCAAACCTGCTCTCTGAGAATAATAGAACCTCAGTGGGTGATGCTCTAGGAAAGGATCTCATGAGCTGGGAGAAGTACCCAAAGATCCATGGAATTTTCTCTGGGCTATTGAAACGGGACACATTTATTGCACAGACTGTTATCACTGTGATGGTTGCCTTGTGCAAACAAAGCACAGGACACAGGGCTGAGAAGGAAGGAAAGGTTTGATGATTAGCACAATGGACACACAACAGGCTGTGTGGTTGCACCTGAAACAACAAAGCAGTTTGTCTGTCAAGCACGGGCCAGCCAGGTTCAAAGGAGTGTATTGACTTCCTGCATTTTAGGCGCAGTTTGGTAAGAGGTGAATTTCTAAACAAAACAAACGAAAGTGCCAGGCACTAGGCTACTTGCACCCTAGAGCCCTTTTCTCCAGCTCCCAGATCTGTGTGTGCAGGGTCACTGCCTAACATCATTGGTGAGGAAAAGGCACTCTGCATGCTCAAGAGAAAGGGGAGCACTTCTTCCTCCCTCTAGCATTGCTTTATCCATTGGGCCTTCTTTTGTGTTTTGTGGGTCATGTTCATACTCCGCTGCTGTTCATTTCAGATTGTGCATGCAGTAGTGGCATAGCTAATGGGGGGCTATAATGTCCCGAGTATCATGCCTTGAGGGGGGGTCTTAGAGACTTCCGAAAGACACTTCCGGTTTTCTCTGAAAGCCAAAAGTGCCTGTTGGAGGCCTCTAAGATGTCATGTGGGGGGATGATAAGTTTTTTTGGGAAGTGGTATGGGATATGGGAGGTGTTAAAAATTTTTGAGCCCCTGGATGCCTGAAGCCTTGGCTACCCCACTGGCATGCAGTTGAATGTCACAAAAATGTCAGTCTTTAAAAAAAAAAAAAATTGGGGGGAAATGTATATTAGGCTTGAAATCCACTTTTTTTTTGGGGGGGGGGAAGCATAAGACTTGCTGGTGAATTTTAAGGTGATAATATTAACTGTGGAACTGTCAAGTTCAAACTCATTCATTTTCCAAAAAAATCTACAGCATCCAAACCCAAGGACAAGAAACACTTCTTGAGGAATCAGGTTTGAGTGCCCGGCAGGGAGAGAAAGCGGGATATAAATTTTGTAAATAAATAAATAAATTTGAACTGCATGCTGCTTGTTTTATGAAAATCCATGCATGCAGAGCCTGCTCCTTTCCCAGTTGTGCTGATGCACAGTTCAAATATGATGTCCAGCACGAGTATTTTGTTCCAGAGATGATACCCAAGTACCAAAAACAAACAAATCTGGTTGGAAGCGGTTCTAAGTGATCAAAGAGACGCGTGGTCCAAACTATCTTTGGCAATGTACATCATGCCCTCCCTTATGATGCTGGGAAAATCCATTCAAACCCATTTGCCACTACCTGAGCAAGCTTTGCTTGGGTGTTCCTTGACACTAAAAGCAATTAATGCTGCGTCCTTAATGTTATCTCAATATAGTTTGTTTTTTTTCGCCGTGGAACTGGGTGGTTTGCTTGTCTTTTTTTATTATTCATGAAGAAACTTTCAGAGGGTGCTAAATGTGCCTGAGTTCTGAGTTGCAACGCTGGAGAATGGTGATGCCTTCTTTCCATTAAAATATTGTGTGCTGTGTAAGCAGGGTCGGCTTTAGCCTGACTGGGCCCATTTGACCCAACTGGGCTCTGTGCTGGGGGAGCATGCTGCAATAGGGAGCAGGCGGCTTCACAACAGCAGCTAGTACCTTGCATGGATAAGCCACCATGCAGAAGCCGGCATGTGAGAAGACTCTTGCGGGGCCCTCCCACCCACCGCCACTTTGGATTGGCCCCCAATCAGGCCACTTTGAAATAGCTGTTGCCCACCCTTGTTTCCAATTGGCCTGAAATCAGGCCACTCCAGAAGCACTTGGCAGCGACATGCCGACACCAGCATGTCAATACCAAGCTACTTCCGGGTGCCATGGGGCCACCACTGCTCAATACAGGTAAGTGGGGGGCTGTGCAGCTGCTGTGTGTGACAACTGTGACCTTGAAGTCTTGCCCCTTCACCCCCAGATGCGTGTGAGTTGGCTGTGATTATTTAGTGGACAGAAGAAAAGTGCCCCTGAGCATGCGCAGAGCACCACCTTCTCTTCTGTGACTTCCCACTGTTGAGTGCTGACATTTTGGCTTCATGAGCTGAGCCCTGTTTTACAGTGTCAGGATTCCTTAGGGCTCTTTCACACATGAAGATAAATCCCTTGATTACCTGGCACTTGATCATCGCTGCCCCATCCATGAGGCTGACTGAGACTGTTGCCTTCGGTGATGATGATAGGCAGGAAATGCCACCTTCCACTATCCCTCCTGTTGGGTGGCATTTAATGTCAGAGGCACTGGAAGGTCTTGGACCAGCCACCAACTTGATGACTGACAGCTGGGTATATGTGACACCTCCAGTGCAAAGCTTTAGTACCTGCAGATATGAAAACTCTAGCTGTGGTATTTGATATATTAGGGCTCCTTCACACATGCAGTTCACCTCTTCATGCTGCAGTGATGAGTATACATGTGTGAACTGAGCTTTACTGTCCCATTCTAATGAGGCTTTGTGCTGCTGGAACTAGTGTTTTGGCAGTGCAAGGTCTTTTGTGGCTGTGCCAAAATGCAACACACCATTCCGCGTGGCCGCACCGCCGCCAAAAGTGGCAAGCAGGTGCGTGCACAGACAACCTGTTCAGATTGTTTTGTTTTAAATACCATGGCAGAGACTCATATGGCTAAAATAGAAATTAAAAAAATCTGTTTCTGAACAAGTGCAGAATGTCTTTCCTGCTGCTTGTTCCCATATACTGCAATGTGAAGGAGCTGAGAATGTAAGGCAGATGCGATGGCTTCCCTGCTGACTTGAGCCTGGTCACCTCTCCATTTGGAAAAGAAGCCCTGTGTGTGTGTCTGTAATCCTAAACACACTCACTAGGAAGTCAGACCCAGTGAACACAGTGGGACTGACTTCTGGGGAAACACATATATGGTTGTACTGCAAGAAGATGAGTATGCAGCCGGAAGGAAGAAGGAAAGATAAGAAATTTCTCAACTCTCTCAGGAAGAGGGCAAATGGCAGTCTTGCAAAATTAGCTTTTGGATAAGAAATTGAGCTCATCTCATGTGATTGTCCCTTCAAGCATTTTCAAATGCAGATGGAAACACAAAGGATTCTACGGTGGACCTTTGGGGTTCACTCCTCAGATTCCCCCACCCTTCTTCCCATTCCCCTATGCTCTGGCTCTCAGAGTTATCCAGTAGAAAACATCAACAGCCATTAACGCATTCCATTCTTCATCCAAAGAACTCGCAATATTACACAAATGAATGTCCTGGGAACATGTGCTTAAGAGCAGAAAAATGTTGATATTTGCCTTTTTTGGCTAAAAGGCAGGATTTTGCCACCCAAATGCAGGGTCTGTGTCCTATCACAGATCCCAGAGCTGAAATGTTTGCTGCCCACAAATTCTCCTCTGTGCATTTTTGTTGCTAGAAAATTCTACAGATATTTCCTGGATGTTCAAACATATGCAGAATGCTCTCTGAATATTTGTTGTCCATGTTTGACAAGCCCAGGGCTTTTGATAGATAACAGTATGTTATGATTGTTTATAAGAATACTGTATGCCTATGCTGCTTTTCAACAAAGTGGTTCACAAAGCAGTGTCCACAGCCAAGTATATCAACAGATGTCCCCAAAGGCCTCAGTCTAACAAAGATGCAAAAGGGACACCGCTACAGTCACTGGAAAAGACACCCTGCTGGGGTGAAGAGGACCAAGAGGTTGCTATCACCCTGCAAAATATAAGAGGACACCACCTTAAAAAACGCCTGTTTGCCCAGTTAGCAGAGTAATAACAAGTAACAGGGATAATTGACCTGCAAGCGACCGTTACCCTGCACTTGTCTGATCTTGGAAGCTAAGCAGGGTCAGGCCTGGTTAGTACTTAGATGGGAGACCGCCTGGGAATACCAGGTGCTGTAGGCTTATACCATAGTCTTTCAAGACTGAAGGTTGCCAACCACCAATATTTATAGCCCAATCCCATTGAGCTAAGCCACAGGCAGAATGCACATTCCACTGGTGGCAGCTGCTGAAAAGCAGCCATAAAGTGCACTCCAGCAGTGCGCTGAGCAGCAGCACCGCCTGAGTGCTGGCAGGAAGACCAAAGCCTTCCTACCTGCATCAGCAGAACCAAACGGACTCACTAAGGCAGGTAAAATGGTGGGAGGAAGGGGGCAGGAGTGGGGGTGAAACTGGGTAGGGAGGGTGCAGCCTCCCTGCTCCCTTTCTCTCCTTGAGCTTGCACCAGCGAAATGCCCAACACCTTCGTTCATCCAACCACCGTCCTGCATGCGAGACCACCAGCCTTTGTGCTAGTGGCCTCATTGCTCTAGCTGGAGGAACATCACTCCAGCTGGCATCATGACCCTTCCACCAAGCAGACAGGATTGGGCTTTCAGGTTAGCAAAAATTACAAGAAAATAAAATTAAAATGCAACAAATCCAAAGACAAAGCTCATCAGAAACAACCCACAAGCGTGACTGGCTAAGAAGCCTGTTGAAAATGCCAGCTCTGTGACTGCTGCAAGGTGAACAGACAGAAAAACAGTATTGCAGTTGGCTTTCCTGTGGCAGAAAGTTCTTCACTTTAGGGGCTAGCACCAAGAAGGCACTCTCATATTTTACCACTGAGTTTTGGAAGACAAAGGGACTTGTGCAAGAGGCCCTCCTTAGATGATCTTGGAAAACTCATGGAGGGGTGGGGATCACACTTTGCCAAGTCTTTGAAGTTACATATTCAGCATAGAAGATTATTGTTACTAGTGACTTTTAACTGGATATTCATGAGGGGTGTGGTTGCGACTGTTTTTAATGCTTCAGTTGTTCCTTTATTGCTGCTCTAGCTGCACTAGTCTTCTGTTTTTTTAAAGGGGCATCTTGCTACTTTTCCATAGGCTCAAAGTGACGTTCATTAAAAAAAAATGCACATAATGAAAGACGCATGTGTTTTGATGTAAACATTTCCTGAACGCAACTTTGAATAGGTTAGTGATGGTTGCTTTGAAACAAAATACTGCCCGCTGACAGATCTAAGAAGTAGATTTCTGCATTTGTTGTACAACTTTTACAGTGCAACCCTATTCATGTCTACTCATAAGAAAGTTTCACCAAGTTCAACAGAACTTTATCCCAGGGAAGTACACAGTGATAATAGAAAAAGTTTGTTGTTTTTCCCCCCAAACTGACTGAGAATTACAGACTGCTATTAGGAGCAATCCATTAAAACTAAAATTTCAGAAAAATAGCTGGGTTGGTATATGTCGGAAAGAAAGCCATGGAGGATTTTTCAAGAATCTTGAGTGAGATCTGGGAGAAGACATGAAGGAACAGATTGCTGTGATGACTTTTTTCTTAGAAGATGGGAGAATACCGCACCTGCTACCGTGAGTTCTCTGAAGAAAAGCCTGGTTCAAACTGAAAAAAAAAAATTGTTTTAATACACCAACAGCCCAATCCTATGCATTACTCAGAAGTAAGTCCCATTAGCATCAGTGGGGCTTACTCCCAGGAAAGTGTGGATAGGATTGGGCTGTTAATCCACTGTAAATTATAGGGAAATTGTCTCTGGGAAATGGAAGAGTTACCTGATAAAACTCATTGATTCATTCTTGGTTCTGGGCCAGGATGACCAGGTGTCATAATCGCAAAAGAGGACAAGGCACCCCCAAATGTAGGTCATCCAAGAAAAATGTAGGACATGACAAAATCAAAGCTAAAAACACTCATATATTGATTTCATGCAGTTAATTTAAACACTATTTTACTTATTAAATTAAAACTACATTACATATAATTTATAGAATTTATTAATTACAAGAAGGCTATGTGCTGCCTGCTCACAGGGGAAAGGAGGACATTTAAGTTATTTTCCAGGACACGAAGCTGAAAAAGAGGACATGTCCTGGAAAAAGAGGACACCTGGCCAACCTGTTCTGGTCCAGCTAGACTTCTGCTTCCTGTAGATAAGCCTTCCCTGTTTATCATCAGAACTTACAAGGAAAGTAAGAGAAGGGCATTGAGAAGCCTGCACTTTGACTATCGTATTGTATTGGCAACCTTCAGTCTCGAAAGACTATGGTATCGCGCTCTGAAAGGTGGTTCTGGCACAGCGTCTAGTGTGGCTGAAAAGGCCAATCCGGGAGTGACAATCCCTTCCACACTGGGAGCAAGTGCAGTCTGTCCCTGGTCTGTCTCCCTGGCTATGGGCCTTCCTTCTTTGCCTCTTAGCCTCAGACTGTTGGCCAAGTGTCTCTTCAAACTGGGAAAGGCCATGCTGCACAGCCTGCCTCCAAGCGGACCGCTCAGAGGCCAGGGTTTCCCACTTGTTGAGGTCCATCCCTAAGGCCTTCAGATCCCTCTTGCAGATGTCCTTGTATCGCAGCTGTGGTCTACCTGTAGGGCGCTTTCCTTGCACGAGTTCTCCATAGAGGAGATCCTTTGGGATCTGGACATCATCCATTCTCATGACATGACCAAGCCAACGCAGGTGTCTCTGTTTCAGCAGTGAATACATGCTAGGGATTCCAGCACGTTCCAGGACTGTGTTGTTTGGAACTTTGTCCTGCCAGGTGAAGCCGAGGATGCATCGGAGGCAGCGCATGTGGAAAGCGCTCAGTTTCCTCTCCTGTTGTGAGCGAAGAGTCCATGACTCGCTGCAGTACAGAAGTGTACTCAGGACGCAAGCTCTGTAGACCTGGATCTTGGTATGTTCCGTCAGCTTCTTTTTGGACCAGACTCTCTTTGTGAGTCTGGAAAACGTGGTAGCTGCTTTACCGATGCGCTTGTTTAGCTCAGTATCGAGAGAAAGAGTGTCGGAGATCGTTGAGCCAAGGTACACAAAGTCATGGACAACCTCCAGTTCATGCACAGAGATTGTAATGCAGGGAGGTGAGTCCACATCCTGAACCATGACCTGTGTTTTCTTCAGGCTGATTGTCAGTCCAAAATCTTGGCAGGCCTTGCTAAAACGATCCATGAGCTGCTGGAGATCTTTGGCAGAGTGGGTAGTGACAGCTGCATCGTCGGCAAAGAGGAAGTCACGCAGACATTTCAGCTGGACTTTGGACTTTGCTCTCAGTCTGGAGAGGTTGAAGAGCTTTCCGTCTGATCTGGTCCGGAGATAGATGCCTTCTGTTGCAGTTCCAAAGGCCTGCTTCAGCAGGACAGCGAAGAAAATCCCAAACAAGGTTGGTGCAAGAACACAGCCCTGCTTCACTCCGCTTCGGATGTCAAAAGGGTCTGATGTGGAGCCATCGAAGACAACAGTGCCCTTCACGTCCTTGTGGAAAGATCTGATGATGCTGAGGAGCCTGGGTGGACATCCAATCTTGGGGAGAATCTTGAAGAGGCCGTCTCTGCTGACCAGGTCGAAAGCCTTTGTGAGATCTATGAAGGCTATAAAGAGTGGCTGTCGTTGTTCCCTGCATTTCTCCTGCAGTTGTCTAAGGGAGAATACCATATCAGTGGTGGACCTGTTGGCTCGGAATCCACACTGCGATTCTGGATAGACGCTCTCTGCAAGTACCTGGAACCTCTTTAGTACAACTCGGGCAAACAGCTTTCCTACAACGCTAAGGAGAGAGATGCCGCAGTAGTTGTTGCAGTCACCCCTGTCACCTTTGTTCTTGTACAGCGTGATGATGTTTGCATCCCTCATGTCTTGAGGTACTCCACCTTCTCTCCAGCAGAGACAGAGGATTTCATGCAGCTCAGTGACGATGATGCAGCATTTTAGGACTTCAGCAGGGATGCTGTCTTTTCCAGGTGCCTTGCCAAAGGCAAGGGAGTCCAGGGCCACGTGAAGTTCTTCTAGGGTTGGTTCACTGTCAAGCTCTTCCAGCACAGGCAGGCACTCAATGTTGTTCAGTGCTTCTTCGGTGACTACATTTTCTCTGGAATATAGCTCAGAGTAGTGCTGCACCCAGCGTTCCATCTGCTGCGCCCGATCCTGGATGACTATCCTGAGTGTCTCTGGGCATGTGCAGAGTGCTTTTCCCTAAGCGACTGCGACGAGGGGGCAGGGTTTCCAAGGGCAAGCAGGTGCCTGGGATGCCCAGGCAGTTGGGAGGTGCACCAGCTTTGGTTTCTACAACAGACCAACCGCTGCCTTGGAGCTGCCAGGCTCTTGCTTGCCGCCTTGGGCCGCTGCCCAGGCTGTCCCGGCCCCTTTAAGAAGCCAAGTGCCTCTGTCGCTCCTGCCCGCCACGACGGATTCTTCCCCCGGAAGAAAAGTGCCTAGCGAGAAGCGGCCGCTCCGATGCTGCCTGTGCAAGGTGGGGAAGAGGTGGGAGCCCGCAGAGTGCGCACGGATCTCCTCCCCTGCGCGATCCCAGGCGCAGAGCCGCTCCAGCCCTCCTGGAGTCAAGGGGGGGAATCCCTCACCGCTGGGACTTTGCAACAACAAAGGAAGAGGGAAAAGTCCAGGCGCTGATCGCAACACTGTAGCCCTTTTCCCAGCCGCAGAGCAGAGCAGAGCAGAGCAACCCACACGCTCCCGGCAGAAGCGCACAGCCAGCCTGGGAAGCACACGCACCGTGAGAAACTGACCCGGCAGACCATGGCTTCTGGTCAATTTCACCCCTGCAAAAGCCCAGGGCAAAACAGCTTCCTGGGGAGGCAGAAGCAGCAGCTGCTGCTGCTTTGGGGGTGCGTCCTCTGGATGTCCCTTGGCCCCCCAAGATGTGGGGCTTTCAATCTGGACACTCGATTTCTGGTGCTCAAGAAAGGCAAGACCCCTGGCAGCTTCTTCGGACTCTCGGTGGCCCTGCACCACCAACAGACCCCAAAGAACAGATACCTGTAAGTGAAACAGATGCAACCCCAGCTGATCCCCAAACTGCCTTCATTCCTCGGAGGGGAGGGGAGGGGAGGGGGCTGTTGTGGTTAGATGCCTCTCCACCTTGTCTCCTTCCTCTCACAATCTGAGATTTGTTGTTTTTTTCCCCCTTGAGATCTGAAGATTTAGCAGTCCCTGAGATGTTCAGAACAGCCAGGTGGCCCTATTATTTGAGGCAGCCATTTTCAACCACTGTGCTGTGGCACACTGGTGTGCCATGAATGGTCCACAGGTGTGTCTTAGGCATTTGGGGGGGGGAGGGTCATTTATTAGTGGGGCCATTGGGGGATGTGAGCCCCCACCAGCAGCATGGTGTCGATTGCCAAAAAGCTGATGGTGCGCCTTGACCATTTTAGCAACTTGTCAGTGTGCTGTGAGGTGGAAAAGGTTGAAAACCACTGATTTAAGGGGTATCCCTTCTTGTTCAAGGTGTTTTCCTTTCCTTCCTTCCGCGTTTAGCATTATTTATTCTGAGATTCTCCTTGGTGCATCCAACAACAGGTTCTAACTTTGCATTAATTTTTAAATGCCGTTTGGCAGTCCTTGGTCTGCTTCTGGTCATCATCTTGTGCTCTTGATTCTTGGTGATTAGAAAGTTTGCTCTTTTTTTTTTTCTACCCGGTTAACAAGGAGCTTTGTTTTTTTAATGCTATCAAGATATATAAACAGAGAAGGAATTTCTTTTCAAGCATCTTCCTTATTTTCAGCTTGCAGCCTTTCTATTATCCACCTATTCAGCTTTCAGATTTAGTCAGAATAGATCTGTTTAAAGACATAACCTTGACAATGGTTGCATGCTTGAGTGCATAAAAATGACTGAGGTCCCATCATTGTGGTTTCTGAGACGAGTGTCTAGTTTTGTGTGTACCGGTTGTGCCTCCTTATCCACTGATTTGACTCACCACTATCAGCGTCCACCTTTAAATCCCTTGTAACAAGGGAAAAAAGCACCAAAATTCAATTTCCCACCTTTGTGCTGTTAAATAATTATAATTTCATTCCATTAGATTCTATTATTCACCCTATATAGTGGTTGAATGTGGTATAGCATCTACACCAATGCATTCTGGGAGGGGACATAGAGGAGCAAGAAACCTGGAAGTGGGTCTTTAATGCTATTTTTCCACTGATTTGTTATCCACTGATTTTTTTTTCCCCCACTGAGGATTCTGTTCCAGAACCCCAGTGGATAACAAGGCACAGCCTGTATTTATACTTTGTCCCTTGGTTTTCCAGCACTAAAAATGTCCTCAACTCTAGGAAGCTGTGGCAAGCAAGCCTATCTCCAAGTAGTGGTGAATGCTATTTATGAGAGGTACCTGAGGTTGTCTTGGGAGGAATTGCTGCTAATTGTGGCTTCTGGTAATTTTCTAGAGGCAAGTCACAGGATATCTTGCTGAAGCTAAGCTGATCTGGGCTGGTCGGTTTCTGGATTGGTGACCATCCCATGTACCTGGAACTCAATGTACACCACTTTGAGCTCCACCATGGAAAAAGAGCAGGATCTGCAATATAAGAAATAAAATTAAAATATCCAGGAGTTGTGATTACAGTAAGTTTTCTGAAAATATAATGTCACTTAGCTGAAATATAATGACGCTAAGGAGCAGCTAGAGAGAACTTCTCAAGCAGACCTGAAGGGCAGGTAGTACATTTTCTGATGCAAATGATGTAAAGAAAAAAATAACCCCAAAGTTGTGTGTATAAGTTCACTCTCTGCCTTTGTTCTCATGGGGATCCATGGTGCTAATATTCTGCTCCATAATAATAATCTGGTCAGTGTATACTGGGATAAATCCTTGCTATCCCCTACCTAGAATTTAGCTTAATTCAAAGCACTTTTCCTGAGCTTTGTGCTTGCAAGGATACAGGTACTTGAAGTCTCATTGGACATGCTGCTTCATAAACCAGCCTGGTCCTGAATGTGGCCTGCTGCTTATGCCATTGGCAGCTAGCAACAGGCCCCCAAGTCAGTGAATGAAATCTGGAAGAGGAAATGGGTTTCTCTGGCATATGGATCTGTTAGACCATGTTCCCAAAAGGTTTCTGTATCCAGCGAGAGGGAAATGGTAGTGAAGATGGGTCATGCTAAGGAACACCGAATTGCATTGATCCCTTCTTAATACGTGCTCAGTACTTTGACGGCCACAGGAATAAATGATTAATGCTAAAAGTGATTTGAGAGACCATTCCCAAATGATCCAACTTGGATGGCTCGCTGTCAAGCGACACATGCATCTTGGCATTTAAAATCCTACTAGAGAACCCCCTGTGAAATAAATGGGATGATAAGCATGGGTGCTCATGACCATCTCCTTTCTCCTCCCCCGCCCCAATGGTTGGTTGGCAACCTTCAGTCTCGAAAGACTATGGCATAAGCCTATAGCACCCAGTATTCCCAGGCAGTCTCCCATCCAAGTACTAACCAGGCCTGACCCTGCTTAGCTTCCGAGATCAGGCAAGATCAGGCATATTAAAAAGGCTGCTGGAACAGCCCCTCCCTCTCCCTCATATGTCAATAATAATAATAATAATAATAATAATAATAATAACAGTATTTATATACCGCTTTTCAACTAAATGTTCACAAAGCGGTTTGTGAATATAAAGACATTCCAATGCCCTTCAGTGTCTTTGTATCTTCTATAATTGACCAAGTGCCTTGCTTGGAAGGTAGTCCCACATAGTGATCTATGCATGACCTTCACCTGCACCTACACTTTTTTGGGTTGGGGAGCCAAGTTCCAAATGGCAGGCACCCCCGTGTACACCTGTGTTGGGTTATTTTCATGATTTCTGATTCATGATTTCTGATGGCTGAAGCCATTGTGCAAAGCAATCATTTGTAGGTAGATCATAAATGAGAAAGGAAGCCTGAACTTAATTGTTTTCTTATTCTTGGGGCATGTTGTTGGGGACTGAGCCTCACCATATTTGGGGATGCAGGAAGCAAACTTCCCTTTGAGAAATTTGAACTGTTGATTCTTGGCTGAGTACAGTTTTTTTTTTTTTTGTCTAGCTTTATCCCTTCGGGCTGGTTCTAGCAGACGCATGCCTTGTCTTGTAGGTTCATGTAGAATTAGCTTTAGGATACAGGCGTGTGCAGAAAATTAACGCCCTGCAGCTTTTGCCTTTTCATTCATTCCTGCTGCCTACCTGCTGTGCGTTGATTGCAGAACAATCTAGGTGACAGGGATTAATGGGATGCTAGGTTTGGACACAGAGAGACTGCTGCTGTAATGTGCTTTAAATAGCATGGCCTCTAAGTTTTAATGGGGGGGGGGGAAGAGATTTGGGAATTCTTACTTGTGCCTCTAAAGTACTGATTTTCAACCTTTGACATCTCATGGCACACTGGCAAGGCACTCAGATTTTCAGGGCACGCCACCAGGTTTTTGACAATTTTCAAGGTACACCATGCTACTGGTGGGAAACTCACATCTCCCCATAGCGCTAATAATAAATCGCCCTCTCCTAAACTCCTATGGCACACCTGCAGATCATTTGTGGCACAACAATGTACTGTGGCACACCAGCTGAAAATTGCTGTTCTACGGGCTGATTTCTGCATGAATTGTGAAAGAAATGGAAATGTCAAATCTTATATCACTATTGTACAGGACTGGCGCCTAAATATGAGAAATCAGAAATATCCCTCCCTCCCCCCCATTTAAAAAAGGCCTTTTGATTTTTCTCATCTGACTTTTCTCATCTGACTTTTCTCATTCTGACTTTTTATTTATTACATGTTTATCTCAACTCTTCCTCCAGGAAGTCCAGGAAGTGTATACCAATACATGATTCTCCCCTCTCCTTAATTCTTGCAATAAATCAGTGAAGTAGGTTTGCTGGAGAGAGTGACTGTCCCAGTTTAGTCCCCCAGTGACCTTCATGGCATTTGAACCTGGGCCCATTTCAGCACTCTAGCTACCATGCTATAAAGTGGCTGTCTAGCTTCCTGCTTCAGAATCTTTCCTAGAAAATCCATGTGGATTTTGCATGCCTGATCCCTAGCAAACAAGAGTGACCTCTTTAAAAGCATCTCTCATTTTACTGGGGCAGATCCAGTGTTTGTGTTTGGGGAGGCTATGAGCACTACCTTAACTCCAGAGCCCAGGTCAACCAGGCAAGTAAACCTGGGCTCCTGGTTGAGCTTATAGTTTCTGTGGCTGTTTGCTGGGTGGGTAAACCTGGTCTCCTTCTGGGTAGACCAGGGCTCCTGGCTGAGCTTATGACCTCTGCGGTCAAGGTGGGTAGACGTGGGCTCCCGCCTGGACTTGAAACCCATATCTACCTGCTGTGTTCCACCCAGTAGGAATTCCCCTGGCGTGACAGTTTGGGGGACCACGCACCCATGGGCCCTCCTTGGATCCACCCATGTGTATTATGTGGGCGTTGCATTCTTGAAAATCAGCACTATTTTAAAAATGTGTAAATTAAAACTCAAAAGAAACACACACAAAGCTAGCTGAATTTGAAGGAAGTTTTTACATGTTATGTTGAAAATCAGCACATGCAAATTAGGTTTTGTTGTTACTTTTCAAAGTGCAGTGTTTCAAAAACATGTAAATCAAACCTGAGTAAAACTAGAGGGACCTGTACTCTGCAACAGGTTTGAAAAGAAGAGGGGGTTATTCGTACACAGTTGTCTTTCCTGGCTTTGGAAGCCCTTTCCTTCTGAAGTCACTAGTCCTGAAGCCTGCTATATTCTGCACCAAGGTTTGCCTGTGGAATGTGTGAACCCAGCAGCATGCATCTAAGGTTGTGCAAAGGACCTTTCCTTCCCCATAACCAGATCCTTGCAGTGCTCTGGTCCCTCAATTTTTTTTTTCTGTTGTGCACAAAACCACAGTGTGTTCCTCTGGTTTCTCCCCCCAGATTTCTTTCCCTCCTTGTACAACAGCATGTGCTCTATGATCATTTCCAGGCTGGTGGATTTTCTCCTCATCCTCCATCCCTCAGGGCACAAAGTACACCGTGATGATTTCTCCAGTGACTTTCTCCCACTCTGGCCTTCCCTCTCTGTGGCTTCCTTCCAAATTTGCTCCTGGTCTTGTTACCTGCCTTTCTTGGCAGTAGCATGGTTGCAGTGTTGGTACCAAATCAGTGGGGCCTTGGGAAGAAGACTTGTACTGGCCCCCTCCCATGCCACTCCTCTAGGCTCCCTTGATGGTGGAACAGACTCCCACCACTGCCAAAATACTAAGGCTTCTGAGGTTGGTCCAGCGGGTTAGGCCTCTGATGGGCATGGGTCTGACCTAGTTAACCCCTTCTGCCATTTCTGCAAGGAGCATTCCAACATCACTAGGGTTGTCAACTCCATTGCCAAAGCTATACCTGGAGAATTCCCCCCCCCCCATGATGTAACATTGGAAATTCCTGGAGGCCCTATTTCAGCTCTCCAGGATTGATTTCAGGAGTCACCTGGAGCTGGGTGCTGGGAGGCTCCAGGCCAATCTGGAAAGGTTGGCAACCCAACCCTCACCCCTGCTCAACCAAGATATAGGCTTAGGGCGCAGTCCTAACCAACATTCCAGCACTGGCATAGCTGTGCCAGTGGGCATGTGCTACATCTTGCAGTTGGGGGACAGTCACGAAGGCCTCCTCAAGGTAAGGCAATGTTTGTTCCCATATCTCGGAGCTGCATTGCCCTTACCTCAGTGCTGGAAAATTGGTTAGGATTGTTCCCTTAGCGGCTCAGCCACTCTTGGTGAGATCTAGGCTTAAATTACCACCTTGGATACCTGCATCTTTTGGAAAGGGTACAGAGAGAACACTTGGGTTGAATTGGGAGAGTTCAGGACAGGGAGTCGCATCTTTACAACTTGGATTTTCCATTTGAATGTTCCAATCCTGTGTCACCCAAAAGGGTGTTTTATGCTCACTCGGATTCTCATTCAGGACTGGATCAGATTTCTTAATTTGAAATCACAGGAACCAAGGGCAAGCTGATCCCTGAAGGGTCAAGGTGTGAAGTTCCCACGAACCGGTTAACATTCTTCTAGTTCTTTGCTGGATTGACCAATTTCTACAGGCGCTTTACAAAAGCCCTTTTAAAACCTCCGGATTTTTCTTCTTGATTAACTGACTCCCTCTTTTCGCCCAGGCCTCTGTTCCCATGGAGACCTGTAGCATGTTGTTTAAGACCTAGCCTTTCCCCCCCCTTTCTTAACCCCGCTATAAATCAAAGCAAACTCTGCTAATGTTGATTGCACTGAGGGGGCTGTTTTGTAGCTCAAGTGTTCTAATCCAGAGAGTGGTTTTTGTTTGCCTCACTGGGGTTGCCACCTCTTTTTTTCTGCTTTGCTCTTCTGCCTTCAAAAGTTGTTTGCCGGGTAGCAATTTACTAAAGTAAAGCTTTTCTTGAGGTGGAAGTGAGGAGGAAAGCTCCACCTTCTTCGTACAGTATCTGGCAGCTGTAAAAGGCACAGGAACACTGTAAGGAAGAAAACTTGGCAGCCCTGTTCCCATTTGGCATTTTTTTTTGGGGGGGGGGCATTTCTCTAGTACAGTGGTTCTCAAACTGAGAGTTGTGGCTTTCCGGGGAGCCACAGAAACCAGCCAGGGGAGCAGCAGAATCCTCACAAAAAACCTGCTACCCTATACAATGTACAGGATTGCAGCCCTATTGGGGAGCCGTGACTCCCCAATAGGTCAAGGGAGCCGCTAGTTAAAAAAATTGGGAACCACTGTAGTAGTTTTAAGTATGCAAAGTGCTCTGCAATCTTATTTTCATTAACCCTCACAACAGCCCTGTTAGGCTGCACCTTGCAGTTTTGGGCAGGGCTGGCCCAAGCCCTCCTGACACCTGAGGTGACTTGCCAAACATTGCCCCCTTCCCCAAGGCTGTGCCAGCCTCTGCTCCCACTCCCCAGTGTTCAAGCTCAGTACTCCCTCCCACATTTCCCCTTCCTCTCTATCCCCCTCTTTCTTTTCCAAACCAGGGAGTGGAAGGCAAAGGAGGAGCCGTGGAGGCAATATGGTTGGTTGGCAACCTTCAGTCTCGAAAGACTATGGTATAAGCCTACAGCACCAGGTATTCCCAAGCGGTCTCCCATCCAAGTACTAACCAGGCCTGACCCTGCTTAGCTTCCAAAGACTGTGTGCTACAGTCTCAACCTTGGTCACTGAAGAAGGCGGCCCGTGGAGGCAAATAGGTGGACAAAGATGGGTGGCCCCCCCACCAAGCTGTTGTCTGAGGCAACTGCTTCAAGTCGGCCTCACCGATGGGCCGGCCCTGGGGAGGTGGGAGTCAGAAAGTGAGGGCTTGCCCAGAAAGCATGGTTATGGGAACTTTCGAGCCTGAGTGCCAGGATGAAGCCATGAAATATATGTGGTCGTAAGAGAGCACAGTGCCTTTTCAACCCCACCAAAGCGGTTGTGATTGAGCTCCACATATCTGGGATTAGCACCAAGGGTTTCTAGGGCAGATGACATGACTTAGGTAGGTCTGAACCCTGGCACGGCACCCCTTGCTTAATCACATGGCTATTCTTAGATGAACAAGACAGCTCTCACTTTTGCAAGTTTTCCCATCTATCTTTTTTGAGCTTATTCACGTCGTGACAAAAACATGGGGAGAACGGAGGGGAAAAAAAACAGGCTCTTGGCTTTTACATGCCTGAGACAGCTGGAGGGCCCTTCTCTCTCTTCTTTCTGCCTCTTACCCGTTTAACAAGGATATCTTGTGCCCTGGAGAGGATTTCTGATGGCAACAGCTGCACGGCTTGAAAAGCATCTGTGGAGACATTCCAGGGATTCATTTTGCAAGGCTCTCGGTGATCTTTAGGACTTTTTCTTGAAGAGGGAATAGATTCTGTTTCCCCGTTCTCTGTAGAGCACCACAAGGGAACAGAGGCTACTGTACACTGCAAATGCCCGTGCATGCTGAGAAAACTTGGATCCGTTAATTGTGGGCAGTGAGTTAGGAAATGTGAGATTTCCTTTATTTCCGTTTTGCCAGGGGTTTGCGCTCCTAATATACAGTCATGCCTAGTTCAACCCAACAGTTAAATTTGAGTCAAAATTCAAAGCCTGGAGGCCAGCTTTCAACACTCGGGCTTTCCACTTGTGTCTGCATTAGCTGGGATTCCCCCCCCCCCAGCCACACTTGCAGGCTAGCTTTGGAGAACAGTGTTTCTGAGGGCATGCAAAGTATCTTTCGTTCCCTACTGAACAGCCTGATAGAGCCAGTTCCCACACTTTCACAGTACAATCCTAGGCATGTCTACTCAGAAGTAAGCCCCACTGACTTAATGGGACTAACTCCGAGGTAAGTGTGTATAGGATTTCAGCCTCAGTTTAGTGCAGTGGTCTTCAACATTTTTGTGCCATGACCCCCCCAAAATGAATAATGAGACTGGGAACCTACTGCCAATCCAAGCTCCATCCTAGGTTCCGACCCACCTATCCCCGCCCCATCACTGCCCACCCCCAGCCTCTGCCCACCCCATTTCCCCTACCTCTTGTGTCCTCACAACAACCCTGTAGCAGCCTGAGCAGGGCTGATCTTAGGCGCTGGTGGGAAAGACAAAGAAAAGAGGCTGTGCAGAATTATATCAAGAACTCAGTTTTGATAAAGCTGCGCCATTATTGGACCGGATCCAAGCCGTCCCTTGAACAGGCTTTGAAAGGTTGCTGCGACTCCCCAAACGAGGCTTCGTGACCTCACTGGGGTTGCAAGCCACAGGTTGAAGAACACTGGTTTAGTGCAGGGGTGTCTAAAGTTTTTGGCAGGGGGGCCACATCATCTCTCTGACACTGCGACGGGGGCCGGGGAAAGAAAGAATTAATTTACATTTAAAATTTGAATAAATTTCCATAAGTTTACATAAATGAATATATTAAAGATGAACTTTATGAATGAATGAAGGTGTTGCAATAGCTCAAGGCCTATAAAAGGCCTTGCATAAAGCAAGGCTGGCCTTTCCTTTGCTGCCACTACTGCATCACAGACATGAAACAGCAAGCAATGGAGGAAGCCCTCATCCTACAGCTCACGCAAAGAGGTCAAACAGTTGCCTTCACGCTGAGAGCAGTTGTGTCGGGCCAGTGCGGGCTGCAACAAATCTCTGGAGGGCCAGAGGCTCATTGGAGACTGGGGGCTCCCTGAGGGCTGCATTGAGAGGCCTCGAGGGCCGCATGTGGCCCCAGGGCTGGGGTTTGGGCACCCTTGGTTTAGTGTATAGGACTTCCTTAGGAGCTCTCGTTTTACAAAAGGAAGCCCAGGTTGTTTTTGAACATTCCCTGAGCGATGTGGTCCCCAGAAGGCCAACATTCTTTTGTGCCATAGAAAGTTCTTGAAGGACATGCCTCTGCCTTGAGATAACTGCCAAGCCTAAAATCCAAATGGCAAGAAGGTGTGTTTGAAAACTAGAACCCTGGGACTGCCCCCTTCTCTCTTCCACACAGGCTGTTTCAACTTTGAAGCTAGAGATGCTGTATGTAGAAAACAGCTGCTGGAGCTGAGTCCTGGTTCCCAGTTCCTGCTTAATCGCAAAGACAATGAGGTGCTGAGCCTCTCCCCAGAAAATTGCCCCTCCCCATGCCTGCCCAAGACTTCCCAATACCTGTACCAAATGCTTCCATCCCTTACCTGGAGATGTGCCAGGCTTTGCTCTTCCCACTTGCTGGGTTGGAAAAAGGAGGCAGGGCAAAGCAGAAGAGGAAGTGTGGAGCAGAAGAGAAAGCATTGCAGAGGGGTGAGTGGTAGGCACTGCTCTTCCCCATCAATCTGCTCCCATGTCCCAGTCTGGGACATGGGAGAAGGTGCAGCAGCAGTGGAGGTGAGGGGGCAGATGCAGATGGGTGGTGCCTGCCAGTCTGTTGTCTGAAGCAGCCACTTTAGTTGGCCTAATGCAGGGGCAGCACAACCGGATCCACCACCCAATGTCACCTCTGGGTCCACTGGAAAAAAAAAAAGCTCGTTACTGTGCTCTCTGGTGGGGTTTTCGCAAACCCAGAAGTGCAGGACTTCTGGTTTTATTTAACAGGACAGTGTGAATGAAGGAGTTCCTAGTCCCTATAAATCAGGGGTGCTCAATAGGTGAATCGCGATCTACCGGTAGATCGCGAGGCAAAATGAGTAGATCGCGGAGTGCCGACCCCCCCCTTCAGGTGCCTCTGGGAGGAAACGCCGGGAGTAAGGCCCATTGTACTCAATGGGGCTTACTCCCAGGTAAGTGTGGCTAGGATTGCAGCATCACAGCCTAATCCTAGGCATGTCTACTCAGGAGTAAGTCCTGTTCTACTCAGTGGGGCTCAAGGTACACCAACATACATTGTACACATAAATGTTATATGTTATGATGGCGCGAACATTGTAAAAAAAACTCTGGTAGATCTCCGGGCCTTGCTGGGTTTCAAAGTAGCTCTCGAGCCAAAAAAGTGTGAGCACCCCTGCTGTAAATGAACTGGAAGTCCTGTGCTTCCAGGTTTGTGAATACCGCACAACAGAGCACAGTAAGGATGTGGGTTTCACGTTCACTTTCAGCTTGTTTTGAGCAATAGGATCAATGTGGTTCATGTCAGTGGAAGGCTGAAGGGAGGCAGCGACAGTGGTCACCCTCTCACCCCCTGCCACTGATGCAGGCCGCATCAGGTTGTTTCATGGCTGGGCTGACCATGGTCTAATGCAGTGCTTTTCAAACTTTTTAGCCCTGGGACCCACTTTTTTAAATGACACTCTATCAGGACCCACCTAACTTTACAAGACTTTTTTTTTTTTTAAAGTAAAATAAATAAATAAATAAAAACATTCTATATCCCTTTTAGAAAGAATGCTTTTATTTATTTATTTGCAAGCAATATTTCATTTATTAAAACTTGATCCATTTCTCATAGCGAGGCAGCCCTAATGAATAGCATCGAGGGGTTTAGTTATATGACCCAGACTTTACCTGCCCCCATGACCTGTCATTGACAGACTTGGGGGGAAAAATACACCAGAAAAAAGATGCTCAAATATTGATCTTCCTGTATTTAAACAAGCCTGCAAATTGCAAGAGCTCAGCTTCTTGAAAACTGCAGGAGCTCAACTGTTTGCAGGGCAATTAGCAGCTATCTTGCAAACTGCGGGAGCTGAGCTCTTTTCAAGGCAGTTAGCAGCTATCTGATTTTTGCATAGCCTCAGGCTTGAGGCAACAAGTTATCTGATCTTTCCATCACCCTTGTTTTCATTGGAGGCTCTGTGGGACCCACCAGAAGTCAAATTAGGACCCACCAAGTGGGTCCCAACTCAAAGCTTGAGAAATGTTGGCCTAATGGATGAAAACTTTCCTTCGTATTCAGGCTGTTTATGCAGCTTTTTGTCTCCATTACAAGTGATGGCCAAACTGCAGGTTACAAAGGTTGTGTAATGCCACTTAGGTTTTTGTTTATTTTAGGTAAATGAGCATGGATGAAAGTCAAAAATGGATGAATGTCAAAGCATAGCCTTATTTCGATTGCAGATTTATTTTAGCCTGTGAAAAATGTAAATAACTATAGAACGCATGCAAATGCGTGCAAAACCTAAATAAACAGAAATAAAAGAAAAATAAACATAAGAATGGTGACTATGATGCTGAAGTTGGTTTCCGGTCTTACCACAGAGATGAAGAGCTGCGTGAGCAGCCCACAGACTAAGTTTTCAGGCCCTCTCTCCTGCTCATGGTGCACAAGGCTGCATGGCTGATGCAAGTGTATCTTTTTGGGGCTGGGGGCATATGTATTGTCTCCTGTGATCCTGCGCATATTGGAATTTTGTCCAACCCACCCATCCACCCAGAAAGATCTTGTATCTGAAGGGTAACTCAGATTTCTGAGAGCCTTTGTGATCAAGAAAGTGTCAAGTTCCTAGTCCTCATGGGTCATACTTGATTCTAAAATGAGAGGTCCTGGGAAGCCTGTTGGGAAGGAGCCAATCTTTTACCATAATTCTATATGTACAGACTTTGGGATAGTTGAGATGTTTATTGATCCCTCCATGTAGGGGGATCCAAGGATGCAGCTCCATGATGAAAGTTGCTTCTTACCTGCAATTCAAAATCTTCCTCTCCCATTTTGTTGCCCTCCCCCCAGCCTAGAAATAATAATAATAATAATAAAACTTTATTTTTATCCCGCCCTTCTCCCAAAAAGGGACCCAGGGCGGCTAACAACATATAAAACAAATTAAAACATAATTTCACAGATAAAAACATATTAAAAAACACATTAGCAGAACCCATAAAAACAGTAGTCAGAAGAGTCAGAATAAAAGAGCATAAAACAGCAGTTCTTAGAGGAATCGGGCCTGTAAAAAAGCAACTAAAAGATATATAAAAGATGTTAAAAAGGCCAGAACGTCAGAAGGCTTAGTTAAACAACAAGGTCTTCAGGCCTCGACGAAAGCACTCAAGAGAGGGAGCCATTCTCAAGTCAAGGGTTCAATAGAAATCTCCAGGCTCTCTATTGAACCTGCTTCTTCATTCTCCAAGTCTCCTCTCAAAAGGAAATTCTTCAACAAAGCCTTTTTGGAACCACTCTTGCCTCGAGCACAACTGTGACCTGACTCTTCCCTTCCCATTTCTGCTCTGCTCTCTCTGTCTCTCTTTAAAAATGTATTTTCACCTCTCCCTTTGCTTGCCCTCTGTGTAGGCCCTGAGCCCTGGGCACATTCCATACCCTGAGGATCATCATTGGAACTGCCCAATATGTGGTCACTCCCTGTCTTTGGGCCCATGATTTTATCTGGGCTCTAGAGGAGGATTTTTTTTGATCACCTGTCTTCTTCCACCTCCCATGCCTGACCAGTTTTGAATGCTTGCTAGAGGCTGCAGAAGAGAGCGACCAAAATGATTACTGGGCTGGCGCACCTCCCTTATAAGGAAAGCCTACAGTGTTTGGGGCTCTTCAGTCTAGAGCAGGGGTGTCCAAAGTTTTTGGCAGGAGGGCCACATCGTCTCTCTGACACTGTGTTGGGGGCCGGGGGAAAAAAAAAAGAATTAATTTACATTTCAAATTTGAATAAATTTACATACGTTTACATAAATAAATGAATATATTAAAGATGAACTTCTATGAATGAATGAAGGTCTTACAATAGCTCAAGGCCTACAAAAGGCCTTGCACAAAGCAAGGCCGGCCTTTGCTTTTCTGCTGCTACTGCATCACAGATGTGAAAGAGCAAGCAGTGGAGGGAGCCCTCATCCCACAGATCATGTGAGAGATCAAACAGTCGCCCTCACTCTGACAGCAGTTACATCAGGCCAGTGTGGGCTCCAACAAAGCTCCAGAGGGCCAGAGGCTCAATGGAGACTGGGGGCTCCCTGAGGGCTGTGTTGAGAGGCCTTGAGGGCCGCAAGTGGCCCCAGGGCCGGGGTTTGGACACCCCTGGTCTAGAGCAGTGATTTTCAGCCGTTTTCATCTCACGACACACTTGCAAGGCACTAAAATGGTCAAGGCACAGCATTGGTTTTTTGACAATTGACAAGGCACACTATGCTGCCAATGGGGACTCACATCCCCAGAAGTCCTATTAATAAATAACCATCTCCCAAATTCCCGTGGCACACCTGAGGACCATTCGTGGCACACCAGTGTGCCATGGCACAGTGGTTGAAAATGGCTGGTCTAGAGAGAGAAGGCACCTGAGGGGGATATGATTGAGACGTTTGAAATTTTGCAGGGGGTGAATAGGGTGGATAGAGAGCTGTTCTTTTCCCTCTCAAACAACACCAGAAGCATAGGACATTCACTAAAACTGAATGATGGGAGAGTTAGAACAGACAAAAGAAAACATTTCTTTACCCAGTGTGTAATAAATCTGTGGAACTCCTTGCCACTGGATATGGTGATGGTATCTGACCTGCATGCCTTTAAAAGGGGAGTTGGACAGATTTATGGGCAGTAAATTCACAAGCCATGAGAGGTAGGTTACCTCAGAATGCAAGGGAGTGGCAACAGGATGCAGGTATCTTGTTGTCTTGGATGCTCCCTGAGGCATCTGGTGGGCCACTGTGAGATACAGGAAGCTGGACTAGATGGGCTGGTCTTAGGGCTGCGGTTTTCAAACTCTCCCAGAGTTTGAAACCCGAAATAAGTCCTTGAGGGGTGGGGGGAGGAGGCAGCGGGGGTGGGGGGAAGGCTGCAGGGACTGGGGTGCACCCTCCAGTCCCTGCAGCAGCCGCCAGGTCAGCAGCAGTGAAAGTAAGTGATCCTGCTCTGCCTCTGCAAAACCGGAAGTGGAGCGCGATAGCTCACTTTCACTGCTGCTGACGTGGGGAGCCTTGCAGAGGCTCCCCCTACCCAGAGACGGCTGCTGCAGGGGCTGGTGGGTGCACCCCAGTCCCTGCAGCCCCGTCAGAAGTGAAAGTGAAGCGATCGTGCTCTGCTTCCAGTTTAGCGGAGGCAGGGCGCGATGACCCCACTTTCACTTTGGAAGCCTCTGGGAGCCCTGCAGACAGGCGCACAGGGCTCCCGCACCCTCAGGAGGCTGCAGGAGGCTGTGGTGAGTGCAGCCAAGCCCCTGTAGCCCCCTCAGCGGTGAGATCCTGGAGTTTGCGCTGCTGCCCCGCCTCCTGGCTGCCCCCGCCCCTAGAGGGCAAAGCGACCAGGGCCTTCAGGTTGGGGCATCGCGACGCCCCAGTCTGAAAACCTCTGTCTTAGGGTGTCACGTATCCATGGCTGCTGCTTCCTTGCCCCTTTGTGGGATAGCTGGAGCTCAGCAGACCAAGAGATGCTTCCCCATTAGCTTGGTGATGGTCATAATTCCCAATGCCACCAGCCTCATAGTCTATTCCGACAGTGTCTTGATTGCCAGGGCAACTGGTGCTTCTGTTGACCACACATACAGGATGTGGCTAGGGATTGTGACCTGTGGGGTGGGGTGGGGGTTCAGCCCCATGCAGCCAGCCAGCAGTGGTTCCCAGATTCACCTCTAGAATAATTTACAAGAGGCATCCTGCAGACGAAATAGTAGCAGGGCTTCGGAAGAGGAGTCTGCCCCAAATTTACAGGTGGTGCTGGGATTTCTCAAGAGAAACTATGGAACTTGACCTGAACTGACCTGTCCAACCCACTGGTGCTTCCAAGTCTAGACACCATTGTAAAACGCAGCTTTAAGGACCACAGATGGAACATTGTGGCTTCTTGCTCAATTAGACAGCATTTTACATTTATGGCTCCCTTTAGCAGCAGCAACTGCCTGGGTTGAGTTCCTGTAGAAAGTCCCCTTTCTGGCTCCATCAAGAAGCTGTTTGCACTAACCTTTGCAAAATTGGTAGGGCCTTTAAGCTGAAAATCTTGCTTCTCTGTTAATGTTTCTTGGATGGGGTCCCAGGTCGGAAGAACAAAACAGAAAATAAAACAACCGAGGTGCCTGGAAAAAGCTCCTGCCGGTGACTCCAGTTTCCTGGCAGTGGCAAGAAGGACTGAGCATTGGAGTAATTATGAAAGCCAATAACTTGCTGATGGCTCTTCTTTTGGTGCTGCTTTGAATCCTTGAAAGAGAACTTCAAAGAGAGTGCCTCCCCCAAACTTAAAGCGAGAGTATAGATTGGGCTTTTCAAACCACGTGGATGGCAAAAGCATTGATCAAAGCTCAGCTGGCTAAAGATTTCAAGATCCAGAAGCAGGGCTGGCCTTCGGAGCTGCGGGGCCCAATTGGAAACAGTTCTTTCAGGATCCCAGGTACACAGCCAAGGTCTGCAAAGTCTTAGAGTTATAAATAACAGGTATTATAGATGAAGGGCGCAATCCAAACCTGCGCTGGAGCAGGCAAGCCAGGAGGCTTGCACTGCATCCAACACGGGTTTCTGGCCAGCAGCTGCTCAGCCAGGGGCAAGGGGAAACTTTTCCCCTTACCCCTGGGTAAGGGCTGCTGGCCCCAATGGGGTCTCCTCAGACCTGCACCACCTCTGGAGGTGGCGCAAGTCTGAGGAGAGCGGAGCTTCTTGAAGCCGCTCCGTTCTCCCTAAGGATGGGAGCTGAGATCCGGCATAACTGTCGGGTCCCAGCCCCGCCACTGGCTCACTGTGCACCTACCCCTAGGGCTGCCCTCCCCCCGCCCTTCCCCACCCAGAAACGCCCCCTCCCGCCTCCTTCCTGCCCCCCACGCCTACCTTTGCCGCTTCTGTCAGCGCGGGTGCACCAACGCAAGCAGTGGTGAGAAAGCCGCCATGGAGGCATCTACTTGTGCTTTACGTGCTTTACGGCACGTTTGCGACCCTCCCGGGGGACTTATGCCGGCCTATGTGCCACTTGGGATTGTGTCCTTAGGGCAAATCCTAACCAGGTCTACTCAGAAGTAAGTCTTATTTTGTTGAATGGGGCTTATTCTCAGGAAAGCGTGGTTAGGATTGCAGCCTGAGGACCCAATCCTATCCAATTTTCCAGTGCCGGTGCAGCTGTGCCACTTGGGCATGCACTGCATCTTGTGGTGGAGTAGCAGTCACAATAGGCCTCCTTAAAGTATGGGAACATTTGTTACCTTGCCTTGCGGCTGCATTGCAACTGCACTGGTGCTGGAAAATTGGATAGGATTGGGCCCTTAATAGCTCTAGGGTAGAGTGGAAGTGATCAAAACATGCACTTAAAAAGTGCATGCGTGTTAATGGACCACAAGGACCTAGACACATTTTAATATAAAAGTTGTGGACATGTAAGCCGACGAAACATGTAGATTTTCAAGATTACTCTTGAAAAGTAAATCGTTACCAAACCACTTGTTCTAGTGACTGTGAAATGATTTAGTAAAATATTAATTTTAATTTTTGTTTAGAAAAAAAAATTCTAAATGTCTGTTGCAAGGCTGTGTGTATTTGACAAGGCTAGAGTAGGTTAGCCTAGAGCTGGTCTTCCTTAGGAGCAGGGCCCAATTAGGAGCAGTTGGTCCAATTGTCTTGAAGTTGGCCCTGTCCAGAAGACAAAGGTCTAGTAGGGTTGAGCTGGGTTGATGCCTCTGCTTTCTCAGGCATCTGAACGGCATTTCTCCATAGAGGTTGATGTTATGATCTGCTCTGTGCTTCTCTTCTGAAACTGTTCCTTCCCTGCATGATATGACGACACTCTCCTTCTGCTCAAGATCAAGACTGAGCTGGGGTTTGGAATGTGGTTTTATTCATTGCTGTGAAGTACAGAAAGGAGTGTCACCTCGCCATAGTGCCCTCTTCCCTCTTGGGTCCTCCACCACCAGCCTTAATGTGACCCAGCTTTTGAATGGTTAATCAGTTGGTCATCTGTTTCATGTCAGTTTCAGATTGGGCCTTCCAGAAACAGATACTCATCTGGCTGTTCAAAAAGTGACATTGACCTTGTAATAAATCCATGTTGGTTTCTTTTAAGGCTCAGTATTAGATTTAGGTTTGTTCCATTTGCTGCCTCTTAAGATGAAAAGGACTGTGATTGCCTTTTTGCGGTATGCATCTTACTTATCCTAACTGACTTACAGAGGAGAGTTTGCAAGGTCTTTCTTTAGTGATAGCCCTGTTCAAGCTAACCTGTGTGGTCTTAGCATTTCACTCTGTTTTTGCACCTTTTGTTCATTCACCTGAGGCACAGTGTAGCCAAAGTCAATCACCTTTTAAGCTCCGCCACCCCATTCAATAAGAGAGTCAAACGTGTTCTTCACTGAATTTAGAAGTGTTTAATTTTGGCCGTATCATGTCCTTGCAGAGAAGCTCTTGCAGAGCCTAGCAACTCAACTCTGACAAAGCTTACCTTTCTGGTACTGTTATGTTGGTGTACTTGTTTCTGATTTTCAGCCCAGGTTTCATATTTCCAGAACATATAAGCTGAAATTTGTTTGGCATGGTAAAAGCCCTGGTATAGTTATGACATTATAGGGATGGAAGGGGATAAGAAGATCAGTAGGATTGTATAAGACCTATGCTGCATAGCATGGCCATCTTGCCAGCACAGGACAAGCAGTCCATGCTTGTAAGTCACAGTGGATGTCCTCTACCCAAAGCGCTTACCGAGTGAATAATTCCAGATGACTTAGGCAAGCAAGCCAATCCACATGCTGGAAGGGCTAGCAAAAAAGCTTCATGTCCTTCATCAGGTCAGCCTTTGGGTAAGATTCTCTCCTGCCAATTAAGGGCCCAGTCCTATCCAACTTTCCAGCACTGATGCAACTGCAATACAGCCCCATGGGGAAGGAACAAACATGCCCTTACCTTGAGGAGACCTCCATGACTGCTTCCCCACTGCAGGATACAGCGCACACTCCATTGGCATAGCTGCATCAGTGCTGGAAAGTTGGATAGGATTGGGCCCTAAGAGTCAGTTTCTACAAGTGAGCAAAGTGTCTCACCCTCAGGGCTGATTGGTGAGCTATAAATCCTATGAATGAACGAAATTCAGCACCGTCCTGTCCAATTCAATGCATGTTGGTTCAAAAGTGGGAACGCCCCCCTGTGTTCAAATGAGCTTACTCCCAAGTAAGTGTGCAAAGAATTGCAGCCTGGGCTTTTTTGAATGTGGACTGGAAACCTAATATAGGTACACCGCCCTGCAAGCCAAAATATCCCAAAAAGGGAATGTGGGGTGGGGGCAGATTGAGTCCAAGAACTCTATTAGGATGGCAATGGATCCTGAGTTCTTTCTCCAAAAATCTCCATCTAATTCAGATCTTTCCCCACAAGTGGTCAATATCCACAACGCTCACCCTTCTTGCACAGTCAAATATTCGAGGCAGCACTGTCCTGTTACGTGTGGCCTCCCTCCCTCCCTTCTGGGCCACAGAATGGTTTCTTGGCTCCATGAGCTGATCCATTTCCCGGGCATGTGGGAGTAGCTCTCCGCCTGCTTCATTAATTCTAAGCCTCCGTGTGCATCGCTCTGATGATGTACAATGTAGCGTGGGCTCCAGGCAAGAATGCTGCCAGCTGCATGTTTCTTGGCAACTGCTGTAAAGCACTTGGCCGGGAAGTGCTGCACCAGAGGCTATTTGCCATGTGCTCCCATTGTACTGGTCTGATCATCTTTATGCCCCCATCCTTTGTGTGTGCAACAATGGAGGCTTTTATAGATATGTTCCTACCTGCCTTCCCAGGTGCCCCCTGAAAAAAAAATTGAAAGATTGGTGTTATGACCTTTTTGCACTCTGCATTTAAATGGACTCTGCCCCTCAAAGTAAGAACATACTTCCACTCAGTGGTGTCACTGAGGGTTTGCACCACCCTGTATGGGAGGCCAGAGCATCACCCCCATAAAGAACCTCATCCCATGCAGTGGGAGGGGCAACGCCCCAGGTGGCAGGTGTGATGATCTACCATTGGCCCACCCCACTGGTTCTTTTGCTATAACTTTTGATAGAATAGAGATATTTCAGAGCGGTTTGTTCCATTGCATTCTGCATAAAATTACACATCGAATGATATATAACATGATGGTATTATTAGAAAGTACCAGGAATTGAAAAATTTTGACCTGTAGTAGTGTCACCCCCTGTATGCGTCACCGGGTGAGGCCCACACCACTGTCGTGACACCACTACTTAAGGTACAAGCTAGTTTATCTCAGGCTTATCTCCCTCTGACCTTCACTCCATAAGGAAACCAAACTGTGTTTGCCCCAAAGTTAGAACATTTTTAAGTGCATGAGATTAGTAAATTGATTGCCATCTTCACAGAGATTACTACCTGCCTAAAGATGTATCCAGGCACACTTATGAGCTGACTATGGAAATACACTGTCAACAACATTATTGCCTGATTGGGCCTACATGATAAAGGACAGGCATGCTTGCAATGTGTGCACAACCCAGCCCCTCCCCTCCCTTCCAGCAATTTTCTGTTATCACATGAAGGTAATTTGGACATTACCTACATTGTTAATGTACACAGAGGGGCAGTCTGGATGAACCACGCCCCCACCCCTGCTATTAGGGAACTAGCCCAAATTTATGCCAACACAAAGTGATGTGTACACATGCACAAATAATGAATTAAGCATTGCCTGAACTGGAGTTTATTGTTTATTTTGTCAAACATAGTATCTTCTTCCCTGGATCCAGCTTGGAGATAATCCATCCTTCCTGTTCGCAGCAGAAGCTGCTGTGCACATTGGCAAAGAAATGCGACCTCACTCACCCATTTTCTTCACCTCCTCAAAGCAGTCTGGAACACTTAACCAATTAATTCTGTGATTATCTTTTAAATTGAATATTACCCTCCCCTCAAGAACAATTAAATAACTGCACACTGACTGCAATTTGGAAAGGAACTGGAACTATTGAAGGGCGGCCCACAACATCTAAGATTCCAAAGCTCTGTTTGTGGTTCACTCTGGACCCGAGTTTGCAGCCCAAATTCGCTTTTACTCCTTATTACCATTGTCCTCCTCAGACATTGCTCCTTGCACTGAATGGTGGGTGGTCCAGCTGGACAAGAATTTCTAAGAGGGGGGGAAAAATGATAAGTGCAAAGAGCTCTCTGGAAAAGAGCATATGTGGACTGAGGCCGGCCTGTGGGTGCCAGCTTCCCAGAGCTGTTAATTGCAGGAAGAAGCAGAGAAAAAAGGGAGCAGCTCTGATTATGGGGCGCTTTTTCTACTGCGGACCTTGCCTCCATCCACTAACCTCCATTCTTACCTCTTTTGGTAACTTACCGATGAGAATATTTGCCACTTTTAAAATCCATAAGAACATAAGAACATAAGAACAGCCCCACTGGATCAGGCCATAGGCCCATCTAGTCCAGCTTCCTGTATCTCACAGCGGCCCACCAAATGCCCCAGGGAGCACACCAGATAACAAGAGACCTCATCCTGGTGCCCTCCCTTGCATCTAGCATTCTGACATAACCCATTTCTAAAATCAGGAGGTTGCGCATACACATCATGGCTTGTACCCCATAATGGATTTTTCCTCCAGAAACTTGTCCAATCCTCTTTTAAAGGCGTCCAGGCTAGACGCCATCACCACATCCTGTGGCAAGGAGTTCCACAGACCAACCACACGCTGAGTAAAGAAATATTTTCTTTTGTCTGTTCTAACTCTCCCAACACTCAATTTTAGTGGATGTCCCCTGGTTCTGGTGTTATGTGAGAGTGTAAAGAGCATCTCCCTATCCACTCTGTCCATCCCCTGCATAATTTTGTATGTCTCAATCATGTCCCCCCTCAGGCGTCTCTTTTCTAGGCTGAAGAGGCCCAAACGCCGTAGCCTTTCCTCATAAGGAAGGTGCCCCAGCCCCGTAATCATCTTAGTCGCTCCCTTTTGCACCTTTTCCATTTCCACTATGTCTTTTTTGAGATGCGGCGACCAGAACTGGACACAATACTCCAGGTGTGGCCTTACCATAGATTTGTACAACGGCATTATAATATTAGCCATTTTGTTCTCAATACCCTTCCTAATGATCCCAAGCATAGAATTGGCCTTCTTCACTGCCCAAAAGGGAGATTTACAGCACAATTCTATGCATATCTACTGAGAAGTGAGTGCCACTGGGTTCACTGGGGCTTACTCCCAGGAAAGTGTAGATAGGATTGCAGCCTCAACCCTTTGACCTCACAGACTTGCCCCCCCTAGAACTAACACTGTGTTACTTAGCTGCTTGAGTTTAGAATGGTGCCTTATTTAACATACTGATGAGCTGAATGGTTGTATGGCTTACAAAGGAACTCAGCTGTCTTCAAAGTACAGGTGTGCACCACCCAGATACATTCTTCGATCCCCGTTGTTATGCAATTAGGTCATTAAGGGAACATTCAGTCCAATCTATTGCCTTTGTTGTGTAAACAGACACTCCCTGCCAGACACAGCTGGCTGTACAGGCTACTGGAGATAGATTGCCTCTTCTTTGCATTAAGAGCCTCTCTGCTGTGTAAACAAACATTCTGCTGCAGGCTATTGGAGACCCAGTTGCCTTATTAAGAGCATCTGTATTGTGCTTTGATGACCGACCTTCATCTATGTGGTCCGTTGTTAAGCGAACGGTTGTTAAGCAGCATATAACAGGTACTTTGATTTGGTGTGTCCAGCTCTTCACTTATTAATCACTGTTTTGGGAACCGTGAAGAGAAATGGACCAAATATAAAGGCCAAGTTGTGAGATCAAATTTCGAAACAGGAGTAAGATCAGTCCTAAAGCCAAACTAGATGTGACTTTGAGAAATCCACAAACTGAGATCTGATAAATTCCCATGTCCTTTTGCATATTTTTCTTCTGTTTGGAAATTCTCTGGGACAGGAAGTCGTCTATTCATTTATGTTATTATGTAAACTGCTTTGTGATCTTTTTGTTGAAATGCAGCATCGAAGTATTTTAATAAAAATATGTAAAATCATCCATGTTTTGCATGTGTGGGGGGATTCAGATTGGAACCATAGTACAGAAGAGGGGGGTTGGCTGTTTCTTCTAAAGTCATTTTCCCAATTCATATTCTCCCCTCCCCGTTTCTACTTGCCCTACACATGCCGAAAGGTGAAATATAGCTGCTTTGAGGCCCTTTGATTGGTAGGTAGCATATAGATACTGTATATTAAATAATCATTTTGCCAAATCAGGCTGTGGACTCCATTTGTTCAGTCTCCTTTCTTTCCAGGTAGGGCATAGGAAGTTGTGAATTTGGATGGGTAGAAGTTTTTTGCCTGCCCTTCGAAGTGGAGCACTGCAGCAGGGATGCAAATTAAACAGCTGATGTGTGTGATCAATCTGGGTGCCCACTTATCATTTTCCTATTCTAGTTCACAAATGCCAAATTAGGCCCCTACGTCTGAGCAACACTCAATCAATGAGAGCCAGTGTGCAAGAGCCTCTCAGGACTGTAACATGGTCTTGTTTTCTGTCTGTTCCACCTGTGTTCTCCTGCAAAGGCTGGGGAAAGAGAGAAGAGGTACGGGAGTTCCTCATTTAAGGACTCGTGCCCCCCCTTCAAGTTCTAGGGGAGCAGGAGCTCTTATCTTTCCTACTCCAACTCTTTTCCTGTGGCCACATGATGTGATTGCTTAACAACTTTGTATTTCATTGAAGTGTGCATTAACGAGGCGAGAGGGCAGGGAGGTGTGCCCAGATGACTGTAACTCCCCCATCTCCTGCTCTGCAACCTCACTTGCTTGTCAGCCCTTCTATACAGCATCCTCCTCCTTTTCCAGCTGACATTTCCATTCCAGGAGAAGCAGCAGATTCCCTGGTCAGCCAGAGCTGAGCCAGTCCCTGAGCCGATGGGTTTATACGAGGAGTGACGTTTGACCAGCGGTCAACTCCCGGAGGCCTCTCTATGGAGAGCCTTGGCAGGCTGTGTTTACACTTGGCTTGGCTGGCACAGCTGCTTCTCCCTTTCTGACCGGCTCTGCAACTGAGCCATCGTTGGCGCCAGCGGAAGAGATGCCCGGGGGGATCTTTTACGCTTTTTCTCTTGACTCTGCCTGGTGTGTTTGTTAAATGCTGAAACAAAACTTTACCAAAGTTAGAAAAGCAGCCAGCCTTATTCCGAAAGGAGAGGCAGGCGCAGAGAATGGAATCCAGTGTTTCATTTTCGTCCACTCCAGTGGTGTCACTAGGGTGGGTGCGGGGTGGGGGGAGAGTGGCGATGGGTGTGAGCAGAAAGGAGGTGGGGAGGGGTGAATTTGGGCAAGGGGAGTGCAGTGGCTGGAAAATTCTTCGGAGCCCAGGTCTACCATGCTTCCCAATGTGCAGCCCAGGTCTACCCACTGTGGTAATTGGCCTTTACATCAGAGAGGCAAGGTCTACCCATCTGTGGGACTACCCACCGACATGGCAGCTGTACCCATGTCCAAGGTCCCCCTCCCCTTCGTCAGCTGTGGCAGAGGAGGCTGTGAAGCTCAGGCCTACTCACCCAGTAGACCTGGCCTTCCAGTTGGCCTGGCCAGGAAATTTCTGGTTCCCCTCCTTGGATATCATTCCTGTGATGGTATCACCCAGTGTGATCTGAACCCCTAGTGATGCCACTGGTCCTTTCCCCTGTGGTATACGCCAAAGGCGCTCCAACTGCCTTTATTCAGTCTCCGTTGCCTTTTTTTTTTTTTTTAAATAGATACTGTACATACATGTGCAATTTTATATCCCACCCTTCCTCCAAGAAGCGCAGGCCAGTGTCCATGATTTCCCTGTCCCATAGTTCAGAGATGGAGTCTTAGATACTCTGAAATGTGCCAAAGTGCAGCACACAGAAGGACAACATGATGATGATATAACAACTCTGTTAAGAGAAGTAATATCCCTATACTACAGCTGTGAAGACTGAGGCAGGTCTGTTTTGCAGTAAGAAGTGGTTGGGATGGGCAGGTGGGTGAACAGAGGGGATCATGGAGTAGATCACAAGCCCTTCCAGACCACAGTGGGTAACTGTGAAAAGCTGCATGTGGCTCACGAGCTGCAGTTTGGCCACCCTTGCATTAAGATGAGACCCACACTTCCATGGGGATCCTGCCATTTCCAGAAGGAACATCTCCCCTTCTTCCTGGTCCTTCATAGCATGGTTTGGTGATCATAGGATCAGGGTGTGTGGGTGGCACCTTCCAAAAGGTCAGGAGGAGGGAACCTTTCTTTGCTCTCGGGCATCCTCTCGGTATTCTGCACCTAATGCCCCAAAGAGATATAAGCTCCCCTTCCCCAAGATGTTTTTACCCAAATCACTTGGAAAAATGCCACATTTCTGCCTCAGCTCTTGCCCTTGCCTGGAGGCCTGCTGCTCAGTTTTGGGTGAAGCTGATGCTTGAGGCTGCAGTTCTTCTGCCTCAACCTGCTCTTTTCCTACCTGCCCATCTGCCAACATTCTCCCATTCTACAACTCACACAAGGCCTGTGCAAAAGCCACATCTCTGACAAAGTCGATTTTCCCGGGCAAAGGCGTGAAGATACAAACGGAGGCGAAAAGTCAGCTCCTTGACTTTTTCCTTGGACTTTCACCTCCCCTCCTTCCTCTTCCCAACCCGGCGGGTATGGCTCCTGGCACTTGCTCAAAGCTATTGTCTTTTGTCCCAATGACTTCCTCGTCATGCCAGTTGGACTTCCCTGATCCCTGCCAGTCGCTGGATGGATGAGAGCAGAAAGTTTCCCTTGCCAAAATGCACTGGTGGAATGCACTTGGTAGACAAGGGTCCAGTGGGGAGCCAAAAGCCATTCATTCTAAAACTGAGCTGTGAAGGAGGACCAGGTCTATAACCCCCCCTTCTTGCAAAAGGTCAAGTTGGTGGTGGCAAGGTGTCTGCGAAGCAAATGGCTCCAGCTTATTTGTGCCAGTGAGTCAGGCCCAAATCCTGCAACAGTTCACAAATGAAAATAGGGAGATGCTTATAACTCCCTTGTTCTCATAACAAGGACCAGACCTCCCTCCTTCCTCGCTGCCAGTGCCATAGCTAAGGGGGTGCAGAGGGTAGTAATTGCACCAAGCAACAAACTTTAGGGGGGCAACAAGCTGAACTTGATACTAGTGGCCAAAATTGTGAAAATCTTGGTATGTACGAATAATACCATCATGTTATATGTCATTGGAAAAGTAATTTAATACAGAATGCAATGAAACAAACCATCTGCATTCTAGCAAACGTTATGGACAATTAGCCCGAAAATGAAAACACAACTGCCTTGTGGAACAAAAAGTGGATTTCTTCAACTCAAAACTGACCTATGAGACTGATTGGTCTGGGAGCCAATGAGATGTTATTATAATACAGCATGGAACCAATAAGGTGTTAATATGTGTCAGTTCTCATTTCCATGTATCATAATACAGTTACTCCTGCTAAATGTGTACAGAGGTACTTTTTTCACGTGGTGTTCCTCTTATATTTAGCAGGGGGAGAATAACCATCCCTCTTCACCCCAGCACAGTGTCTCTAACCAATAAGGGGCACACTTTTTATTTATTTACTTAATCAAATTAAATTTGATTTTGTTGTGGAGGAGAGGGCTGCAAAATCTTCTTTGACCCCAGGTAGCAGATAGATGCCTTAGCTATGCCACTGGCTGGGGAGAGGCGGCAGAGCAAGGTGGTGAGCTGGGAGGAGGTCATTTGCAGTAGCAAGGCTGCCACCTCTGCCTGAGACTATTGGACATTTTTTGGTTTCCAACAGGAAGTGAGGTTAGCAATTCTTGTTGAAACCTCAAGATTGATTTCAGAAATCACCTGATGATTATTGCTAGTTCCAGGAATCTCCAGGCCAATGCTAGGGGCAGTGGGGTTGCTAGGGGGGTATGGGCTGCACCAGGTAACATGCTGGGGGGGGGGTGATACCACTACTAGCCAACATTTTTAAAAACTTGATATTTTCAAATAATATCATCATGTTATATATTGTTTGATGCATTATTTCATGAGGAATGCAATGAAACAAATCATGTTGAAATATCTCAGTTATATCCAAAGTTATAGCCAAAAAACCAGTGGGTGAATGATCTACTAGAACAGTAGTTCTCAAACTGTGGGTCACGACTTGATTTTTGGAGGGTCACCCAAAAACTGCTGTACTAGCCTTTGCTGAGCTGTCTTTAGTTTGCTCCAGGCCTCATCGCATCATGTTCTCATCACGGTGATGCTTTAAATTTTCAACACTTTTTAGTTTCCCTTTTCAGTTTCCCTTTTCAGGGGTTTTTTGAAAGGAAGTCAAAGTCAAAGATTGTTTATTGTATTAGCTAATAGCCATCACAATAAGATAAAACATGTAAATCCAAAAATACATCAAAGATACAAACAATGATAAAATGATAAAATGAGGTCAAAATCAAGCACAAAAGGCACCTACACCCATCATATTAAGGAATCTCCTTTACAATCTACCGCTATTTCCCCCAGGTAGTTGGCACGAATAGTTCTGGCAGCTTTGGCAAACAGCGCCACGCTATAGGTGACCGATGGGTCATAATTGGAAAGTAACCAATACAATTTCGTAAGTGTGTTCTCCCCTTGAAGGGTAGCCAAAATAGGCTCCAAAAATCTTATCCTAGGATTTTGATAAAGCTGACAATGAAGCAGGTAATGTACAATATCTTCAATCTGTCCTGCTCCGCAAATACAAAGCCTCAAATGCCTGGGAATGGACATATATCTGCCATCTAGAACTGCAGTTGGCATGGTTTGAAAACGCAGTTCAGTGAATGCCTTTCTCAAGGAGGCAAGGGTTAGTGAATATAACCTGATAGTCACCTGGCCCTGGGTTCAGCTACCGGTTTCCTGCATCTTCCTGAATGTGCTCCTAAAATATGGACAAGCCAGAAACAGGAATAAACAGTAATGGGGGGCACCACTATGTCCATAAGGTCGCCCCACAGAAGCTGGAAGTGTGAAATGACAGGCACTTCTGGGTGTGAAATGACAGTCAGTTCCATGGAGAAGGAGCGGGGCAGGCAAAGTGGCACAAATCCATAACAAATATTAAAATTGGAAACCACCAACCAAGCCAAGGGGAGCACTGCAGTTGAAATACATTTTCAAAAGCAGTTCCAAAACAGCAGCAATTAAAAATCTGTTGAATATTTAACAGAACAGGCGAGACAAAGACAGCTTGACCTGGTGGCAGAAGGCCATCTAGGAAAGACTGAGACAAATGTCATTCAGCAGGGAGTTTCACAGTTTGCAGATGGTTACCCCAAAATTCATCTCCCAGTCAATTGTACTCGGGTTATTTGTAGGCTATGGTGGAAAGCCTCTTCCTGACATCTTAAAATTCAGACCGATTCTCATGACAGGAGACAACCATTCAAATTTTCCAGGCTTTAATGGTTAAAACTGAAGGTAGTACAGTTGCCGGCTACAAAAGGAAAAAAAAAAAAAGCTAATGCCGTGTTGTGGTTTTGTGTACTGGATGTCAAGAACCTCTGTATGCATCCTTATTCAGCCACAAAGCTTGCATTTGTTCACCTTAACCCCAGCCTGGCCCGGACTGTGCTTTCCGCCTCTGGTTTCCTGCTTGACTGAAGTTTTGTTGCCTGACCTCTGGCCACATCCTCGACTGCTCCTTCTGCTTTGACCCTTTGCCTCCTGTCCACCCCACTGCTCCCTAATCAAGGTGTGACCCCTGAGAATATCAATAGGCTCTAAATTAGTGATTTTCAATCTTTCTCAAATCACAGCACTCTGAGAAGGCGCTAAAGTTGTCAGAGGTATCACTAGGGTTGGTGTAACCCCAATTTACACCCATTCCTATCCAATTTTCCAGTGCCAGTGCAGCTGTGCTAATGGAGTGTGCACTGCTTCCAGTGGTGGTGGGGGGCAATCACAGAAGCCTCCTCAAGGTTTGGGAACATTTGTTCCCTTACCTCGGGACTGCACTGTGGCTGCACCGGTGCTGGAAAGTTGGATAGGATTGGGCCCTTACTTACTTACTTTATTTGTTTGTTTATTTATTTAAATATAGAACAGGTTGCCCAACAAATCAGTAACCCACAAAAAAACCAGTGACCAACTTGATGACACTCAGACAACTCAATAAGAGTTCTGATATTGGCTCTCATACATGAAAATGAGAGTTGACATACTAATACCTTACTGGCTCCCTGTTGTGTCATAATAACACCTCATTGGCTCTCGGAACAATCAGTCTCATTGGTCAGTACTGAGTCAAAGAAATCCACTTTTCATTACATAAGGCAGTTGTGTTTTCCTTTTCTGGTTATTTGGCCATAACTTTTTATAGAATACCGATATTCTAATGTGGTTTGTTTCATTGCATTCTGCATGAAATTAATGATTTATAATAGTCATTATAGTCAATATAATGGCATTATTAGAAAATACAAAGATTTCACAATTTCGGCCAGTAATGGTTTCACCCCCCAAGTGTATCACTTGGTGCGGTCCGCACCCCCCTAGCAATGCCACTGAAAGTTGTCAAGGCACTTTCATCACTTTTTGGACAATTGACAAGGCACACCATGTTGTTGGCTGGGGGGTGGGGGAGGCGGCTCACATTCCCCAATGGCCTACACACAATGCTGACTTTTACATTGCCCTGACTCCTGCTAATAATAGTATTTGTACATGGTGGTAAAAGTGTAGTAGGTTCCAGAATACTTGCATTTTGAGACAATGATGAGATAACACCCGTACCCACCAGCAAGTTGGGATTTCAGGGATACACAGTATTGTAAATAGTAGAACAACAGAAGAGCCACAGTATCACAAGATTTATAGACCAAGATTAAATGTATTCTGCTACAAATATGTGTGAGGGAGGGAAGGAGGGCAAAGACACAGAACACGCCCAAATTTTCAAGCCAACCAACCTATAGTGAATCAAGCTAAGATCCAGATTGAAAAACAAAACAAATGCTGTTACCCAACTCAGATTCTCTGATGGAGAACACTGAACCAATTGTTTTTCTTCAACATCAGCTGTGGTAGCTTTTAGAAGCAATAGATGGGAAGCACTGTGTGTTGCATTCTGTCATACCCTTCCTCCACAAAACCTGGTGGGGGTGGGGGTCTTTCTGTGGTTTAATTTATTTTTCACATTTTTGTATCATCCTTCCTCTGAGGAGGTCAGGGTAGTGCACATAGTTCCTCTCCTTCTTTTGTCTTCACAACAATGCTGTGAGGTAGGTGAGGCTGAGAGACAGTGACTGGCCCAAGGTCATCCAGGAAGCTTCATGGCTGAGCAGAGATTTGAACCTTGATCTTCCAGGTCTGAGTCTACCTCCCAAACCACTGCACCATCCTGGCTTTCAGGATCTGAATGCTCAAGGAAGCCATGAAGTAAAGGGTGGAGCAGGCAAGTCTATTTGGCCACTCTGATGATCAGCTCAGACTGCCAAGCTGGCCTTGATGCAAGGATTTTGTAGAGGCAGAGGGTCAGTTGGCTACTGTCAAGCTGGGGTCAGCCAACAGTGTTCATCCTGGCATCGCACCTCTCAGGGCATCCTTGCTCCAAGATGGATATTAGTGCTTTGAAAATGAAGTTTTCAACTGATATTATTTTAACCATGCTTTCTTTAGTTATTTTTCTAATATTTAAAATATTTATATCAACTGAAATATCTCAAAGTAGTTTACATAGCAAAGGGATGAGAAGATAGTTTCCTGGCTCCAGACCTAATCCCAGCTGATCCATTAGTGACCCCAGCCCACCATCCACTGTGAGAGTGTGTGCACCTCTCCAACCCATCACCACGCCTCCTCTAATGTTGTCACTTCCGTTAAATTGACTGGATGGGAAGGAGTCTAGGAGCAGAACCTCTCTGTTCCCAGAAATCTTCCCACCCAGCCAATCAAAAGGAAGTAGGAGAAGCAGAAGCCACCCAGAAGTGGTGGTGGTGGCTATCTATCTGCTCCTCCAGCACCACTGCTGAAGGAGGAGGTAAGCCATGCCCCTATCTTCCTTTTGCTTGCTTCTGTGGAAAGTGTGTGAGAAGAGAATAAGGTAGCGACTGGGTGAAAAGGCCAGGCTGGTGTCTGGTGGCAGGTGAGTGTGGAGCACATCCCACCAGTCTGCTACCTCCCAAGCCTGCCTCTCCAAGTAGCTGTTTTAGTCCACCTCACAGATGGACTTTTGGGTTTTCTTGGAGTAGGCAATGGTGGCAGCTTTGCGATCTGGCTGCCATTCCTGTTCTCCTCTTGTAGAGGCTCTCCCCTTGAAGGACGTGCCTGTTGAAAGGGGTGACACCGAGCAGAAGGAACAGGAGGCAGCCAGATGGCGAAGTTTCCGAAACATAAGGGTCAGCTTTGTGATCTGGTTCCCCACCTGCCCGTCAATTCTGCACAGTGACACGACGCCCCCCTTCAAGTGGCATCCAGGACAGGTGTCCAGATACACCTCTGCCCAAAGGGACCCACACTCTTTAGGAACACAAGGAAAACACCTGAAAACATAGCAAACAGCCTTGGCAGGGGGACATTTTACGTGTTGATGAGACACAACCATTGAGATGTGCGCATGAAGGCAAATGCACACAATTGTAGTCTTTCTTTCTTTCTTTCTTTCTTTCTTTCTTTCTTTCTTTCTTTGTAATGCAAAGAGAGGCATCTTGGATATAAACTTATTTTGCAAGACTTGGACATCATAAAATAAATAGTACATAGAATGATGAAATTTCCAAGAAACTGTTCAAAACTACATTGATAAAATTGAAGAATGATGTTTCTTTTTTCAGTACTAATGATCTGAAACTCCAGAAATAACTTTAGCTAAGCTATGTGTGTTTGGAGGGAATCATACAGAGAGTAACACTGAGGAAAAAAAAAGTGATGATCCCCTCCCTCCCTCCAATCACTGACTGATCCTCTTTGGGTAGAATTGTCGACCTTACCACTAATGTGGCAGCCAGTCAGATCTCATCAACAAAACCCACCTAGTGAGAAATCCCAAGGAAATGTTAGGAAAGAAATACCACAGAGCAGAGAGATATGTGTACTCCAGAGAGTAAATACAGATGTCTCTATACCACTTATTTACTCCAGCATGCATGGAATGACTTTACCATCTTGTTGTCTGTCACATCCTAACAAACAGCAAGGAGACTTTGGGCCCAATCCTAAAACAGCCCAGCGTGGCCCTGAGCCCTAGTGCTGGTGCGGAGTGCTGTAAATGTGCCGTAAAGCATGTTTATGGCTCCTTCAGAGTAGGGAGCACTGGCAGGGGAAAGTGTGCCCTCTGGGTGGTGGTGCAACCTTTGGGGGGTGGGGGGAGTGGAATGAGTGTGGGAGGAGGGCGGGGAGGGTGGAGGAACTGGGGCAGGAGAGGGCAGGATCAGTAGAGCTTTCTGCTTACCGTATCCGGAACTCTGTCAGTCCGGAAGGCCCGACACGGAGTCTCTCAAGTTGGTGCTAACAAAATAACCAGCGCAGACTTGAGAAGCCCCATTGCGGGGCTTGGGGCTTCCCCTGAGGAAACTTCCGGCTGCTTCCCAGTGCCTGTTGGATACAGTGGTAGCTGCTTTGGCACTACTGCTCCAGTGGGCACTGGGAAGCTCAGGACTGGGCTGTCTATCACCTGTTTTTGTGAGTTTTTGCTGTATATTAAAAAATATTACTACGATACAGACCGTCATCAAACGTCTGCCCCAGATAGGTTGCTGACGCTTGCTAAAGCCTTCTGTGATTTCCCCCAGTATGCCAAAATTCTATGAACTCAAGGAGGCCCTGTTAAGATCTCCAGGATTGCTTTCAGCCATTGTTTCCCAAATTGTGTGCCTCGTCAAACTCACAGGGGTGCTGTGGTATGTCCCTGGTAACTTCTTCTTTCCAGCAATCCCAGGTGCCTCCATCTTGAATCCTGCACGATCCAAGATGGCAGTACCCAGGCGAGGCGAGAAAAAGAGGCTCCCACAAAAGAAATGCACCACGACAACAGTAAATTTGGGAACCCCTACCTTTCAGCAGTCACCTGGAGATTGATAATGTTTCCTGGTCAGTTCTGGAGAGTTGTCAAGCCTAGTCCTGGGCAAGATGACTCTCCTATCTTTGTAGCAAAGAGCTGCTTTGGAGGCAAATAACAGATTGGGGCATGAATGGCCTGTCCATGAGGCCAACTGAAGTTGTTGCATCAGACAGAGTGTTATGAGGTCTTGAGCCGTTCCTGGCTTGGGAGGGGGGCCTGATTTTTCAGTAGGAAAATTGCAGAGTGGGATAAGTCGACCTCACCCGGCATTGATTTTTTCTTAAAGTAGAGGTTTTTTGGTCTTAAGGACACCTCTTAACAACATACTCTTTATAACATGTAGTTTGACCCTTTCTGTAGGCCTTGTCTAGACAGGGATTTGTTCCGAACCTTTTGACCCTACTATGTGATCTAAGACTTTGGGCAGGCAGAAGGTTGAATGGAATCTACTGGTATGTCTCTGGATTAGTTGCATTAGATCAGCAAAGGTTGTTGACTCCTAGTAGCTGAACAACAGCAACTAAAATTGCAAGTTTAAAAGAAAAGTACCTGCTTTGGCTGGCCATGTTGTACTCATTGCTTATATTTCACTGTCAGAGCAAAGTCTGGTAACCTAGGTGGGTCCTGAAAGAGTTTTATTTAAAAAAGTGGGTCCTGGCAGTAAAAAGTTTGGGAACCATATAGTATTTGCATGGGCAGGAGGGGGGCAGCGATGGTGTAGCAGAGATAGCAGCACTGCCACTGTCTAGGGTTTTTTTTACATACCTGGGGGGCAGTGCTGGCCTCCTGCAGCCCCCCAGTAGAGGCTCGCAGCCTCCCTCTGATCTCCTTTGCAGCTTGTTTACAAAGCCCTTATGTCCAATCTAAAGTTACTTCTTGTATTCCCCCAAAACAGGAAGTAGTTTTGGATTGGCAATAAGGGCTTTGTAAATAAGCTGCAGGGGAGATCAGAGGGGGCAACTAGGGTCCACTACCCTATATAAGGCCAGTGCTGCCCCCCCCAGGTAAGAAATAAACCCCTTGTAAACAGCAGTGCTGAACACTGCTGCTGCCATTGAAGCTGGGCCACCCCCCCCCCTTAGGGGAAATGCTCTGCTTCTGATTCCCCTAGTGGGTTGTGACCCACCAGTTTGGGAACCACTGCTATATGGGATGTTTGCACAGTTGCTAGCCTAGAAATCAAAATGCATTTTGCAAAGTATGAAGCATGATACAAAATTAAGACTGTGAGCCTATGCACATTTTCTATGGGAGTAAGCCCCGTTAAAATGAACATAAGAACATAAGAACAGCCCCACTGGATCAGGCCATAGGCCCATCTAGTTCAGCTTCCTGTATCTCACAGCGGCCCACCAAATGCCCCAGGGAGCACACCAGATAACAAGATGAGACTTACATCTGAGTAGATATACCTAGGACTGCGCTATAAAACGATAGATTCATTTTAGATGAATAGAAAGTTGATGGGGAAAGCATTTGGGAGCCATGACCAAGGACTTGGGGAGAGGGTTGATGTTCTCGATGCATTGGAGATTTGCACTGTGAACACTCAGGCAGCACATAAAAAAACAGCATAGTGGGAGGGGAGGATAAATCATTGGGGGACATGCAGGGACACCTTCAAGCCATGTCCGTTGCTTAATCCACATCCTGCCTGGCACAATTCCTGCAAGCTCAGCCAAGAGACCTTGGTATGAGGATGCCGCCAATCTCTGAGTCAGGCATGAGGCCATTCTAGCATGCCCGAGTGCGCGGAGTGATTGGGGTGGAAAATATTTCACCTCCTGGGGAGAAGCCACCTGAGTCATGGGATGAAACATGCCTTGTGGCCTTTCTCAGAGATGCTGCATCCGGTCAACCTTGCTTCTAGCAACAGACGTGCAAAGGAAGGCTGAGCAGATCTTACCTGCTCCAGTTTAATCAGCTATCTTTGAGAGAGTACAGATGCCCATTCACAAACAGTGGCTTCCGAAAGCTGGTACGTCAGCCCTGACTCATCTACTCTGTTATATCCTGCCCAGAATTGTGTATGGGGGGGGGGGGGAGTATGATTTTATCACACAAGTGCACCTGATCAGTGATTCATAGCAGCGGACTTCACCAAAACCTCCTCACTGTTTGTCAAGACATAATGGATGCTTCAGTGGCAGAGAACCTGCTTTACATCCCCAAAGGACCCAGGTTCAATCGCCCATGCCTTCGGGAAGGGTTAGGAATGCCCTGCTGGTAGATGCAGGCAATGCTGATCGATGAACCAACTGTATAGGACAGATTTAAATGCACATTGTCAAGATAGGCATACAAAGTGGATTCACATGCAGTGCTGTAGGGGCATCCATCCTCTATGGCAGGGGCCGTCAAACTCCAGCCTGCAGGCTGGATCTGGTGCACCAGCATAAGCAGCTTGGGCGCAGCGTGGTGGTAGCGAAGGCTTATCATTCTGCCCCGCAGCCTCCTGTCTTTGCACCCGATCTTTGCAGAAACTTGTGCCAGGTAGCCACTTCCCCCAGGAAATTGGGGTGCAGAGTTTTCTGGAGTGACATGCAGACTGCCCAGCGTGAATTTCTGCAAAGATCGGGCATGAGGGAAGTAGGCTATGGGGTGGAACAGTAAGGCTTTACCAACAGCAGGCTGTGCCTGGATAGATGTTCCTGGCATATGCTGCAGGCTGGTTGGGAGACATTGCTCTAGGGCAGTGATGGCAAACCTTTTAGAGACCGAGTGCCCAAACTGCAACCCAAAACCCATTTATTTATCGCAAAGTGCCAACACGGCAATTTAACCTGAATACTGAGGTTTTCGTTTAGAAAAAATAACTCATACATCAACATCTTTGTGCTGCTTCCCTCAGCCTGTGCTGTGCAGTGTAGAGTGCTGGCTGGGTGACTGGTTGGCTGTATGATTGGCTGGAACATAGGAACATAAGAACGTAAGAAGAGCCCGCTGGATCAGGTCAATGGCCCATCTAGTCCAGCTCTTGTATCTCACAGTGGCCCACATCTATACTATAGCACATACCCATCAGGGCTAGTAACCCATGATGGACTTTTCCTCCAGAAATTTGTCCAATCCCCTCTTAAAGGCATCTAGGCTAGATGTTATCACCACATCCTGTGGCAAGGAGTTCCACAGGTTAATTACATGCTGGGTAATTGTTAATTGCATGTCTGGCACGCGTGCCATAGGTTAGCCACCACTGCTCTAGGGCATACATCTTTCTGTTTCTTGGTTCAAGAATCTTTTGGGTGGATGGTCTCTCCACAAATCCTTTAACTCTTCCTGGTGAATAGGTCTGGCACCTTCGGGGCCAGCCCAAGGCCTCCTGGCATCTGAGGCAGCATGCCAGATGTTCCCCGCTTACCTGATGATGTGCCAGCTTCTGCTCCTCCAACACTGCAGCCCATTGTTCTCTTCTCTGCCACATTTCTACACTGTCTCTTTGTTTTCCAATCCTGAGAGCGAGGGGAGGAGGAGCAATGAAGGCAACTGTGCTCTCCTACCCATCTGCTTCCTGAGGCAACTTCTTCAGTTGGCCTCTTGGATGGGCCGGCCATGCCTATTTTCTCCTTATATGTGCGGCTCTTCAACAGGGACTGAATTGGGATCTAAGACTGGTACTTCTGTGCCGGTTGTGTATCTGTGGTTATATCTCTGCCAGTTATATATGGTGGCAAAATATAGACCCATCCATAACACACACACACACACACACACACACCCACCCACCCCGAATATTGGATTTCAGAGTAAGGGAAGCAAAGAGGGGATTATGACATTCTGAAAGCTCTGATATTTGGGGAGTGAGAAGAGTGACATTAAGTCAATGTAAAACCAAAAAACTCCCAGTATGAAACTGCTTTTCAGTGGGGTTGGCACACATGCATGGTTCTCTAGCATGGAGTGCCTGACAGCCAGGGCCAATGCCAGGCTATTTTTGCCCTAGGCAAGGTTAGCTACTTGCAACCCCCCCCCCCACCAAATGTTTTTCACAAGACTTTATGATTACAGTATATTCCATAACACTGTTACGGTATTCTGCCTAACCCTCTATCCACCCATCCTATCTTTTCTATTTTCTCTTGTTTGCATTTTTTCACATGGGTTAAAAAAAAGCTAATCTGTATAAAATTGCATCCCTCTGAGGTCTGCACCCTAGGTGGCTGCCTAGTTGGCCTAAGCACCGGCCCTTTGGATAGCCTAGGAAAACTTCATGCTCCCACTGATGCAAAGTTTCTTGGGGGGGGGGGGGGAGGAAAAGAACCTTTTATGAAATCCACAATGCCAATGCCATTATTTCCCCCAACTTCAGGAAAATCTTGCTCCCCACTGCAGTCTTCTAAAACAACGCTTGGCGGTTGCATTGCAAGAGCTAGGAAGAGACCCCCCCCCAGAGGCCCCCTCTGATCCCCTGTAATCACAGCTCTGTCTACCCACACTACACCGCTGTCAGCTCTAGTCAACAATTCATCCCAAAGCCTGGGTGGAGCACCTAGGAGCACCTGAGTGGAGCGCAAAGCATTTGATGCTATCATTTCTATGGAGACCCATAATAGCCCATCCTTCCCTTGGAGTCCTAGGGCAGCAGGTGAAAAGGAGTTGCTGACACAAAGAGCACAGGTGATCTCTGGGTAGATTGTGTTGCTTGTAATGACAAAACACTTCCATCATTCTCAGTGTTGCTGAGAATAAAGGCGTCTTGTTAAAGACAAGATCAGAGGCCTAATAGGTCGGGCTTTTTCAGCCACATTTTAAGGACACCTGAAGATCAGTTGTGTTGCATTCTTAGATGAGAGAATCAGCTTCAGGTACCTAATTATCCATCTCATGACTCTAATAAAAATTGTCATCTGGCCCAAATCCTTGGTCCATCTAGCTCAGCAGGCTGCTTGCTTTCTAGACAGTGTTCAGTGAGATGCCTCAGGGAAGATTAGAGGTAGAAGGGATCTCAGATGCCACCTACTTCTACTCTTCCATGAGGCATCTCACTGAACACTGTCTAGAAAGCAAGCAGCCTCCTACTCGGTGCAAATAACTGCTGCAGCATCCCTGAAAGGTGGCTGTCTAGCCTCTGCTTGAAAGTGGGAGAGCCTCCCTACTACATGAGATGGGGGGGGGCACAAACTTGACAGTGATGGAGGTATCTGTATCTGTACCCACTGGCACACCTGGGGGGTCAGGGGGGCAAATGCCCTGGAGCACCACCCAGGGGTTGTGCCACAACTCTCTCCCCCCTTTCCAAGGCCTTTTGAGAGTCTTTTGAGGCCTCCAGAAGTGACATTTATAGGCCTTCCAGAAGCCTCATAAGGCCTTCTGGGGACTGAGGAAGACACAGACAGGCCCTCAGAAGACCTCTGGTTACCCCCCCAAAAAAGAGGGTGGGGCAACTGGGGGGGGGTCAGCATTTTGTGGTCCTGGCCCTGGGTTCTACAAAGGGCAGGATTGCAATTGTCTGTACCAGGTTGCTAACCCCCAGCAATAACCAGAGATGTTTTATCTCTGAAAGTGGTGTCTGCCTGCTAACCACCAGCAGACTTTGCCTTTGTGCATGTTCATGTGGTAAAAACTATTTTTGCTAGTGGTCATCGCAGTGTCGCGGGACAGTGGCTTTCGCATTTCAGCAGTGTGCTTTTTCTACAGCAGTGTGCCCAACATTTTCGTTTGTGTTGTTGCATGCTCCCCAAAGTGGTGGGGAGTTCCAGGAGCTGTGTTTGAGTTTTGAGGTCTGAGTTTCCTCTGCATGAGAGAGCACTGGAGGCTTATGGCCTCTTTGTCGTGTCTACTTCCTTGACATGCGCACAGAGCAATCGTGGAAGTGAGTAGCAGGCACTCTGCTACCCCAGAGAAAGCCCCTTCAACCCAAGATGTTTTGCTTTCACCCAGTGCACACAATTGTAGCAACTCTTTCAGCCCTCCCTGCCCCACAGCTTCATGTTCAAAAATGCCAGTGGCTGTTTCTGCCAAGCACTTGCCTGAGGTTCCTTCCCCTGCAGGAGAATTGCTCATCCTGGATACATCCACTGCCATTAAACAACTTTAAGGTTGTGTCAAATCCCTGACTGTCTGGCAGGCAAAACCATACTGACAGACTCATTCGCAGTAATCAAACAGTGCCAACTCACACTGGTCTTAAATCCACTGCATCTAGATGCCCCTAGATCTCCCTGAGTTTCCCCTAGAGTTTTAATCTTATCTCCCTAGATGCCCCTGAGTTTTAATCTTTTTAGACAGTTCCCCCTATTTGCTCTTGCTGCATCATCTCTGGAATGGGAGCTTCTCTGCTGCATTTCTCTACAGACAGAAACCCAAACGATTATTTCCAGATTTACAGCAATTTAGGGCACAATCCTAACCCACTTTCCAGCACTAAGGGCAATGCAGCTCTGAGGTAAGGGAACAAACATTCCCTTACTTTGAGGAGGCCTCCATGAGTGACACCCAACTGCAGGATGCAGCACATGTCCCATTGGCACTGCTATGCCAGTGCTGGAAAGCACTGACATAAGGGGTTAGGATTATGCCCTTAATCTGTATGCTTGACCACTTTAATTGTCCCTTGTGATGCCTGGATCTCAGGGCCAGGCTGTGTGTTGGCAACCTTCAGTCTCGAAAGACTATGGTATCGCGCTCTGAATGGTGGTTCTGGAACAGCATCTAGTGTGGCTGAAAAGGCCAATTCGGGAGTGACAATCCCTTCCACACCGGGAGCAAGTGCAGTCTGTCCCTGGTCTGTCTCCCTGGCTATGGGCCTTCCTTCTTTGCCTCTTTGCCTCAGACTATTGGCCAAGTGTCTCTTCAAACTGGGAAAGGCCATGCTGCACAGCCTGCCTCCAAGCGGGCCGCTCAGAGGCCAGGGTTTCCCACTTGTTGAGGTCCACTCCTAAGGCCTTCAGATCCCTCTTGCAGATGTCCTTGAATCGCAGCTGTGGTCTACCTATAAGGGCACTTTCCTTGCGCAAATTCTCCATAGAGGAGATCCTTTGGGATCTGGCCATCATCCATTCTCACGACATGACTGAACCAACGCAGGTATCTCTGTTTCAGCAGTGCATACATGGTAGGGATTCCAGCACGTTCCAAGACTGTGTTGTTTGGAACTTTGTCCTGCCAGGTGATGCCGAGAATGCGTCGGAGGCAGCGCATGTGGAAAGCGTTCAGTTTCCTCTCCTGTTGTGAGCGAAGAGTCCATGACTAGCCTCAGTACAGAAGTGTACTCAGGACGCAAGCTCTGTAGACCTGGATCTTGGTGATGTCATGTAACCTGAGACATCTGTGCTTGGACTTCTATCTTTTTCTTTGCTTAAATGAATTTCATGGGCTTTCTAGATTTGGATTTGGGCTGGGATGGTTGGGGAGAGGGCTTAATACTCCACCCTCTCATTTTCTTTTATTTAGATGACCCCACCTGTAATTAGGCAGACAGGTGAAAACAGACAAATGGAAATGCCAGTACTTTCTCCCTCACCATCCCATCTGTGATAAATACAGCTTCAGGGGGCAGTTTAAGCCATTTCTGCCCAAGGTTGCATATGTGCAAAAGGGATAAAATGTGTATACATGTGGGCTGGGCAGAAATGGGTTAATTTGGAAAATCATGTGTAGAGGGAAAGGGTTAAACCCCCCTTCCTCTAGCACAGTCATTTTCAACCACTGTGCTGTGGCACACTGGTGTGCCAAGGATGGTCTGCAGGTGTGCCACTGGAGTTTGGGGGAAGGTCATTTATGAGTAAGGCCACTTGGTGATGTGAGTCCCTGCTGGCAGTGCAGCTGTCTGAAAACTGATGGTGTGCCTTGACAATTTTAGCACCTTTCAGTGTTCAGTGAGATGAAAAAGGTTGAGAATTGCTGCTCTAGCACCACAGTCCCAATCTCTGCTCCATGGCTCAGTTTAAAAATAATTAAAAGAGATGGAAGATCAGAAGGCAGGCCTCCTACATCCCCTGTAGCTTATCCCTTAGTTACTAGGTAACTTTGACCAAGCTGCTGTCAGCCTCAGTCCTTCTATCTGTAAAATAGGCATAAGTGACCTACCTCGGTGGGATTATCATGAAGATGAATGCACTCAGGAAATGCCAACAGAAATTAGAAATAGCTGTAATTTTATAGTTGCTGATGCCATTCACAATTTAGACTTCTCCTCCCCCTAGTCATCTCAGCTGGATGCAACACACACACACACACACACAGAACTTTTGTTCTTAAGGTTTCCTTCCACCATGCCACCTGTCACTGTGAAATGTTCCCTTGGCGTGCTTTTGCTTGTTCCTGTCGGAACCTTAGAGGCGCCTTAAACACACGGTGCTGAAAAAATACAGCTGTGTGTTTTTAGAAGACAAGCAGAAATTCAGTTCCCAGCTGCTTCTCGACCAAGATGGACGTGACATTTTGCTGGAACGAAAGAAGTCACATAGCGAAACAGCTCTTCGACCCCGGGTAGTTGATACCGCTGTGATTTCATTTATGAACTGGTATCAAATTTGGGGTCTGTGCAATAGAGATGGTGCCTTCAACGCTGAAATGCCACTTAGGGAAGACAATACCAATTGCGTATGAATGTGCGTGCATGCTGAGAAGGGGGCTTTACATGCTGACTTTCATTAGTGAGGACTTTTCTGTGCTGGGGACATGAGCATTCAGTGCTAACTGATGACATTTTGTTGCCGGAAGTACAGCACCAAAGGAGTGTGTGTCTCTTTTCCCTTTCCCCTTTTTTCCTATAAAATGCATGCACATTCCTTCTTCTTTCAAATCTCTTTTCCAATTAAAAAAGGAGAAAACAGGAGGACGAAAAACAGCATGGCGCCATTTCTCCTTTCTTCCTTCCTCCCTCCCCCTGCAGACCCTCCATGGGGAAGGTGCTGGGTCAGCTGCCATGTTGTCCCTGAAAATGCATGCACTATTTTAGTCTAGAGTGGCCTGCTTTTCACAGTAGGACCAGCCCAGAGAGCAGTCCTCCAATTAGAGCCTGCTCAACTGCAATGTTGCGGGGGGGACGGGGGACAGGCAATTAAATAATCCTGATGATCTCTGCCGGGTACAAATATTGATAATAAATACTTATAAGTGTTCCTGAACTCAGAAGTATGGTGGGTCAGCGAGCACCAAAACCCTGCCACTTTATAAGCAGAGCATTAGGTGCCCAGGTGACTTCAGCAGAAGCTCGATCAAGACATCAACCTTCGAAATGCTAATAAAGAAGCTTAATTGTTGTTTGGGGTTGTGACAAACCATGGTTTATTGTCATTTTTTTTAATTCGATGGTTGTGATTTCTTTTTGCTCTTCTTAAGAGCCACCTAGAACTCTAGCAGAGATGTGGTAGGATTAAAAATGTTTTAGAAGTCAATGCCAAGAGCAAGACCAGACAAGGTACACTACTTCTAATGCAGGTAACAGGGAATCTGAATATTTAGAGGAGACGTTCTGAGGGTCAGATCTGCCTGGAAGCATCTCAACTGGATGCCCACTACTCGGCATGTAAGGGATGGTTGGGTGTACTTAGTGGTGAGGGAATGGCACTCTGCACATGCTTAAAAAGCACTCTATTTTATCACATATTTCATAGTGGAGTCTTGGCTTGGAAAACCAGTTGCTCTGGTTGAACAAAAGGGCCTGCCTTCTTCAAAGTCAGATCACTGGTCCATCCAGCTGAGAATTATCTGTATTGATGGGCAGAGGCTCAATGAGTTTTAAGGCAGGGATATTTCCCAGCCCCATCTGGAGATGCTGGGAACTGAACCTGGTGATTTCTCCTTGCAAAGCATGTGCGTTGCCACTGATACTGAAAGCAACCCAGGATCCATGAAAAACATGCCATCTCTACGAAGTCACTTTGTGATCCTGGAAAAAGGGGTGTTGGGGATTGCGAAGGAAAAGATGCCATAAGCTTACAGTGTTAAAAAAAAAAATATCTGTTCCACCTCTTTAATCTAACTTCTTTTTTCACCATCAGGCTGCTTACCGGAGCTCCCCGTGATGTGGGTGTAGGGACAGAGAATGCCACACAGATGGGCGCCATGTACGCTTGCCCGCTGACTGCTGCCACAGATGACTGTGAACGGGTGGACATCAGTGTGAAAAGTACGTGAGCGGGCACAGACCCTTCTGAGACAGTGGTTCCCAACCTTTGTAGCTTTGGGACTCACTTTTTAAAAAGACATTCTATTGGGTCCCACATAGGTTTACAAGGCTTTAAAAAAAATCAAGAAAGAAATAATATTTAACTTATTTACACATAATAATGAAAAAAAAGATGTTCCAACATTTATCTCCCTATATTTACACGTGGTTGCAAACTGTAGGAGCTCCTTGCAGGGCAATTCTGATTTCTGAAAAATCTCGAGGTTAGTTTTCTGATCCTTCCATCACCTGTGTTTTCATTGGAGGCTCTGCTCCAGTGGCGAGCTAAGGGGGTGCCGGGGGTAGCAGTTGCACCGGGCATCAAGCTTTAGGGGGGCAACAAGCTGAACTTGATACTAGTGACCAACATTGTGAAAATCTTGGTATATATGATTAATACCATCATGTTATATATCACTGGAAAGGCAATTTAATGTAGTATGCAATGAAACACACCCCATTGGAATATCTGTATTCTATCAAAAGTTATGGCTAATTAACCAGAAAATGAAAAAAAACAATTGCCTTATAGAACAAAAAGTGAATTTTCTTAACTCAAAACTGACCCATGAGACTGATTGTTGTTCAAAAGGTGCCCCTTTTATATGTAGCAAGAGAAGAATAACCATCCCTCTTCACCCCAATACAGTGTCTCAAACCTATCAGGGGCACACTTTTTATTTATTTACTTAATTAATTTGATTTTGTCTGGAGGGGGGGCTACAAATCTTTTTTTTGACCCCAGATAGCAGATAGATGCCTTTTCACTTTTGAAAAAGCCGAGACATGGTGTCACTTCCAGTTGTGACATCACTTCCGGGGCAACATTTGAGTTTGGCACCAGGCTACGCGGGCATTAGCTATGCCACTGCTCTGCTCAGCTGCTATGGGACCCACCAAAAACCAGGTTGTGACTCACCAGTGGGTCCCGACCCAGACTTTGGGAACTACTGATCTAAGGCAAGGCTCAAAACTTCATCAAAACTGGGGAGGTGGTTTCTAAGTTTAAGATGACAGCACATCTGTGATCTGTTAGTTTACAGCATGACGCATGCATCAAAAATTCATAAGTACAGGCACTAGATCTATAATGTAGCATAGTGATCATTCTGTAAGGGTATGCACAGCCAGACGTGCCGACAGGAACCAGTGTGGGTTTTTTTGCAGTTGGGTGAGCTCTTCTCTTCCCACCACCCCTTCCTTTCCTCTACCACTTGCCCGCATAAATAACCTCAGTTCAGGCAGATGTTCATTCTTCTGTCTGCCCCCCCCCCTCTCTCACACACACACCATACATCATGCAGGCTTTTGGCTTCAGACATTGCCAAAAGTGCCAACTTGTCAGTAGGCTTATGATGAAAACAGGAACAGCTTTCGTTTAGCGAGGTTGTACATTTTACAGAAAGTGGTGAGTGTAGATCCCCAGCAGGCTCAAGATGTGGATGTAGGGAAGCTGCCCAGGTGCATTATTCTGGCCTTTGACACAGTTGTAGTCACAAAGAAAGACCAGCCAAATTGAGTTTTTTTTTTGGGGGGGGGGGGGGGTGGGCTGTTGCTTGTGTTTCTGGACCCTTCAAAGAAAAATGCTTTGTCCTACACATTTTAGCACTAATATTAATAACAAAATAAGATAAAAGAACGGTTGATTGGGTTACTGAAGGCAACTGGGGAATCCCCTGCAATGAAATGAATGAATTGCATCAGATTTTCAATGCAGAAAATCCTTACACCCAAATCATTGTTTTCAGGTGGAACAAATTCAAGTGGGGTTTTAGAGGTGACTGACAAATTAAAAAATTAACAAATTCTCAGAGCTGACTGGCATTTCCCTGAGAGTTCTTAAATTACTCACATGTGAAATTGTTGGTCTTTCATATGCATCAAGATCAAGTTTTTCCCCCAGAGGGAAGCCAATATAATGCCTATTTTTAGAAAGTAATCTATGGAGTTAAGACCCATCAGTCTAATTACTGCCCCAGGAAAATGGGAAGAGAGCATAATTAGAGCTAGAATTATTAAACAAATAAAAGGAGACTTGCTGAGGGAAAATCAGCATTGCTCCCTCAAAGGGAAGTTTTATCTTTCAAAGAAGTCTAGCAAGGAGAAAACAGCTGTCATGGGATCCACAGGTGGGTCTCCCCATGGATCAGTAGGTGGATTTTTTTTTTTAAAGAAATGGATGGCAGGAATAAATTCTGAAAGCAGTAGGATCCCTCCATTATCTGAATTGAACATAAGAAAGTAAGAAGAGCCCTGCTGGATCAGACCAAAGACCATCTAGTCCAGCTTCTTGTATCTCACAGTGGCTGACCAAATGCCTCAGGGAGCACACAAAACAACAAGAGACCTGCATCCTGGTGCCCTCCCTTGCATCTGGCATTCTCAGGTAGCCCGCTTCTAAAATCAGGAGGTTGCACATATCCACCACGGCTTGTAACCTATGATGGGCTTTTCCATCAGGAATTTGTCCAATCCCTTTTTAAAGGCTTCTAAACCAGATGCCATCGCCATATCCTGTGACAAGGAGTTCCACAGACTAATTACATGCTTGTCTGTCCTAATAATTGGGCTTGGTCCTAGTTTGTGCATGATTTGGAATCAGAGATGAGCAATAAAGTAGCCAAATTTGGGAACCACATAAAAAGATTTAGAAGATTGTGGAGAGCTCCAGACTGATCTCCTCAAACGGGTGGAATAGGCAACAAAATGGCAGATGAGGTTTGGCTTAAGTGCAGCCAAACCTACATACTGGCTTAAACCTACATACTTGGCTTAAGTGTAACGAAACCATACTTACTGGGACAACAACAACAAATCCTGATTTTGCATATTCACTATTGGGGTCTAAACTGGCAGTGACTAACCAGGAGTCTTGGAAGAAAAACTCTGTGTGTGGCAGCCATAAAAAGAATAAAACAAATTCCATGTGAGGGATTGTTAGCAAAGGGATTGAAAATAAAACTGCCAGGACTGTTATGCCTTTACATAAATCTGTAGTGCAGCTGCATTAGGAGTACTATATACAGATCTGGTTGTCTCATCTCCTAAAGGACATCGTAAAGCTGGACAAGATACAGAAACAACCACAATGCTCAGACTTGTAAAGTTTTCTTTGGGGGGGGGGGGGAAACTGAAACATTTAAGGGCTTTGGTGTACAAAAAGGAAACTAAAGGGGAGGAATATTTAACTATTTACATTTTCTCCTTCTCTATGGTAATACTCAGTGGGTCATTCAGTGAAGCCGATAAGTACTAAGATACTTATCTACAGAACATGTGACTACAGCTAAAGGGATTTGAAAAAAAAAAAATCAGACCAATTCATGGAAGATTTGGGCTATGGGTCTTTATATCTGCTGAATACGCTTTGAATTCCATCATCCTTTACAGCAGCCATTTTCAGCCACTGCGCTGTGGAGCACCACAAGTGCTCCACAGGTGTACCACAGGAATTTGGGGGAGGGTCATTTATTAGTAGGGCCATTGGGGGATGTGAGCCCCCTACTGGCATCATGATGTGCTTTGTCATTTGTTTAAAAACTTGGCAATTTTAGTGCCTTGTCAGTGTGCTGTGAGATGAAAAAGATTGAAAACCACTGCTTTACAGTGTGGTCCTGTGCGTACGGAGTGGAGCCATGCATAAGACTTTCTTTGAAGTAAGCCCCACTGTGTTCAATGGCGCTTAGTCCCGGGGAAGTGCATATAGGATTTCAGTGTTAATCATTTATGGCAGTTATCTGTGACAAATAAATAAAACTTCCATGTGTAACAGCAGTATACCTGTGAGTGTTAAATACTGTGGAGGGGATGATCTTGGTCATCATGCCCTGTTTGTGAGCTTCCTGGGTGTATCTGGTTGGGGGCTTTTGGAAACAAAATGCTGAGCAAGGCAGATCTTTGGCTTCTGCCAGTTGGGCTGTTCGTTTGTTCTTATTGCTGTCCTTGGATTTGGAAGACCTGAGTCAGCATCCATCCATAGCATCCATATGGAGTGGACCCATCAGTGAGGCCAACTGAGGCAGTTGCCACGGGCAGCAGATTGTCGAGGGGGGAGCACCTACCACTATATGCCCAATCTCCTCTGCTCCTCATTCTCCCACTCCCTGGATTGGAAAATAAAGAGGGGGACAGAGGGGAAGAGGAAGTGTGAAGGAGAGGAGAGTGGTGAGCTAGAGTGTCTCTAGCTCTAACTGTAACTCTCCTCTCCTCCACTATCTTCTGCTCTGTCTCTCCCCTCCTTTCCCAGTTCAGGAAGTGGGAGGAACAGAGGTTGGCACATCACCAGGTAATGGAGGGGCAGCAATTGATATGCTGCATCTGGTGCCAGAGGGTCTTGGGCTGCTCCTGCATCCATAGGGCTGATCTTGGTTTCAGACGAGATCAATTCAAATCCCATATTTCTTCCGTGCAACTTTTCTCTTTCTTTAATGAAGAGTCTTGTCAATGGCTGCCTTCCAGCAAATGTGATACCTTTGCACCGTTTTGTGTGGGTGAGGAGCATTGAGAAAATCTCACCCCTGAAGGATTGAGGGTGGGTTGGAGTGTGGCTGGTAGGTGAACAGTGCCTTAATTGGATGTCTCCCTTTGTCAATCTCTTGGATACCTCTCAGGTGAACCTCGGAACAATATTATTGAAGACATGTGGTTGGGAGTGACAGTGGCGAGCCAGAGGGGGACTTCCGGAAGAGTGATGGTGAGTCCGGTCATAACACCTGGATGGGACCAAGGTGTCAGTGGCCAGGCTGGGTGGAGTCTGAGCAAAGTGTATGCGCAACACATGCAGGCATGCACATAGTGTCTCACTCTCTCTGCTGCCCCCCAGTGCAGGGGTGCTGCTGGGGCACTGAAGGAGGAGTGGCCAGAGATGCTGCTGGCCAAGCAGGTCAAGGCACCTGTCTCTCTGTATGCACCAGCCACAGTATCGCAGTGGTGCTGAGAAAGGAGCAGGCAGCCAGCCAAGGAGGTCACTCCAGAGCCAGTCATTCACAGCCCAATTGTAGCCACACTTTCCTTGGAGTAAGCCCCATTGACTCTAATGGGACTTACTTCTGAGTAGGCATGCGTAGGGTTGGGCTGTCAATCATCCTCTCTTCTGCTCTCTATGAATGGCTTCCTCAGAAGCCCCAGTGTTGTTGCAGCGTCCCCTGACAGTGCCTAATTGTGGAAGGCGAGGACAGCAGAGAGCAGGGATAAATGGTTGGCAACCTTCAGTCTCGAAAGACTATGGTATAAGCCTACAGCACCCGGTATTCCCAAGCGGTCTCCCATCCAAGTACTAACCAGGCTTGACCCTGCTTAGCTTCTGAGATCAGATGAGATCAGGCATGTGTGGGGTAACAGTTGCTGCCAGAGAGCAGGGATAGCACCACTCACTTGGCTGAACAATTGCACTGTTGTTGTCCTTGAACCTTGCTGGCTGCCAGGGAGTTCAGGAGTCAGCAGGAAGGTCCTTAGGGAACTGCTTGGTCAGTGCCCAGCCTGCCTGTCTGCTGACACCAGTCCCAGAGGTACTCTGTTCCTTAATTCTGAGTGGACGTTTGACCACCTGGGCCACTGTATTGCACCTTGAAGGGTAGGAAGAAAGAGTGGATCTCAGGTTCTAGTGAATAACAAGGTAGATCCCATAGGTCTGCAGCTTGCCTCTTCCTTAGGAGGGTTCTTAATACAGGCCTGCAGCAGGATTTCTCCTAGGTCAAGGAGCAGGAGAGGGGAGTCTGTCCACTGGGCTTTACTTAAGGGGACAGTGCCTAATTAGTTCACTCATGTTACCTGCATAAGCCGTCTCAGCACAATCATCCAGTGTCCCTTCCCCTCCCCAGATCTCTCCAGCTTACTATTCTGGTCTTTTGCCACATCAGCACCTTTCAATGGCTTGAAAACATTTTCATTGGAAATAGCTGAAATTCAAGCAATGACTGTGAGTGGGGCAAGCTAGACAGTCCGGCGCCTAGGAGGACAAAATGCAGGTGCCAGTCATGCCAATTGTCTCTGGCTTAATAGGCAAATGCCAGCTGCAAAGTTTCTTTCCTGGGTGGGTTCAGCTTTCTCACAAACTCCCCACTACAGCTGCTCCACTTTTTCTCTTGCTCTTGCCCTCTACTAGGATGGAGATCATGATCTTTGGTTGTGCCCCCTTCCAGGCTGGTTGCGGTGAAGGATAGGAATTTTATGCAGGAGTTCCCAGGGCTTAATCTCAGAATCTGTTCTCAGTGGGCAGGAATATATGGTGTCATATTTAAAAAGTGGTGTTCTGAACATGTACAGAGTGTGTTTGATAGAAGCACGGAGTTAGCAAGTATCCAGTGTAGGGTTTAGTTTGAGAAAGGGGCTCAAGAAAAGCTTCAGAGCCTGTCCCATAGTCAGCTCTTGTCTCACCTTGATCCTTTCACCTTTATCCAACATGCTGCTGTCCAAATCGCTCACCTCCTCCATCACTCTGACCACATGATGCCCCGCCGCAAATTCCTATACTCTCTGGGTCTGAATCCTGCAAACCTTCTCATCTTTGCCATCAAACCCCCCAGGGGACCCATGTTGAGCCAGATCCGCAGATAGAAAATCCAAGGATAAGTAGGCTCAACCTGTATCACTTTGTTTTGCTTTGTTTTGGGGTCCAGCACAAGGTTTATGTTTACCAAGGAGTAACTAACCTACAGGGCCCAGTGAAGTGCAGATAAGACTCAGATTTGGGCTTACTTAGAGTTATGGTGGGGGGGAGGGGAGGAGAGAGAGAGAGTATATTTGATTATAAATACATAGTAATCACAAACCCAGAAGCCTCAGAATCTTGTGCAGGTGTACACCACCCATTCGCAGAAACACATTTCCTTTCTAAAGTTATCCTGTTCACCACATGTACACACAATGGGCACACTACAACTTTCCCTTTGTTGGTGTGTATCATGTCAAGCAGCCCTGAGGCTTGAAACCTTTTGAATGGCTAGAGCTGAGTGTACGCAGAGTGCATTTACCTTTTCCCTAGTGGGCATTGGGAATTGTGGGTCTGGGCTTGTTCCAAGTCCAGTTGTGTTCTCCCAGGAAGCTGGGGGTTTTGCCACCCTCGAGTCAGTACAAGCTGCTAAAACCTCGCTTGGTTTGATTTGCCAGGCTTGTGCTCACCGTTACACCAGGATCTTGTGGGCCGGCAGCGAGGACCAGAGGCGCATGGTGGGGAAGTGCTATATCCATGGCAATGACTTGAGCCTTCATGTTGACGATCCATGGCAGATTTACCATAATGAGATGTGCAATGCCAACACCGACTTTGAGAATACAGGCATGTGCCAGCTGGGTATCAGTGGTGGTTTCACCCCCAACGATGTTTACTTTGGAGCTCCTGGCGCCTACCACTGGCAAGGTCTGTGACATTGTGTATCCCCTACTATGTCGTCATCGTCCCCCCAGCTTTAACCTCTTGTTATATGTTTATGTGTTGGGAAGAGGTTTTCCTGTGATCCCATGTTAATTCAGTTCAGTTAGGGGTAGGAATTGTCCCATTAAATTCTGCTCATCTGAATTCGCCCCAAATCCAATTTCCATCCTCATGATTTGACTTTTAAAAAAATTCCAAAGTTGGAGATTGTTGGGTTTTTAGAAAAATGGAATATGTGTATTGAATTTGGACAGTGGGTGTTTAAACATTCATTTGTTTAAAATTCATCAAAAGGTTTGTCTAGACCAGGGGTGGCTAACCCGCCGCACGCCATGTGCCACTTTTTATGTAGAGGATCTTGAATGTGCCACTCCACCTTGACATCGGTTTTAGCAGTTACCACAATAGCTAAATAGAGCCTCCATGTTCAAGGGCAGTATATCTTCAAGTGCCGGAAGGTACAGAGCAAGAAACACGGGCGTGCTATTACCTATTTGAGGTTTTCCAAAGACACCTGGATGACTGCTGATGCAATCAGAAAGGTGACCTGCATGAACCTTTAGTCCATTCAGAAGTCTGTATAAAGTGTGTCTATTGCCCTTTTGTACAACCCAGCCCCCCTCTGCCTGCCTTCCTTCTCATCCTCAAAGATGATCTTAGAGGACAAGATTCTCTAAGCTAGGATCTCCATCTGACTGAGCCACCTGATTTTTGCTGATCTCATCTGCCATCTTTGCGCTGCCCCACTTGGCCCCCTCTGCCTATCACACTCTGCCCCATGCTTTCTTGAGTGAGTGACCCACCAGGTAACAGAATGCAGCTCTCTAGCATCTGCCCTATTGGCTTTCTCTCCTGTCCATCATTCTTTTCCCACCTTTCTCCCTGTTGTCCAAATCAGAGCAAATCAAGCAGAGTAGGTGTGGCTGCCCTGCGTGTGCCCATTGCAATGTTAGAAACTTGAGGACAAGCTGTGTAAGGAGCAGTAAAGAAATCAAGCAAACCATACACTACTGTGGTGCTTTCTTTATTATTATTTAAATGTTTTTCAAAAAATATATGTCAACTTTGTGCGTGCCACTCTAACGGCATGCGAGCTGCAGGTTGGCTACCCCTGGTCTAGACTAAAAAATTTTTAATGTGACATTAAAAATGTCATCTTTTAAGCCTGAAATTTTGTATAATTTGAAATGTGTGTCCTTTTATTGTGTGTGTGTCCTATAGACCTTCAATTAAAGATCTGTAGTTTTTCCAATCCATATTTTATACGCAGAACTCCTCCCTTTCTCACAAACTGCATAAAATTCCTCTTGTGCTTGGCATATGTGCAAAGCTTTTCCCAGTTCACCTCTTCCTTGATCCCCTCAATGGCCTTCCTCCCCTACAGTCCCACAAGCCTCTGCTTCTTCCTCTCATCCAATACCCTTTTCCTGTACAGGAACCGATTATGTCATCAGTCGAAATGCCGCATCACCATGGGATCAAGATGACTACTCCTATCCCGATGAGAAGAATGGCAACAGCTACCTGGGTAACTGCAGCCACATCTTTCTGCATTAGGCTTGCCACTTGAGGTCGGTGCCCCTCCCAGCAGACCCGAGCACTGAAATTATTTGTTGTTGATATAGCACCTTCATCCCATTTGGCATCCAATGAATGCACTTTGCATAACAACAATTAAAAAAAAACCTAACATTTTAAAGAAATTTGCTTTAAAGCAGTGTTTTTCAACAAGTGGTGCAGGTGGTGTTTTTCAACAAGTGGTGGTACTTGAGGTGGTGTCTGGTGGTACTCGTGGGACCGTTGGACACCTGCCACCCAGCAGCGAGACCAGGAACGCAACACAACCAACAGCAATAGGAGGCTCCGAAGAATGCTTTTCCATGCTTGAAAAAGCTCTCCTGTCCACCCTGAGCCTCTTGCTGGTGTCTGTTGCTTCACATCTGGCCTCCCAACCTAGAAGGAAATGGCAGTGATACCATTGCCAATTACTGCTGGTGGTACTTTGAATAGGATTACCATGTGAATTAGTGCAGAGAAGGACAAGAGTTGAGAGGTCTTTCTTTAACCATCTGAACCATCAGAAGAACAGAAAACTCTTCTGGAGTACAGCAAACCCTCAGCATCTTCAGGAATCCATTCCAGGACCCCCGTGGATACCGAATTCTATGGATAATGAAATCCACAGCTGTAGGGCACCACCTGGTCACACCTCCCGGATGTGACTGGAAGGCACTTGCAGTTGCATCTGAGAGGTCCACTGAGGTCCTCCAGCAGTGGGGTCAGCATCCAAGGTTACCGAAATTCGCAGGTGCTCAGCCTGTGGATAAGGAAGACGTACTGTATTGAAAAACCTTCAAGTTTTTTGTTTTGTTTTAAAAACAAAAACAGATATGGAGATCCACAGAGATTGCACATGAGTTTCACAATGACGACCCTGTCATCGTGAAGGCTCAGTTAGCTGCTTTCTTAAAACATGGTGGGTGGCAGGACCTCCAAACCTTGGGTTGCCAACTCTGACTGAAGGTGTTTTTTCACATGATGTATTGTTGGAAATTCCTCGAGGCCCCGTGAAAACTTCCTGGATTGTTTTAAGAAGTCACCTGGAGCTTGACTCAGATTCCTGGAGCAAAGCCCTCACAGGGGGGGCTATGACACCCCAACCCACATTAAACCGTGCGTTGGGTTCAGAGGCGAACCTGGCTAGATGGGCCATTTTGTAGGTGTGAATCCTTGGCCATTGTCCATGCTATCTGATTCATGATGCCACACCAAGGGTAGAATGCTCCCCAAAGCAGGGCCTAATTGTAGCCAGGCTCAACCTCAAAAACACACACACAAGAGCACAGTGACAATGGAAGATTTTGTAAGGCTAATGAGAGGCAAAGTGACTCACCTACTTCTCCCCTCTGATATGTCTTTTTTGCAGGATATACCATAGACACAGGCATGGCGGTGCTCCGTGACCAAAACATCACCTTCATCACCGGGGCCCCCCGCTTTAATCACACTGGGGCCATTATCTTGATGGCCACTGAGCCCAGCAGTAGCAGTAGCGGGAAGCTTCAGAAACAACTGATGATCTCTGGAGAGCAAGTGGGTTCCTATTTTGGCAGCTCCGTTGCCCTGGCTGATCTCAACAATGATGGGTAAGTCTATTTGGCAGAGAAGCGGAAGAGGAGGGCTGCGATCCGCTCGCTTCTTACCTACCTAATTTAATTTCCTTCTTTGGGGGAGGAGTTTTCTGGGGATTTTTTAAAATGAGAATTACCTGTAGTTTTTGAAGGGACAAAAATGCGTACACATTTTGTATCTCATTATTTTGACACCTCCCCCCCCCCATTTGATGAGTATATATACTTGAGAAAAACAATTTTTTCCATTAATGTGGAACACCATATAGTCAGTGAGAGATCTAGGATCAAAGAACTAGATTTCTCTCTCTCTCTCTCTCTCTCTCTCTCTCTCTCTCTCTCTCTCTCTCATGTGTATGTCTGAGAGAGAGAGAGAGAGAGAGAGAGAGAGAGAGAGAGAGAGAGAGAGAGAATGTTATCACTGCTATGACCCCAGTGGGCACTTAATAATTAACAGTTGATTAATCTTTTGCTTTCCACGCTCTAGGCCAGGGGTGTCAAATTTGTTTCATAGAGGGCTGAAGTTAGCATTCATGGCACCTGCTGAGGGCCAGCAGTGACATCATTAAGCAGAAAGTTATGATGATGACCAGAAATAAGCACTTTGTTTACACGTAGAAACTCATGTGCAAATCTTGTGCATATTTTCAAGATATGAGAGAACCCGGTTATCAAGCTGGGAGAGCCTAATTGTAATGGGGGGACACAGATAAATTGCATCCGCGGGTCGCATTCAGCCTGCGGACCTTATGTTTGAAAGTCCTGCTCTAGGCATCTGGAGATTTCTCAATTTGCCATATAAAATCAAAAGAGCAGTTCATCAGTAGCATTTAGCCCAACAGGGCATTCAAGTCTAGGTAGGCGCAAGGTGATTGGTCAAATTTATCAAAAATAGGGTTACTTAAGGAATTAGGTTGATCTGAATCCAAAGCATTAGGACATCATTCTAAATCATTGTTGATAAGTGACTCTTCAATGTATTTATCTAATCCTCTTTTAAAGGAATCTGAGCCTCTAATGATCACCACATCTTGTGGCAATGAATTTCATCAATCAGTTATGTATTGTGTGCAGAAGTATTTTCTGTTGTCTATCCTGAATTGACTGCCAATTAATTTCATTGGGCGACTGCAAGTTCTGTTGTTAATGGAAGAATGAGAGAGCAAAAAATTCTCTTTGAGCCCTGAGGACTGTCTGCATTAATCAGGACCCCCCCCCCCCCACTCCGCGTTAAGTGTTTCATTTTGGCAATGTGCTAGGGTCACACACCTCCTTTTTTCCTTGGTAGGTGGCAAGATTTGATTGTTGGAGCACCGTATTACTTCAACCGGAAGGAAGAAAAAGGCGGGGCTGTCTACGTGTACATGAACCTTCATGGAATGTTCCATAGAAGCCCCAGCATTGTGTTGACAGGCCCCAGAGGTTCTTCATTTGGCTTTGCTGTGGCCAACATTGGAGATGTCAACCAAGATGGCTTCCAAGGTGAGCAGCAGTGACGTTTTCTGGAGAGCTACAATGGATGGAGGTGGAGCAGTCAATCCCTAGGGCTAAGCCAAAGATCTGCCTGAATAGGCTTTGTGACTCAGTGGCCATTGGAGACTAGCCACATAGGTGGAGCCTACTGTGGAATAAAAGCAGAAGCAATGAGCACTCAAAGTGGTTTCATTCATGCAAGGCCGGCCCAAGACCTCCTGATACCTGAGGCAGCATGCCAAATGCTTCCCCCTTACTGGATGCTGTGCTTACCTTACCTTACTCTGTTCCTCGCACTCTCCAATGTTCAGCACCCTCTCCCCCCTCCCAACATTTCCCCTTCTTCTCAGACCCCCCCTTCCTTTTCCAATCTAGGGAGTGGGAGGAGAAGGAGGAGCAGTGGAGATAAATAGGTGGACAGAGATAGTTGCCCTCCACCCATCGACTGCCTGAGGCGATTGCTTCAGTTGGCCTCATGGTTGAGCCGGCCCTGCATTCATGATAACCTCCTCTCACTTCCTTTAACGGCTTGGCAGCAAGTCTACTCCCCTCCTTATTCTAAGAAGAGAACTGGGCCTCTTTTTAAACTTTTATTATTGAGGGATATAGGATTATGGGGTTTAGAGAATAATATCGACAATGGGAAAGTAGAGTATTTTTTATAATGATAGAGGAATGTTAGAGGAAAGAAAGAGATTCAGATGCTGTAGAAGTAACAGATAGTTTCAGATTCCTCTGTTGGAAGCAAATCCAGGTGACCTGTTTCCCTCTCCCTCTCCCCTTCCCAGATATTGCCATTGGGGCTCCATTTGAAGGCTATGGGAAGGTATACATTTACCACAGCAGCGACAAGGGGCTCACAGATAAGCCCCGGCAGGTAAGTGTAACTTATTCTTCCCTCTTATCACCCTTTCTCCACATCTGGGACTCTCATCGTATCCAATTGTGATGCCACCCATCCTGAGGGTGACACCCAGTGCGACCCATACCATCTGCACTCCTGTAGTGACTCTGTTGCCTCAGATCAAGATCTCACTTGAGGTGCAACTTGATGACATTTGTGGCAGCTGTGCCTCACTTGCTTGCCACCCCAGCCGTGCTTAACCACCACCACCAGTCCCAGAAGCTCTGATGCACTGTGTCCCCGTAGTGCCCCTCGACCTGCCCCCTGATGGCACACTGAGTGCTACCTCTGGTACTGGGAGGTTCTGGGGATAAGCCTAGCCAGAGGGCCCTTGGATTGGTGTGGGCTCATGGCCAATGTCTGAGATGGTCCACACCCTCTCTCCACCACAGACCCATGTTGTTGCTGTTACAGATTGCTAATCCCCCATTCCCAACACTATTTCCCCTTTTGCCGTTCTCACATGCTCCACTTTTGCAGGTCATTAGCGGTGAAGATCTTGGCTTTACCATCAAGACTTTAGGTTACTCCTTCAGTGGTGGAATGGATGTCGATGGCAACTCTTACCCTGATCTTCTAGTGGGAACCCTTTCTGAAAAAATTGTCTTGTTCAGGTGAGACGGGAGAAGGTTAGCCGAAGAACATTGCACATGTGCCAAGATACAGCATTTCATTGGTGTCTTTTAACTCCTCCCCCTTGTCCCCAGCCTCCCCGCCAAATAATTATCTACCTTGATTATACTTTAAGGTGCTGTGTGCATTACTGTCTTTATCTCAGGGCAAAACACATCTAAGCCCATTTGAACCTCAGAAAATCTCTCTCTCTCTCTCTTTAATTGACTACTGTTCCACCAATTTCCTTGTCCTTGCACCACAATTCCTACTTTACCAAAATCAGTGATATGCCAAATTCTTACCCTCCCCCTGTCATGTTGTCAGTGCCATAATTTGGGATTATCCATTTTATATCCCACTTTTCTGCCATGGAATGCCATGTTACATGCTCACGTTCCAGTGGCGCAGCTGGTCCCTCTGACACCCAGGACATTGACTTGTGACATCACCCCCCCCCCCAGAAGTGCCTGACCTGGAAGTAATTATGGTGATGCAATGATGTATCCATCCATCCATCCATTGATTTGAAAAAATTCCAGGTAATGTCTGGGTTACAGCATCCTTGGAGCAGTTGCGGCTCTGAGTGGTTGACAAATTTTTTCTGCCCTTTTCCCCGCCTTTTAGGGAAAAAAAGACCCAAAAAACTTTTGGCCGCTCAGAGCAGTGCACCACTGCTCCTAGTGCCCAGTTTGACATCCCTTAAGGCATGGTGCCCAGGGCCCTCTACCGTTTCCCTTGCCCAGCCTTAGCTACACCACTGGCAAGGTCCCTAGGACTCTCTCATCCAGGTAATGACCAGACCTACACACCTTCAGCAAGGTTGTTGCATTAATTGACTTGACCATGGCCTGAGATGAAGAGGCCAGATTTTCATGAAGGTGTGCAGGCTCCAATCCCACAATTTGCCTGCACTGAGCAAGGGATCAGATTAGATGATCTCCGAGGCTCCTTCCAACTCAAACATTGTGTGGTTCTGTATTTACTGTATATAGTTGGTTGGTTGGTTGGTTGGTTGGCAACCTTCAGTCTCGAAAGACTATGGTATAAGCCTACAGCACCCAGTATTCCCATGCGGTCTCCCATCCAAGCACTAACCAGGCCTGACCTTGCTTAGCTTCTGAGATCAGAAAAGATTGGGCATGTGCAGGGTAACAGTTGCTGCACTGTATGTAGTAGTGGAGTTGATAATATGGTTCTCTCTCTCTTCTTACAAATGGAGTGTGGTTTCTGTTGTAGGAAATGTCTTACTTTCTGCCAGTTTTGATTTTGTTACCAGCAGCCTGCTCTTTTTCCCTTTTTTTTTTTTCTCTACCACTCTGCAGGGCCCGTCCAGTGATCAACATCTTGGACAAGGTTTTTACAGTTACCCCAAGTGTGCTGGACCCAGCCAAATGCACTAAAGATTCCTGGTAATTGCAGTGGTGTCACTATGGGGGTGTGGGGGGTACAGGCCGCACTGGGGAGTGACACCACTATTGGTCAAAATATTTAAAATTTTGGTATTTTTGAATAATACTATCATGTTATACATCGTTTGATGCATAATTTCATATAGAATGCAATGAAACAAACCGTGCTGAAATGTCTCTAATCTATCAAATGTTACAGCCAAAAAAATCGGCAGGGCAATGGTGCATCACTATACCCAGTGCCCTGGTGTTCCCCCATGCACTACATGGGAGGAGGTTCACCATGGGGGTGATGCACTGGCCTCCTGAACTGAGTGATGTAACCCCTAGTGATGCCACTGGGTAATTGTCTCCCTCTAACACTATTTGTTTTCCTCTTAAATTCTCACCATTTGAGAATGGGGGTTTCCAATGCCCCCCCCCCCAAAAAAAAAAGTAGTGGCAGGACACTCTGGGAAGCGTGTGAGCTCAAATTTGAAGGACCTGGGTATATTTAGCCCACGGAAAGGAAGATGAAGGGGAAACAGACTGCCAGTTTTCAAATAACGTAAGAGGATGTTGGAAAGATTTGAGAGAACAATTGTTTTCCCTCTCGACCAAGTTCAGGACATGAAGTAGTCATGTTTACACAAGAAGGAGAGAGATTCAGGTTAAAATCTGAATTGAACGGCAAAGCATCTGGATGTTATAGCAAGGCAGCACAGGCATACGGTAGGCAGAGACGATGTGCGTTTCATGAAAAGGTCAAACAGGTTGCTGTTGGGGATGCTTTGGGTACAGGATATCCTGTCCCAGCACAAGGAAGTGAGCTTCATGGGCGGCTGTTTCTTTCAGGGTTTAAACGGTATCAAGGATTTTCAAAATCTGGGGCAGGTTTTAAAAATTGAGGTTCAGCCTTCTCGAGTAGATGTGGCCGAGCCAAAACCAGGGGGCCCTTTTCATGAAAAAAGGCCTTCCCACTTTGGCAATCTTTCAGGAACAGCACAGAAACAAAGGCGTAAATGTTCACCTTTCTTAAAGCAGCAACTGCCCCTTTAAAGGAGGCCACTGGCAGTCCTACAGGCAGTGTGATCCTCCCCCTTTTTACTTATAAGCAATTACTTATACAGTGCCATCAGTATACATGATGTCTTACAGAGGTATAAGCTAAGATGGGAGAAAACAACAGAGGGATTGTATTTGGGCAGGAGGTCTGGTCTAGAGGGTAGAGCCTCCATTTGCCTGAAGATTAACATCCACAAGGTCGCCAGTTCAAGGCCACTGGCACCGTGCGACCTTGAAGCAGCTGGCAAGCTGCAGCTGAGCTGCTCCATCTGCTCGGAGCGTGGGAGGATGGAGGCCAGTATGTTAAATCAGATCGGAGTGTAACACCTTGAATGTAGTGGTTCTTGAAAGAAAGAACCTTCTTTCAATTTGTAAAAATCCCTGCGTGGATTTAATAAGCCTGCCTATGTAAACCGCCTTGAATAAAGTCTTGAATAAAGACCAAGAAAGGCGGTATATAAATACTGTATATTATTTATTATATTATTATTTGCTAAGAGAAAGAAAATAAATGGTGCTTTTTCAACAAATGGCAGAGAAGTTGTTGCTTTTTTTAAAGTTCATCATTCACTCCTGAAATGTTGAACTTTTAACTGCATGAAAGCACACAAACAATAGACATCCATGAAACTTGAACACAGCATTACCTTCGAGCATGTGCAGAGTGCCTCCCTCTTGAAAGGGCAACACCAGAGCCTACCCCCACACTCCTGGGCTGTAAAGAGTGAAGCGTTCAGGTTGGTGGGTGGCACTTTGAAGCAGATGTGCAATTCTGTTGCTCCTATTGGGGAAAAAGAAATGTTTTATTTTGCCCGCATGAGTCTCGTTTTGCATTCTCTGCAGGTTCTGCTCCATTGAATTATAATCCTTACTGATCACGTGTTTCTCTCTCTCTCTCTCTCTCTCTCTCTCTCTCTCTCTCTCTCCCCTCCCTTCCCCATCTCCTCTCTAACAGCATCCAGGTCCAGCTCTGCTTCACCTATTCACAAAGTGCTGGAGACCCCAAGTACAAAGAGACGATCAGTGAGTAGACAAGATAAGCCTGTTCAGTTTGGGAGCAGTTCATTTTTAAACAGAGACCTGGAGGTGCTCAGTCTTCGGCAAGCACAGCCTCTGATTCCGAAACCCTTCTCCTTAAAGCAGAGATTCCCAAACTGGAGGTTTCCAATGCCCCAGCCAGAGAAACTCTGTCACTGCTCCCTTAAGGGGCAGGGTGTCAGCAGAGGCAACCTCTACAATCCTGCCTAAGGATTGTAGGCTAAGGAAAAAAGGCTTTAAAAAAAACTTATCAGGGGTCCTGTGGCTCTCCAGAGGGTGCAGGAGCCCACAGCCCCCTCTGCAAGCTTCCCCATGCCTCTAAATTGCTCTAAAATGATATCACGACCCACATCTGATTTTCATCACGAAACAGGGTTGCAATAGCAATTTTTAAAATGGCCCTTTTCCCCTGGCAATGGTGTGATTGTGGAGCGTCTTCCTCCCCCTCCCCTGCAAGGACTTACAGAGGCCCAAACGTTCCTAGAGAGTTTGAGAACCCCTGCCCTAATGTGTAAAAGCTGCTTGTGGAACTCTTAATGTGCTCAGGGGCACTCTCCACTTTTTGATTTGCATTTTCCTGCACAGATAAGTAAATCTTTGATTCCAATTTAGTCCTTATTAGCATACATCCCACACACCTTGCAAAGCATTTTCATTCTTCCCAGGAGCTTGCCTGTTTTATTTGTTTTGCAATATAAACCGCTTTGTGACCTGTGGCTGACCAGCAGTATATGTGTTGGCATCCTTCAGTCTCGGAAGACTATGATGTCACGCTCTGAATGGTGGTTCTGGAACAGATTGCCCTCTCCAGTGCGCGAAGCCTGGGTAAAGTAGGTATGGAGGATAGGCTGTTACCCATGCAGCAAATCCCCCCTCTTCACATCGCTGAAATGGTCCAATGGAAAGGCAGAGGCCAATACGGTTGGTTCCAGCGGCGTCGTAGGAGTTGCCAGAACGTGACTGTGTTCAGCCATGAACTGCCTCAGGGACTCCGGCTCCAGATTTTGCCTCGAGGTTGACTCCTGAAGCCTTTTCCATAACTGGATGTAGCCACAAGGCAGTGGAGGTTTGGGATCAGAGTTTTCCTTCTCTCAGATGAGCTGCCTTCCCAGGCTATCGAGTCCCATCTACCTGGTGGCTGTTTAGTCGCCTCTTACGACAAGTACAGCCAAACTGAGGGCCTATTCTTATCCCCAGCCCCCAGGGGGGATAAGCAGTATATAAACCTTCCTAATAATTTTTGTTATTTTTGGAGTTTTCTCAGGACTTAGTTTGAACCAGGGCTTACTAGGAACCTGGGTTTGGAACATCAGGACCTAGGTTGAGGTTGGGGGCTGTTCGTGGATGCATGCCTCAGTTTCCCTGCTGGGCCTTGGCACTGCCTCTGACCGGCTTCCTCCCACCATTCCCCTGTTCTTCTCTCTGCAGTACTGAATTTCGTAGTGGAGGCTGATTGGAAGCGCCGCCTACCACGCGTATTCTTTGCCGGAACATCCTCTGCAGTCTACAAAGGACAACTTTCCATACCGAAGAACAAGTGTCAGACGCTGAAGGTTCTTCTACGGGTGAGGGGAGAGCAGTACACATGATAACGACTGGGAGGGAGCCCAGTATGATCTCCTCTACCCTGTTCACGCCTGTGTCCCTCTGTCTGAAAGCAGAATCCTCCCTACTGCAATTGGGAGCTATTGCGTCATCAGCATATTATTTATTTTCTTTTTTCTTTTATTTTATTATTTATTTTCTTTTTTTTAGCAGGGGGAGAGTAACTGGCCCACCTCACCCCAGCACTCACTGTTCTAGTCGCTGTCTGCTGGTATTCATTTGCATCTTTTAGATTGTGAGCCCTTTTGGGACAGGGAGCCATTTAGTTATATTGATTTTTCTCTGTAAACCGCTTTGTGAACTTTTAGTTGAAAAGCGGTATATAAATACTGTTAATAATAATTAATAATAATTTTTCTCCCACTCTTCCTCTAAAGCAGCCGTTCTCAGCCTTTTTCATCTCATGGCACACTGACTAGGTGCTAAAATAGTCTCTGCACACCATCAGATTTTTGACAATCGACAAGGCCTTGTGGGTGGTACCGCCTTGGTGGGTGACTCACACCCACCAACGGCCCTACTGACCTTCCCCCAAACTCCCACGGTGCACCTGCAGATCATTGGGTCTTTTTTGAGACTGGGAGCACTCTGGAGCAGGGAACCATCCTTTCATTTATTTTGTTAAATAAACCGCTTTGTGTACCCCGTCTTGTTAGAAAAGTAAATATTTTAACGAATCACTTTAGTCTTCAGCAAAAAGGCTCTTCAATGGAAGGGCTGGAAAAATTCAACATGGCCTACCCCAAGACCCCATAGAGTTGCTTTTGGTCAATAGTATTATATAATAAGGGCCTTTTGATCTGGCTCATTGGTTGGCAACCTTCAGTCTCGAAAGACTATGGTATAAGCCTGCAGCGCCCAGTATTCCCAGGCAGTCTCTCATCCAAGTACTAACCAGGCCTGACCCTGCTTAGCTTCCAAGATCAGACGAGATTGGGCATGTGCAGGGTAACAGTTGCTGTCTCATTATTTATTTTTATTTTTTGCGCATTTCTATACCACCCTTCCTCCAAGGACCTTAGGGTTGAGTGCATAGTTCCTCCCTTCCTTTTGTCCTCACAACCAGTGATGTCACGACCGTTTGCATCACCAAGTGCAGGAGGCCAGCGCATCACCCCCATGATGGACCTCCTCCCATACAGAGGGCAAGGCAATGCCACGGGCAGTGGGCATGGTGATGTACCATTGCCCAACCTCTGCTTCGTTTTTGGCTAGAACTTTTGACAGAGTAGAGATATTTCAACACAATTTGTTTCATTGTGTTATGCATGAAATTATGCATTGGATGATATATAACTTGATGGTGTTATTCAAAAATACCAAGATTTTAAAAAATTTGACCCGTAGTGGTGTCAGCCTCCACTGTGCACCTCACCTGGTGTGGCCTGCATCCCCTAGCAACGCTACTGTTCACACAAGCTGTGAGGCAGGTGAGGCTGAGAGACAGTGACTGGCCCAAAGGTCATCCAGGAAGCTTGATGGCTGAGCAAGCATTTGAACCTGGATCTTCCAAGTCCAAATTTAGAAACCACTACATTGTCCTGGCTTTTGAGAGATAAATTATGGGATGGCTGCTTATACAAGGGAGAAAGAATAGCAAGGAAGGATCTGTCAGGTTGATGGTTGACCCTTATGGTGTTGATGCAAGGGGAGATGCAGCTGTTCTCTGAAAGGCTTAGCGTCAGTAGGGGAAGATCAGCTTCAAAATGGGCTCCAGAGTTCTCTGAGACAAAATCTTACCTACCCTGCAGGATGATGTGCGGAACAAGCTGGACCCTATCGCATTCTCCATGAACTACTCCCTCGCTGAGAAACAGATGCAGCGCCGTTTGGGTCTACGTTCCCTTGACGCATTTCCTGTCCTGAATGAGGATCAGCCCCGTGGGAATCATACTGAGGTTGGCACCCTGCAGAAATGAGGAACACTCACCTTTGCACGAGCTACTCGGTCACTGGATTTCTTTGTCTTTCCCCAGCTCCTATTTCTGTATTTTCTGTTGTGCTACTAAGAGAGGAGAACACTTTTGTTCTACCAGATAGCTTTTCTTGTTCACCTTAACCTGTGAAGTGCCCCGTGCCCCACTCACCACAATGACCTTTCACTTCCCTCATAGATGCGGCACGATTTGCCAACATTCTTTTGCTGGCTCTTTACCCTTGATCAGTTAGAATGTGTTCAGATGTTACATATCAGCCCAGCCAGTATGTGCAGTGGATTTTTGCAAGCAGACAACCAGATAACAGTCAGTTTCGAGATGCAAACAGGCACACACAGATAAATAGGTCTGCTGTTTTGCATCTTTGCACTCTGGCACCACCTGGTGGAAAAAGTTGTTCATGATAGTTTTTAGCTTTGGAATACAAGGTGAGCCTACATACCTGCGGATTTTATATCTGTGGATCCGACTCAACCTGAAGGCTCCAGAGGCTCTTCTGAGGTCCACGGAAGCCTCTGTGGACCTCAGAAAGCCTTCTGAGGCCTCTGGGAGACCTTAAAATGTCACTTCCAGTTTTGCATTAAAAACCAGAAGTCATGATTTAATTAGGAGGGCCTGGGAGGGCTTCCCCAGCCCTCCAAAGCCCTTGTAAGGGCTTTAAACATCACTTTTGGTTTTGACGCAAAACAGAAAGTAACCTTGTAAGGTTTCCCCGAAGGCTTTCGGAGGCTTCCACAGGCCTCAGAAGAGCCTCCAGAGGTGACCGGAGTAATGCTAGTCATTTTTCAGCTGACAAACGTTGTGGTTGTTTTCAGCTTGTGTTTTATGTTATTCGTTGCAAGCCTTTTTTTTTTTTTAATTAGCTTTACCTGCAAAGGGCTTAAAAGGAATGGAAATTTGTGTTCAGGGAATGGCTTTTCCTTTCTTGCCCTCCTTTACCAGCTGCTTGTATCAGACACACCATGTCTGTGTGCTCCATACACATAAAGCGACACAGCAAGCCTCCCTCCAAACCCCTGTGTTCTGTTTTCAGATTCAGTTCCAGAAGGAATGCGGGACCGACAACCGATGCAACAGCAACCTGCAGATTCAGGCAGTCTTTGCAAATGAACAGAACCAGATCCTGCCCAAGTGAGAAAGGGGGACACCTCTGGGGAAGGGGAGGCTTTTCCTGTTATTCATACAACTCTTACAGCCCAGTCCTCATCTGCGTTGGAACAGGCAGGCCAGCCATTGCTAAGGGTGCTTGAACAAATTTAGCCATGATGCCAGCTTCCTTATGAGCAAGCTGCTTGAGGCTACAATCTTATCCACACTTTCCTGGGAGTGCGTTCCGCTGGCTATAATGGGACTGACTTCTTAGTAGACATGTATAGGATTGGGCTCTGAATCAGCATATAAGGTGGCTGTGCAGTACCCCCAAAACTAGAGCCAATAGGACAAAATGGGTGCCATTTTTTGATTCTGCACCCCCCCCCCAAAAAAAATCCTAAATTTGTTCAAATGTCCTTGTAGGCTTGTATTATTATTAAATATGATTATTACTATTATCAAGAAGAATACGAGTATTATGCTGCTTCTCAACAAAAAGTAGTTCACAAAGGGGTTTACATAGCAATAAATGATAAATGATTATCTGTCCCCAAAGTGCTTACAGTCTAAAAACAGGTTCAGAAGAACCACTAGTAACAGCCACTGGAAAAGGCACCATTCTGGGTTGAAGAGGGACAGTTGCTGCTCAATATGAGGGCACCACTGTAAAAGGTGCCTCTTTGCCCAATTAGCAGGGCTTGTGAAATAATGTGCAATGATGTTACTAAGCAAGAGTTTACCTCAGCATGTGTTTACAGGGCTAACCTGCTGATGAAGCCAGGTGAGGTGGCCACTTTTGGCAGAGGGTGCCCTACCTCTTCCACAGGCCAGCCTCCACCTGCCGGCCTGGCCCGGGTGTTGATGGCCACTTTAGCTGTTATACCTCTTCTTCCTTGATTTTAAAAAGTCAGACCCTGGGACACGGGAAGTGAAGTGTGTGGGAAAAAGCAGAGTGTTGGCCCCAGAGCCTTGGACTGCTTCACAGCCCTGGAAAAATTTCAACCCGTAGACCCGCTCATGTCTCACCACCAGAGATGTCAGCAATCTGCAAGACCTCAGTTGCAGCTCCTGCAGCTCCTGACAGATAGGTGGGGAGACGAGCAACCCTGTGGTTCTACCTTAACAAAGCCATCTCTTGTGACAGGCGGGATGGCGTGCAGGTGTTGCAGTACAGCCGAGAAGTCAAGAAGTTGAACCTGAATGTCACTGTCACAAATTTCCCGACATCGGCCACCAATGGAGAGGATGCTCACGAGGCCCGCCTCAACATCAGTGTTCCAGCATCTTTGCGGCCTTCTTCTGTCCGGCCGGTGAGAAAGCCCTTGGATAAAAATTCATGCATTCGGCCAGGCTAGTCCTCCGTCTTGCTCAAAAGATGGTCGGCGGAAACCACAGGATCATGCAGTGATCTCAGCCAACTCCTTTGTTGTTAGTCCCTAGTATCTGGTAATCATGTATCCTCTTTCTCTCTCAATTGAGATGTTTCCCTCACCTTGGGATCAGAGTCACTTGGGCAGTCTCCTGATATTGATGGAAGTATGAAGGGGCGAATCGTCGAGGCATGGCCAGTGGGAGGACCTTCACTTATCTACACACTTAACCTGGCCCTCATGCTGTTCACTTTGTGCATTTCCTGTCCCTGATACTACCAATCAGGCAAACAGGACCACAATTATAGTGTAGATAGGAACAGCAGGACATAAGTACACCCATCGTTTGCAGTCTTATCTCCAGAGTATAAGATCTGCATTAGGTGGCCTCATGGTAGCAGTCAGTACTGTTGCTATGGGGGTGTGGGGGGTATGGGCCATACTGGGTGATATGCACGGGGGGGGGGGGTGACACCACTGCTGGCCTAAATTTTTAAAATTTGATATTTTTATATAATACCATCATGTTACAAATCATGTGATGCGTATTTCCATGCAGAATGCAATGAAGCAATCTGTGTTGGAATATGAATCCTATTCGTTCATGAATCCTGTTCATTGGACCAACGCCTGCATTGGTAGGGCGATGGTGCATCATCACGGCCGGGGCATTACCCCACCCACTGCATGGGAGGAGATCTATCATAGGAGTGACACACCGGCCTCCTACTTCGGGTGACAGAAACCCTAGTGACGCCACTGAGCAAGGTTCAAAGAGTGTTGCATGTTTGACCTAAGTTTCAGAAGGAGTGGTGCCCATTGAGACTTAGGAGAATAGCCCAGAAATGCATCATTCATTGGAATATGAGGGCATTTTTTAAAAACCCTCGCTCACAGTGTCCAGATCTTTGGATCATGGCAGAACATCGGCAAGAGAGGACTGTTCATCCAAGCCTTGCTTTATGGGCTTCCTGTTCTGTTTGGACTTTGTGGGGTGCTATACTCGATGAGCCTTTGGAGGAACATTCTCCCCAACTTTGAAATCCTTCTCTGGCAATCAGAACATTTGTGTCTGTTGCACCACTCCAAATTGCTCCACCGCCTGAACCATGCGGTGACCGTGTGGAGTCTGTGAGTTGCACCGAGCATTCCCTGCAGTGCTGTAAGTGGCTCCAGGTTGCACCTCCTGAACGATGCACTGAGCACTGATGCTCTTGCACATAAAAATGTTGCCACCCCCAATGATTGCCCTGGATAGCTATGTTGATGTCACAGTACAAAATACACAGAGCAATCCTATTCGCTGGACCAACTGAAGTACCTATATTCCTAGCATGAGCTTTTGAATTATGTTAGAGAAACAGTTTTCAATTAAGGTTTGACGAGGAGGTGGTGGTCTGTCCAAAGCCATCCCTTGACGGAAGGAATCTGTAGCAAACTCTCCTCAGTTAAAATGCAATGTATTGTCCACAGCCCGCCACTGGCTCTCTTTATATAAAAGCTTGTATAGTGATGTCAATGTAGTGTACCAAGAGTCAACTGAAATGAAGGAATCTTTACGTTCAACAGAGCGGGGCCTGCACACTGGAGATGGAGACAGTGCTGTGTGACCTTGGCAATCCTTTCAAGAAGTACCAAAGGGTGAGTTGATCAGGATTTTACTGGAGGAGAAAAGCTTCATACCCATCCATGGGGTCTGGCTTAGTTGAAACCCCTGCCTTGGCAGCCTTGTAGAAGTTCCACCTACAGACCCTGACCAGGGTGCTTCCTGTTCACAGGGGTACCACTGAAGGAGAAGAACTCACTCTGCTTCAGTCCAACACAATTGTTCCTCAGGAGAATCTTACCTTTTGTTATTAAGGGTTGTTTTATTTACTGGAATGCATCACTTAACAATGGGGATACGTTCTGAGGAACAGGTCATTAGGTGGTTTTGTCACTGCGTGGACATTCTTAGTGCACATCACCATCAAGTGGGGACAATCTGGTATAGCCTATTGCTCCTAGGCAACAAACCTGTACAAGCTTCCGTTATAACCTTATGGGACCGCCACTGTATATTTTGCTCATCGCTGGCTAGAACTTTGTTATGTAGCACATACCTGTATTTGTTTATGACATTTTGTAGCCCCTCTTTCTTCCATTATGGAACTCAAGGCAGAGTACATGGGGTTTCCAGCACGTGGGGTTTCATCTGAGCACATGGCCAGTCCTAGACCCACTTAACTTACATGATAAAACCTGCAGTAAGAGCGCAAGCCAAAGCACTCCTTGGGCCAGCACAAGTCCCTTGCGCCGGCCTGAGTAGCTTGTAAACATGCCATGATGCTCATTTGGGCCTCGCTGCGGGTTGGCTGGGCCAGTGCAGAGATGTGTGCCAGCCCACGGAGGCCAGATTCAGCCTCCGTGCCAACCAAGCCCGGTGAGTTGGTTCATGAGTTGAGAGAGTGGATGAGATCAAGAAAGTGTTAGGCACATTTGTACATGCGCAATTTTCATGTGCATTTGTGTGAGGACAGTTTGCTTACTTGAAAGTAGCACTCAGCTGAAAGTCTTCTTTGCCATCTTTGTTATTGTCAGGTATGTCAAAAGCTGCCATTTTTTAGAAGAAAAGTGCAAATGAGTGAAAGAAGAATGAAAATATTTGCCCAAAGGAAACATTGGCTCGATTAAGCTTCATTGCTCTCAGTGAACTAATTTCATTCATTGTGTGATCCCTTGGCTAGGATCAACCATGTTTCTGGTTAAGGAACCAGTACCTTCATTCTGTATTGGCTTTGTTGCCCAGCAGTCTCATTAGCACTTAGCCAGATCTGGTTTAGACATCATACTCAATGATGTTGTGACATCATCTTGTTTGCCACATGATCCTTGATTGTCTGGGTTCATTCTCAGAAGTAAAAAGAAGCCCTAACTAGGAAAAATAGCATTAAAGCAGCAACAGATAGGGAAAACTAAGCCAGCAGAGTGCTTTTATAAAAAGGTATGTGCACTTTTAAATGGAGGATATGTATTTCCAGCCCCCCCCCCCCCATAAAATTCTTTCAATCTGAAAATCAGTGTGAAAAAGGCTGACAGCTCCTTAACAATGGGAAATATTGATTGGCTCCCACTCTTGGAAATAGGGAAAGGATTGACTAATCTGGAATTTAATAAGGGCTTATAAATTTAATCAGGGCTTATAAAAGAGTCTTTTCCTCTGCTTTGTTGGTTGAAGAGTATCCAAAGCCCTAGGTCATGGAGAGACTTTGAATCCAGCTGAAGAAGTTCTGAAAAAGTTTTTTGTTTTTGTTGCTTGTTGTTTTTGTTGCTTCTATAACATGCAGCAGAGCATGCTGGGTAACCAGGCTGTGCCACATTGCCTCTCTTCCAGGCAGAGCTGAATATCGCCTTTGAAGTCATCGGAATTACACTGAACACGTCGAATGTTGTCGTAGAAGTGGATGCTTCCACGTGAGTCTTGTTCCCTTACCTTTCCACCTGCATTGCTGTTCGGTTGTGTTTAACATATGCAGTACAATGAGGTGTTGGAGTGAAATGTTCCACTTCAAAATGCAGGTATGGGGAATAGGGGAATACCACTTTTGAATGCTTTCTTCATACAAAATGTCCCCGCAAACAGAAGACTAGCACATCAAAGAGAAAAGTTTTGCCCTGCCGAACTGGGCTACTTTTCTATTTGCAGGACGGTTTCTCTCTTACTTTCTTAACAAAGCGCTGCATTCAAAAATAGGATTTCCCCCCAGCCGTCCATCCTACCACCTCAGAACTAAAAAGTGCAGGATTTGCTCTGTGTTTAGAACCAGTTGAGGCTGCATGTTTTTCAGCTAGCAGGAAGTGACCTCACTAGTATGTTTCTAGCATGCTTCTAATCTGGCTCAATTCATTAACAAATGACACAAGCACCGAAAGTGGCATAGTACCTACTTCAGGGTGCTTTTGCAATATTAAATATTTATTTACAAAACTTCGAAGAGCATTTTCGCCTGCACAGACCTACTGTAGAAAAAGCACTATCAACAGCTAACCCTCATGTTACCATGTGTTTCTTTGTCCCCCTCCCAATTCGCCCTCAGCTATCTTGGTGGAAACATTTGGCATCTGACTTCAACAATCATGACATCCCGCATTCCATATGGAAGGCAAATGATATGCAGGGAGGCTTTGAGCTTGAAGGAAAGGTTGCAACTGTGGCTAGTGTTCTAATCTAGAAGCTAAAAAATATGTGCCAGTAGCATGCTGGGAGGAGATTTACATACACCTTTTGAGCACTACTGACATTGCTGGCTAAAAATTATACGCAGCCTTAGTGGAGCCACAGCATCACCCCTCCTTCTCAGGCGACCAGATAATATGAGAACCTTGGAAATGTATGGGAGGAGCCTACAATTCAGCTTCTCACCATGCCTGAGTAAGCCCAGCTTTCTGTAGGTTGATTTTGGCATAGGGAGGCACCATAGCATGTTAAGAACATAAGAAGAACCCTGCTGGATCAGGCCAAAGGCCCATCTAGTCCAACTTCCTGTATCTCACAGTGGCCCACCAAATGCCCCAGGGAGCACACAAGACAACAGACACAATCTGCATCCTGGTGCCCTCCCCTGGCAATCAGAGGCAGCCTGCCTCTAAAATCAAGAGCCTACTATGACTTGTAAGCCGTAATGAACTTTTCCTCCAGAAATTTGTCCAATCCCCTCTTAAAGGCATCCAGGCAAGATGCCTTCATGACTTCCTGTGGCAAAGACTTCCACAGACTAATTACACACTGGGTAAAGAAATATTTTCTTCTGTCTGTCCTAACTCTCCCAACACTAAACTTTCGTGGATGTCCCCTGGTTCTGGTGTTATGTGACAGGGAAAAGAGCATCTCTCTATCCACTTTATCCTTCCCATGCATAATTTTGTATGTCTCAGTTATGTCCCACCTCAGGCGCCTCTTTTCTAGACTGAAGAGGCCCAAACGCTGTAGCCTTTCCTCATAGGGAAGGTACCCCAGCCCAGTAATCATTTTTGTTGCTCTCTTTTGCACCTTTTCCATCTCCACTATATCCTGTGCGACTTCTCACACAGGGTGGGAAGGAGCTGCACAGTTGCATTTTCTATGCAGCCAAAACCACTTAAGGACTCAGGCTGCAAAACAGACCCCCTGAATTTTGTGTCTCTGACAGGATAAGCTTCCAAGAAAATTTGCTGCCGGTGTCGGCAATTCTACAGGTGGACTACACCGTTGAAGCGACTCTGCAAATGTGCGTATCTCCTGACATGGTTGACGAGTGTTTTGAAAAAGAGCAATGTGAATTGACTTGGTGTTGCCATGAAAGATGAGGGGCTGAGACATGGCATGTATTAGGATGGCATATCTCCCAGTGGGAATGTGCCAGGCCCCAGTTGCAATTCATTTTAGACCAGCAGTGATTACAATGCTTTGCCAGCAACCTTCTTCTCAGGCTTTATTCTTCTTAACAGTCCTGGGGTCTCTGCATCCTTGGCAAATTTTGTCCTAGTCAAATACGTCTTGGTCATTGGCGTGCCTGGTTATTTATGTCTTGGTTTATTTTTTTTGCATTCCAGTTATTTGCAGCCCACTATAACTCGGCAACAAACAAACTATAACTGGGCAGCAAACTCCATGTTATATATCCTAAGCCTCTTATCCCAGCCCTAACCCTACCTTTTGTGTTTTAAAAATAAAAAGTACACCTAATATAAAGATACATATATTGGGACATAACTGTCTGGGGGACACAAAGAATGGACACGAATGTCCAATACTAGGCTGCAGTATTTGACCGGGATGCAGCTGTCCAGGACACAACAGTCCCATCACTTTTCTTCACAGGCCCAGGCAAAGCTTCAGCAGTGCCTGAGGCAGCACAATTCTGCCACCCCTCCAAGTTTCTGCTCTCCCATCATCTTGTTTCTTTCCAAGGGGAGAGAGTGAAAAGAGGGCAGCGGCTGGGTGGCACAACCAGGACTGAAGGAGATGACAGGTGGGCAAAGGGTGTGAGGCATCCATTGTCAGTTTGCCATATCTCTAGCCTTCTGCCCACACTGAGTGCTTCAGTTAACCTCATGGTTGGGCCTCCCTTGTCTTTTAACTATTTTTATTGCTGAGGGCCCAATCCTATCCAACTATCCAGGACCAGTACAGCTGCAATGCAGCACCAAGGAAAGGGAGCAAACTTTCCCTTGCCTTGAAGAGGCCTCTCTCTAACTGCCCCTCCACCACAGGATGCAGTCAACATCCTGACACCAGCGCTGAAAAGTTGGATAGGATTGGGCCCTGAGTTTCTCTTTAAACACTCCACTGAATATATTTTTTATTTTACATGGTTATTTCACTGTGGTTTGATTTTTTTTGCAAGCTGCTTTAAAATACACTCAATTCCACGTGACCTCTATATATAGAAAAGCCAGATAAAAGTCTTGAAAATGCATTTTAAAAAATGAGATGGAAGGCCCAAACCCAGAGTTTGAGTGCTTTTGAACTCGCCATTGGCATTTGGCTGGTCACAAGAGTAGAAGAGTTCTGCTGGATCAGGCCAAAGGCCCATCTCGTCCAGCCTTGAGTAGCCCACAAGTGGGAGATGAAGGCATATCTTTTTCCTGCTGTTATTCCCCTGAACGCAACTGCTGAATTGATTCAATAGCTTGAGCTTCCAGCGTTCCTTGATAATAGTCCTTGATAGTTCCTTGATAGAAGTTCCTTGATAGAAGTTACTGAGATAACTTGCAACAGAAATTTAGTAGTACAGAACAGAAGCAGACATTCATTAGTAGTTATTTTGAGATGGCTTGAAACAGGCCATTTGTCTCTGATGTCACTGAAATAAAGGAGGATCCTCTGACTCAGGGCCCAAACGTATCCAACTTTGCAGGGCTGAAATGGCTGTGCCCACAGGGCATGAGTTGCATCCTGCGGTGGGGTGGGGCAGTCACAATGGCTTCCTCAAGGTAAGAGAACATTTGTTCATTTACCTCAGGGCTGCATTGTGTCTGTATTGGTACTGAAAAGTTGGATAGGATTGGGCCCTCAGGGTGCAGTCCTAACCCACTTTCCAGCACCGACATAAGGGCAATGCAACTCCGAGGTAAGGGAACAAGCATTGCCTAACCTTGAGGAGGCCTCCATGACTGCTTCCCTTCCCCCCCCCCCCAACTGCAGGATGCAGCACATGCCCCACAGCTATGCCAGTGCTGGAAAGTGGGTTAGGATTGTGCTCTCAGTTATCTGAATTGTTAACCCAGCTCAGCTTCTCACAAAGGTCTCCATCTCTCTCAAGTCTGCTTATGTTTTCTTCATGGCAGAGAAAACCGGTGGCTCCAGACATATTTCAGTGGGACAGTCATGGGTGAGTCAGCCATGAAGAGAGACACTGATGTGGGCAGCCCCATTCAAGTTGACTTCCAGGTAAGGTTCTTCCTTTTGACGTGAGGCTAGTCCCATCAGAGACTTTTAGTCTCTGAGTTCACATAGTCCAAGATCTGTGTGTGTTTGTTTTCTTTATCTGGATTTCATAGCAGTCATTGACTGCTTGTGCAGAAAACAACAAGAGCACAAGTTATAATCTGGTATAGCTGTTGAGTTGATTAATCCATAGATTAATCCATAGATTAATCAACTCAAGTTTAATTGCAGATTAAAATTCCCTCTCTACCCACACATAATTTTTGGGCCTGCAAATAAGGAAAGTCCGAGAATTCTTGAAAGGCACATGCCAACTTTACTCTGCCAAAAATTACGAAAACTGCTTAAATGGTGCTTTTACCTTCTGGTGCACACATTGGCAATAAGATTGACAAGCAGTAGCAGTGTGTGAATCCAAAATGATCATCAAATGAATTTTCCATCCAAATTGGAGTCTGCCAGGGAGATTTTACTTCTCCCCTGCTTTTCATTATTGTGATTTATGCCTTTATGAGGAGAGCTTTCAAAGATAGGTTTGCACGACATAAACAACGTCCTGATTGACTTGATGTTCGCAGACGATAGTGCCATATTTGCCAACACAGATGCAGAGGCCACCAACATCATTTACCACATTGCTCACATCACTCAATCCTATGGCCTAAGAATCAATGTGGATAAGACCAAAGTTATGACCACAGATGGATCACAGACCAACGTTCACCTTGATGGAGTCCAAATCAAGCAGGTTCAAGAATTCAAATACCTGGGATCGCTGGTACAAGAGAAAAACGTCGCATCCATCACCACTCAGCCAGATTGGCCAGGAAATGGTGCCTCTGGAAGAAGGTCATCAAGACCAAAATTTGCCGCTTCCAGACGCTAATCCTGACAATTCTCCTATATGGATCAGAAACACGGACTCTGCTCAAATCAGACATGAACAAGCTCATGGTCTTCCAAATGCAATACTTGAGACAGAACCTGGGTGTCTCTGTGATCGCCATCGTAATGAGACAATTCAGATAAGATACGATCATCAACAATCAGTCAAAAAACAAATCCCAAAACAGACTGCAGTGGTTTGGCCACGTCTGCAGAATGAATACCAGCTGGTTGCCACACAAGCTGTTCTAGAGAGAGTGGCTTCCCTGCAGTAGGGTTCAGTGGGCAGCACAAATGTGGCTCAGACACATCGAGGAAGATCTAAGGAACCAGGGATTGACCATCGACAAGGCTAGAAATGTCTCCAACAGTGGAAGCAACAACAGCAGCATATTGGCGTATCTGCTCCCCAAACACCAGCTCTGGGAAGAAGAGGGTTCATAGTATATTGTGTGAACTGTGGGTTTTGTCTTGACCTTGCAGTTTCTCTGTTGCACTAAAGGAACATTTTTGTATTTGAACAAAAGGAATTATTTTTCCCTCTTTGCGCCACTAAAAATGAAAACTTCTACCCTCCCCTCCACCATATGTTTTGCTTTGTAACGGAGGTGTTAAATTCACCAGTCCTTTTGGTTGTCCTTGTTTCCTACCTGTGATGACCGTCATCAAGATTTTATCTGGCCTTTATCTTTTAGGTGACCACAAATGGTGAATCTTTGGGTTCCCTGGGAACCATCATATTGGGCTTTGAATGGCCTTACGAAGTCAGCAATGGGAAATGGCTACTGTATCCGACTGAGATCCTGGTGGAAGGAAATAAAAACCGGATATGTGAGCCCCCTGGGCACGTCATCAACTACCTCAACCTCACAGTGAGTCTGCCCTCCATCTCTGCCCTAATTTCATCTCATCTCTTTCTCTAGGCCAGGGTTCCTAGAGAGTGCATTGCATGTCTCTAGGTGCATTCCCCAGTGGCCCCCCTACCTGTTCTCCCAGGTCCCGCCATCACAAAATCTCATGAGATTTGGGCACTGCCATCTTGCATCGTGCAAAATTTTGTTAGATCCAATATGGTGGCACCCGGCTGAGGTGGAAAGAAGAGGCTGCAGGGGCATTGTGTCCCCAGTAAGTTTGGGAACTACTGCCCCAGGCCATCATTACTCATTTTCATTTTTGGATGGGCCATAACTTTCACCTCACCCTACCACCCTGTGGCCACCACTGCCCTGTGCACGTAGTATGGTAATAGCCACTTGTGGTCTGGCAGTTTGGCTTGTTCAGTGCTCATTCCAGTTGACAAGACTGAAGGCAGTCTCTCAAGAGTCATTTCCCATTCCGCTTTTTAACTGTGAATTTTGTTTAAAGACAAAGACTCTAAGGTTCAGGGAAGTCGTCCTCGGTCTTGGGCTAAAAGTTATTCCCTACTGAACCACAGCCATTTTCTTTGCTGTCTTCTTTCAAGAAAGGAATGTTGACCAGTTCTTTCCCTTCTCCAGCTCTCTGATAACGGCAAAACCTCAACACGGAGGAAGCGCGAGCTGGAGGCATCTCCGAAGGCTGAGTTTCCTGTCACCTTGGCAGCTTCAAAGAAAGCCAAGTCAGAAACATCTCTGGTAAGCATTTCACCCTCTAAAGAGGAGGCCTGTTTTAGGAGCCACTACTTGATGGCTGGTGCCTTAGTGAGGCCCAGCACTTGGCTTCATGAGGTCATGAATGAGAAACCATATGCTTGGGTAGAGTTCTGTGAATCACACAGACAGCAGCCCAATTTGTAATACTAGGAAGCAGCTTGTGGAAAGCAGAGGAAGCCCAGTCAAGGCCATAGTGATGCAGTGGTCCTGATGCTGGTTTTGGCTGGTAAGAGAACGTTCAGCACTGTGACTGGCTTGATGCAGAAGTAGCCCCATGTGCATACCATACAGCCACTGTCCAGCCATGCTGTCCACCTTGAGGAGTGGTGGTACATCCTTAAGGATGCCTACCATACCATAATAGAAAGGAAGGAGAGCTGGGGGCCTGGTCGTCCTTCTCACCATAGAACTATTCTCACACATATTTTGAAGAACCATAAATGTTCATTTCCCATCCTTTCTAGTCCCCAAATCTTATAGCAGTGCTTCAAAAATTCATCCAGGTGCCCATGTGGAGAAACGCTCCCCATGAATGATCAGTCATTTTCCTCTCTTCCTTTTGTTCCCAGAGCTGTTCCAAAGGAACATCACGCTGCATCTGGTTTGAGTGCCCGCTCTGGGACATTGAAGCCTTGACAAGAGTGACTGTCCGGGCACGGGTTTGGAACAGCACGTTCATTGAGGTAAGTCTTCCACTCCGTCTCCTGGCTATACATTTAAGGCAGCAGTTCCCAAACTTACCATGGTCGTGGCTCCCTTCTTTTGCAGCAACTTCTTCCAAGTTCTCCCAGGTGCCACGATCTTGGGCTGTGCGATCCCAGATGGTGGCTCCAGGGAGAGTCAGGAAGGCCACCGGGAACATCTTGCAGCATCCACAGTGCCCTGTTCAAGGGGATGTGTTCATCACCCCCCAAAATGTCACAGAACACACAGTACAGACATCTGATGCAGTTGGCAGCGCATTCCAGGTTGTGCCCCTGATTAGGGGTTTCACTTCCAGGATTCCATTTCAGGCATGTCAGGCCCTTCAAATAGGCCATTCTCTGTCCCTGTGACAATGTGCTGTTTCAAGCATTAGAGTGCTGCACCAGCTGACAAAGAAATGGGTAAGATGTCAGTTGAAAACCAGTCACTCTGCACCACTTTTTAGGCCTTAGCTTGTATTCAGCTACGCAAATATTCAGCCGCAGAAAGAATGGATCTTGTCCCACCTGGTGCCCATGTAGATGAAATGCATGAAGTGTAAATCCAAAAGAAAGGGAGACAAACACCAGTGTCAGGCATTTTCATTTACTCAGTGAAGTTCAGAGTGTGGGAACAGTGGCATGACCTGGTGCGGGAGGCCAGCTTGTCACCCCCATGATGGACCTCTTCCCATGCAGTGTTTGGGGCAACACCTGGGCAGTGGGCGTGGTAATGCACCATTGTCCGTCCACGCTGGTTTTTTGGTTATAGCTTTTGATAGAATAGACATGTTTCAATGTGGTTTGTTTCATCATTGCATTCTGCATGAAATTGCACATTGGATGGTTGGCAACCTTCAGTCTCAAAAGACTATGGTATAAGCCTACAGCACCCAGTATTCCCAGGCGGTCTCCCATCCAAGTACTAACCAGGCCTGACCCTGCTTAGCTTCCGAGATCAGACGAGATCGGGCATGTGCAGGGTAACAGTTCTGATTTTAAAAATTTTGGCCAGTACTGGTGTTACTCCCCTGTGCCTGTCATGTGGTGCAGCCCGCACCCCCTGCACCCTCCTAGCGACGCCACTGAGTGGGAAGACATTGCTGCAGCTAACACATTTGCCCTTTTTCATTCATCCCCATGGAAATGTAGGATTACAGCGACTTTGACCGTGTGACGGTGACCGGGCAGGCCACATTATTTCTCAGGACAAACACCCCCACCATCAACATGAAAAACCACACTTTATGGGTAAGTGAAAAGCTGTATTTGTAGTTTGGTACAACTCCAGAAATGGAGCTACGTGGATGGGACCATGAAGCCTTTCTAGGAATGCAGTCTTGCTGCTTTTAACCCTAAGATTTCTGAATCACCAAATAAAATGTTCAAATTACAGAAGAGTGTGAACTATTCACACGTGATCTGCTTAAATTGCTTTGGGCCCTAAAAAATTTTCTTAATCAAAATTCTGTAGCTGTCTGAAGTTCATTGAAGGACATCTCTTTTCTTATTTGGACTACAGTAGTCTCAACACACAAAAGTTTGCTGTTAAAGGGATAAATAATACTGATCTTGTTCATAGTGCCATTGTGCCTTTGTAAAAATGACAAAGGATATACATGAAGTTTTCTTTGGGAATGGTCTGCATATAGACCAATTGTTCTCAAACATTTTAGCCCCACAATCCACTTTTTAGAATGACAGTCTGTCAGGACCCACCGAAACTGATGTCATTAGCCAATTTCTGCTCAGCCCACAGATGTACACATTTGATCCCTGTTGTGTATTTGCGACGTTGGCAGAAATGGCATAATGGCTGGCAGTGATGTCATGGCTGGAAGTGACATCATCAAGCAGAAAAGTTTTTAACACCCCCATACCACAAAATCAAATCAATTAAAAGTTTACAATGAGTATAAGTTTAAAATTTTATTTAAATGAAAGAAGAACCTTTCTAACCCTCACAAGCAGTTCCTGATCTGTTTTAAAAAACATCCCAAAAGCTGCAATTGTATTCACACTTACCTGGGAGTAAGCCCCATTGACTATCATTGTTAAAAGCATATACAAGCACAGGGTGATCATATACAATGGAGGACAGAGTGCCTATACCTTTAACCATTATGCAGAAGAAGGAATTTAGGCATCAACATGGAAGGGCTTAAAAAGCTGCACCTGCCAAAATTCCCTCTTCTGTACAATGGTTAAAAGTATAGGCTCTCTGTCCTCCATTGTATGTGGTCACCCTGACACAGTAGTCTGTTAAAAGTACAAATCTGTAACATTTCCCCAAATGCAGTCATAGACCATCAAGTTTAATATATTAAAAATAAAACACACATTGAAATGAATGGGGACCCACCTGAAATTGGCTCTCAACCCACCTAGTGGGACCCAACCTCCAGTTTGAGAAACACTGATATAGATGAAGATTTCTAAAATAAGTATTATGATTAAATTTGTGCACTAGGGGCAGTAGGTAAGTGCATTTGCGTTTGAAGGAATGAAACTAGGTACAAATGGGGTTCACTGGCATTGGGTTTCATTTGTTCTAAAACAGAATGGGGGTCCATTTCCATTCACCTGAACCATCGTTCCGTGCTTCCTGCCCTTCCACCACAAAATCCGTAACGTTTCTCCTTTTCCTGCCCTTTTTAGTTCTCTGTGAACATTGATTCCGAGCTGAGCGAAGAGCAGCCAGCTGAGATTGAACTCTGGCTAGTGTTGCTTGCCGTTGCATGTGGACTGCTCCTTCTGGGGATCATTGTCTTGCTGCTGTGGAAGGTGAGAAGAATTTAAACCAGGATGAACTGGAGAAAAGGAGAGAGACAGCAGCCTTGCCCTTCTAGCCCTGCCTTTATAGAGACACTCTGGAAATGGTCCCAAATGGCCAGTGGTCCAGCGTTCGCATTAATGGATGCTAGTAGCTGCAGCTGCAAAGCTGCCAACAATTCTTGTTGACCTGAGGCTGCAGGAGTGCAAATAAAAGCTTATACTCTCCTGGCATAGATGGTTGCCTGGCGAGTATTTTCAGGGCGGGCATAAACACCTGGATTGGCCAATGGGTGGGTTGTCCTTGCTTGAGAACAAAATGTTCTCAACATACCAGGCCACAGCAGAACTGGCCTGGGCAGTTTAAAATGAGCAGGAAATAACTCTCCCTGGCCTGTTTTTAATCCTCAGCTACGTAATATGCTTTGGGTACAGGTGTGACTTTGTTGCTCCGGCACTTCATTCTGGATAAGGAGTTGCTCAGTACAGGTTGGACAATTAGGAAGCTGTTTAGACTTTTATGAACAGAGGCACTGGGTGAATACTTGATATTTGGGCAGTGTGGTCTGGGATAAAAAGATCCGGGAGGGACCCCTTATCCATGGATCCCATATCCACGGATCCAGTTATCTGTTGATCGCATCCACACACTCCCTCCGGCGCCGAGGGGAACTCAATTCCCCTTGCCTCCGGAGGGTTGTTTGAGCCCAGCAGATGCTGCGGATGTTTCACCAAGAAACCGGAAGTAATGTTTTTAATGCCTTATAAGGTATTAGGAGGCCAGCCACCCCCGAACACCCCACTTGCTCAGTGTGATTTCTTTGAGCCGCTTACTGTGCTGCCAAAGGGGAAGAGTCCAAACAGAGCCTGTCCCCCTCATTACTTCTTGAATTAACCCCCCAAAACAGGAAGCGAGGTGCCTTCTCCTGAAGGCCCTTAGCCTTGGTGCCCCCCATTCCAGTCCCAGCCCTAGTGTGGCTTACATGAGCAATGGAAGAAACAGCAGCCCAGAGCTCTCCTTGCCAAATGCCATTTTTGTTCTTAACCCACAATGCAATGCACCCCCAAGACTCACACACACTGTATCACAGCTATCCAGTGACAGGGTGGGTTTTTCACGAGGATTCCACAGCTCCCCTGCCTGGTTTCCTGCAGGGTTTCACCAGGGAGCTACAACACATAGTCTGGGAACCACTGCCCTCAGCTTTAAGACCAGCCTCTTGCCAAGTATTTTACAATAAAGCCAGGCTTGTCCCAGGTTCACACTGAAAGTTCTGTCCTTTGGACCGAAAGGGCTGGGATATTTGAGCAGGCTGGTTTCTCCCCTCTCCACCCCACCCTGTTTCCCTTTTGCACCTGACCTCTGCCCCCTGCTTCCTCATAGTGTGGCTTCTTCCGACGGGCAAGCACACGAGCCATGTACGAGGCAAAGGGCCAGAAAGCCAAGAAGAAGATCCAGCCATCTGAAACTAAGCGGTTGACCGACAGCTACTAGTTCCTGTCTCGGGGGGAACACTGCCCACCCCTTTGCCCTATCTCTTGGTAAATGAGTGTGGAGTTGGGTGGGTGGCTGGGGCAAGGCCTTCCTCTCATTCACTGTCTCTGTCAACCCCTCCACTCTTTAATCCTTCCCAAAAGACCCTGACATGGAGAGCGGCTGTCCAGTGTTGAGTCAGAGAAAGTGGAATTTGGATGCTCCCACAGATCTCGGAGAATACCTGGGTCTGGAAAATCACATATCCTCTGCATCATTTGTGCTAAAGTCAAGACCTAGTCTATGGCCCTGTTTGGGACTGTGTGTGGTTAGCCCTTTTTGGATGTGGCAGAGAACAGGAGTGTGCAACATCGGCTGCTGCAGTTGGTCCACAGTCTGGAGCCTCTGGATTGGTCAGTCCTAGCAGATGAAATGTCTGACTTTCCATCATTGTCTGGCCAGCAGAGTAGTACATTTTGCTTACTCTAGTTCTCCAAACCCAAACTCCAAACTCAAGATCCCTGTGCTGAATTTGGGACTGGCCACATACAGCCCTAGCCTGATCCTGACATGTCCCAAACACCTGATCAATGCCTGTGCATCTCTTCAGTGTGAGGGGGCCACCTTCTTACCTGGGCTTTCAGGTTTGGAAGACAGCAATTGGTACCAGACGATGCACCACTTCTATCCCTACTTGTCCTCCTGGCATATCACCAAAAATGCACTTGATGCTCTCCACCAGGTGTCAGCCTGTCTGATCTATTTTTTATGTTGCTAACTCAAATGTTCTTTTCTTTTCCTAGGCTTAAATAACCAGGCTGGCTTCTGAGCTGGCACCTACTGCTGTGACAAGGGTCTTTCTCTGTTTTCTCTTATACTTCTTCCCACTCTCTCTGGGCCAGTGCAAATGACCATTCTGAGATAGCATTCTGTGGCAAAGCCAATGTGTGGGCTGACATCTTTGGCACAGCGATCTGGATTGTCAATGCTGTAATGCTTGTCCAAAATTGCAGCTCTGCACCTGATGACACAACATGCACAGTGAGTCTGCTTTGCCCTGCACTCAGGGCAGGTGTCCAAGACACCACAGAATTGTCACAACGCCAGTCTCTCTATCAAACCATTCAGTTCATGATCGATGTATTGATGTCACCTCCAAAGGCAGCACAAAGGTGATTCCCACGGTACTGAATACAAAGAATACCTCAGTCTTGTCAATCAAATAAAACAGGAAGTGTGGGGCATGCTGGGATCTCCCAGAATGAACTGCATTTCCTGTTTTGTTTCCCCAAAATCTAGTCAATCATTTTAGTATTCCGGTTGTGCTGTAAAAGGGGATGGAAGCTATGCTGTGAAGTGTGTCTTGGTTTTTCAGACTCTGTACCAACCCTGAGGGCTACCTATCTGGGCAGCCCTTCAATCACTGTTGGAAAATGGTCAAATGAACTGGCTCGCTTTGCCACTATTCTTTTGCCCTTCTTTTGCCCTGCCTCTCTAGTTCCTCTCTATTTCTCTGGCTAATTTGCAAACATGGATGTACAGCTCTTCTTTTACTTCCACTGACGTCTCTCTCCCCCTTCCTCTCTTTGCAGTGCGACTTTTTCAAGCGAACCCGCTACTACCGAATTATGCCCAAGTATCACGCCGTTCGGATCCGGCAGGAAGAGCGCTATCAACCAGCCGGCGGCTTCCTGCCTCCATTGCACAAGAAGCAATGGGTGACAAACTGGCAGGAGACAGCGAGATACTACTGATGCCCGCCTCCCTCTTTCCTGCCCTCCTCTCCACTCACAAGTTACACTGCTTCCTTCTATAAATGGCACTGGACCAACAAAGGACCTGTAATTTAAACCTGAGTTATATCATCGAAAGCTTTCTCCAGAAACTGTGATCTTAGGGCAGAAATGATCCTTTTGCATCAAGGCTGCTAGGTATTTGTGAAACGTGCAATGCGGTGACAGAATCGCAAAGCACAAAGAGGACAGCTTTTTCATTTGCACTGGTGGATTTCACCCACCACCGGAACCCTGGAAATTGTATTTCTGTGAGTGGACAGTTATGAGACCAGAGGAACTAGAGGACATCCACTAAAGTTGAGTGTCAGGAGGTTTGGAACAGACAAAAGAAAATATGTCTTTACCCAGTGTGTCATTAATCTGTGGGACTCCTTACCACAAGATGTGGTGATGACACCTGGACTAGATGCCTTTAAAAGGAGATTGGACAGATTTCTAGAGGAAAAGTCCATCACAGGTTATAAACCACAATGGGTTTCTCTAGCCTCCTGGTTCTAGAAGTAGGCTATATTCCATCTGGCTATATTTGAATGCCAGATGCAAGGGAGTAAAGGATGCAGTAATCTTGTTGCCTTGTGTGCTCCCTGAGACATCTGGTAGACCACTGTGAGATACATGAAGCTGGACTAGATGGGCCTTTGGCCTGCTCCAGCTAGGCTCTTCTTAGGTTTTATCAGCTTATCAGCTATTTGCACTGGATATGTGCCCACATATATGACAGTGCATAGGCCTTGCATTAGTGAACCTGATACAAAGATTCTTTTCTTACGCTTGTCGTTTCTTGTGCACAGTTGTGATTTCATAAGGATGCTGTTATTTATTGCACTTGTATCCCACTCGTTCTCCAGAGAGCTCCAAGCAGCTTCTCTTTTGCTCCCAGGCCATCTCTTATCCTGGCAGCTTACAGGGCCAAGCATGCTTAGTTAGTTTCTGCAGTAGAACTGTGTCACGTGCCTTCAGACCAATCCTCTGGAAGATGCTTCTTGCTCATGCCAATACTAATGCAAACTCTGTTCTGTTTTGGACAACATGATATGCCTGTCCTCTGCCTTCGGAATAGTAGTCCTGTGTAGCCTTGGTAGTCTGCGCACTTTCGTGCAGGACTGAGTACTATTGCTAGGGCATAGAAGATACTTGTGCCAAGGCACTTGGGTATTTACTGACATGCACCAGTAGCACCGAAATGCACACAGAGCCGTATTTTCTTGTGCTCTAGCCCTTAGGGCACTTATGCAAAGTGGCTTGTGCACGATCACCCTTCCTTGTGCATTTATCCATGCAAGTCGCTTGCCAAAGGTAGACATGTCCGTGTAAGGCTGCTTCTGCCTGTCTGGAATGCATGGACTTTTTTTTTTCTTTCCTTTTATACATTTGCTTGTTCATTTTTGTTTGCAGTGACAACCCTGGATTTCTACATCTTCCTTTTTGCTCCTTGCTAAAGAAAAAAAGCCATCAAATGACACATCATTTGAAGGGAAGGGTCAATGGACCTCTTACTATGTAGTTGCCTCCTTTCCTATCCCTATATAGCTAAACAATGAACACTGGATGTATTGCCGCTAAGGCTTTGACTTTGTTGAGAACTACTGATCCTTTTTTTAGTTACTGTTTCTTATACCTTTTCCTGTCTTTTTTTTGGGGGGGGGGGGGAAGAAGGTGGTTTTGTTATTACTGCTGTTGTGGGGCACAAAGAAGGCTTCTGGGTTGGAAATGTAGGGACAGGGCCAAAACATGTGTTTTAGAAACCTGTTTCAGCTCATTTTCTTTGCAGTGATGTGAAAGGCAGTGGCCGCAATTTGGAAAACACTGGGGGGGGGTTTTATGTGGAGGGGGGTCTGGCCACAAGGATGAACTCATGTAGGCTGCACTCCTATATGCACTGTCCTGGGAGTAAGTCCCATTGAACACAATGGAATACAATAGATTTGAGTAACCATGCATAGGATTGTGCTGTTAGAGTGAACAGTTGGCCCTTGCAGTGCTGGCGGCCCTAAGAGGAATACAAAGGGCCCTCATTATCCACAGGAGTTTTCTTTCAGAAACTGCATGGATAAAAAATTTTCTGCAAAGAAAATGAGCTGAAATAGGTTTCTTAAACACATGGATAAAAAATTCAGTGGATGAGTCCAGCACCCAGTGCTGAAGTGATTTATCTGGGGGCCACGCTGGGCCCTCCAGAGGTCAAACTGGGTCCACAGATCTCCCCACCTCCTCATAAGGTCTCTAGAATGCAACTGGAAGCCACTTCTGGTTTGGTGTTCTGAGGAGCAGCAAGGCCCATGGAGTAAGCTGCAGGCCTCTCTGCTCCTCAGAACACCTCCTAGATGAGACTGGAAGTCACAGACATGAATAGGAAATGGCTTCCGGTCATGTCCTGGAGGCCTTCTAAGTTGTGAGGAGGCTCTTCGAGTGCATTGTGGGCCTCACTGTCCAGGAGCTGTCTCAGAACACCTCCTGAACACTACCGGAAGTTGCTTCCTGGAGGCCCTGTGAGGCACAGCGAGGCATCCGTGGATGGTGGAATCCATGAATGCTGATCCCACAGATACCACTATACGTGAATTAGGGCACAATCCTAACCTTCCCCATGAGGAAGCTGCTTGAACCCTTCACTAACGAGGCTATACTATATCTCCAAAACTAGACGTGATAGAACAAAACGGATGCCATTTTTGGACTCGGCACGCCGAATTCATATCAAACCACGATAAAATTTGGGAAAAACTTCTTACCCCCAATTTTGTAGGCCTGTGTAATTAGTGCATTTGTGTTTGGGGACCTCCTAAAGCAGGTCTCTGTTTTTGAGGTTCACACCTAAGCATCTAGAGCAGTGTTTTTAAACCAGCATTGCCATGGCATATCGGTGTGCTGTGAATAATCCGCAGGTGTGCTGTGGGAGTTTGGGGAAGGATCATTTATTAGTAGGGCCACTAAAACTGATAGTGTGCCCTGAAAATTTTAGTACCTTGTCAGTGTAGCCTGAGATGAAAAGGGTTGAAAATTGCCAATATGGAGCACTGGCCAACTTTCCAGATTTCTAAAATGTGGTCACTGGTACCTGTCGTGGAGATCTGCCGTGGTTTCTCTCTGTCATGCAGGGAATGCTTGTTGCCAATGTACACTGCACAATATGAGCCCCACACTGAACAACAGTCAGGGCTTATCTGGGCTTTATAAAGCTTCCTTAAAAGGAGAGGAAACCTCTGGTGGCTTTTTCCATCCACAGCTGAGGAAAATAGGTTAACCATCCACTCAGTTCTAAAGAGACTCGCCACACCTCCTCTGGCCTCTGTCCATCCTTCCCAGCTGTACGTATTAAATTATTAAGAATGTATAACAATGTGTATAAAATATAAATATATATATATATATATATATTTTTGTTGCTCACTGGAGTTTATCACATTATGGTACTGGAGGTCTTGAGTCATTGTGCCTTGAGTTGTAAATAAGCTTGAGTGGTTATTTTATGAATAAATAATGTCTCTGATTTGTAACTTGCGACGTCATCTTTGTTTTAATGTTTGTTTAATTAAATTCCACGGAGGTCCCTTCAACCTCGGATGTTTGTTTATACATGATTGTCAAGGGAGACTGAAGTCAGTTGAAGAAAAGTTTAACAACCCTGGACTCATTTCTGTTTCTGGATTCAAGGGGTACGCACTACAGCAGCTGTAGTGAACAACTCTGAAAAGAACTGCATTCTTCATTCCACTCTCCATCCTGGAATAAGCATGCAGGTAAATAGCAGGGTTGCCGGGGTGTTTCCCCAGTGACCTGTTGAGACTAGCCCAACGGGTATTTCCTGTGCACAAGATAACCACCCTGGAATAACATCCCCTGAACAAGAGAACTGAGTGGGAGGGCAAGAGAGGGACGTACTCATTGTACAAGGAGAAGCAGGAGGCAACCAACTACAGGTGTGCGCCACTTAATGACAAGGATACGTTCTCCTATCCCTGTTATTATGTGATTAGGTTGTTAAGTGAACATTCAGCCCAATTTAGTGCCTTTGTTGTGTAAACCAATGGCCTCTTCTTTGCATTAAGCCTCTTTGTTGTGTAAACACCCTGCTGCAGGCTATGGGAGACCCAACTGCCTCATTAAGAGCCTCTTTGTTGTGCTTTTACCACCTTAATATTTGTGGCCAGTCATTAAGCGGAAGGTTGTTAAGCGGTGCACTCCTGTACTGTATACAGATGAAGCTGGAGATGCTTAACTAGGTCCCTATAGGCCAGATTTGCCCCCTACCCCCCAAGCAATTTGGTCTGATCCCTGGAGGTACTACAAATCTTTATCTTGGCATGGTGCCAACATTTTTACTTATAAGGAAAAAACAAAAATGTTTCCTCTGAAAAGAAAGCTGCTGTGCTCTAATACTGGGATTTCTTGGTTTGGTTTTACCTGAAGTGCCTCAAGGGTATCTCAAACGGCTATTAAGCCCTTAGTGTAAGATGGATCCTGGTCACTCCTAAAGGTGCAGTTCTTGTGACAAAATTCAATTCTACTCAATATGTCTTTGCCCAGCAAGTAATTAATCTGTGGAACTCCTTGCCACAGGATGTGGTGATAAGTTCATTTCTAAAATGATAAGTGCAGGGACTCACAACTGCTGGGAAATTCACACGCTACCTGATGGTGGAGGATGGCTACAGTTACTTTAGAAGTGCAGGAAAGATACTTTGCCTATTTTGTTCTTATTCATTCACATGTGCCTGGGATGAGCTGTCATATATAGAAAACAAGTCCCAGGAATGGCCATTATGAAAATTGTTCTTAATGCAACGTGAGATTTCTAATCACACACTCTGTTGCAAAAGAGAACTGTAGTCAGACCTCAGCCTTTGAGGCTGCCCCAGAATGCTTTTGAGCTATAAAAATGTCAGGTTTCGACAGTTGAGGATACTGAGGCCTGAATCTTAGTCAGGTGGGGTGGTCATGACCACAGACACACCTGCTGCTTTGCCTATCACAGAATCCAGCAAATTTCAGTGTCCCTCTTTAAAAGAAGCAAGTTTCTAGTCCTCATGACTTCCAGAGTATATCTTGAAAGAGATAAAAACATGCAGTTAGGCAAACAGTGCAGTGATCTGTCTTCTTTACATAACTCTCTAGAGAGACACTTTCTCTGTAATTTGTATAGATTCCCTTGGGGATTCCTGGGCTCATTACAGATGTGTAGTTTAATAATTGTGTTTTCTTACTCATCCTAAACTCTTGAGACACAGTAGAAGAAAACAAAATGACTGTTCATTCCTTACACGAAATATACATATAATTCACACATACATACACCACCACCATAGTGTCAATGAGTTCAAGGCAGGTAGCAACTGAAAATGTATTCATTTATGTAATCATGGCAGTCAGCACATTGAATACAACACAAATGGAAAGAGGGTTGGGGAGAGATGTGGAAGAAAGCCAATTCAGGTATCAGTTATTCCATAATATGACACCATTGTTCTAATGCCCAGTTGGAATTTCCACTGAGGATGACAGTTGAGAGGGAGCCAAATGGCACTTGATGGAGTGAGCCTGGCTGTCTCTCTCTCTCTCAGGTGCAGCCAGGTAAGAAGGGCTGCGAATGAAGATCATTCTGAAGGGAAGGAGCCAAACTGCTGTCAGTTTCAGCAAAGCCAATGGAGTGGGCCTCACAGTGTCACTTCTTCCTCAGATGGGTCAGATGTTACGTGAAAATCCCCTTTTCCCTTCCAAGTTGTGATTTTAATATCTGGTTATGTTATTTTGGATCATACAGACCAAGCAAGCAGGCCTCCCCCAGTACATGTTTCTAAGGGCCATGGCCAAGCTACAAACACATGAATTACACAACCCCCACTTCCTTGCAGGTCAATGTATAACCTAATCACTGTGTCTCCTGATTATGCAAAACAAGCCTGCACCTCAGGAGGAAAAGGTCTATTGTTCTTTTGTTGTACTCTTAAGCACCTTATGCAGATTGCCTCCCAACCCCCAGAAGGTCAGCCTGGCTGGTAAGCTGACTTCCTTCCGGTTCATCACATACTCCACGTGTACCAATGTGTGTACTGAGCATGCCCACAGCTCTGGGATCCGGTCATTCTAGATCAACTTCCAGGTCAAAGACAACTCTTATAAGAAAGAACTCAGAGCACATGTCTCTCTCTCTCTCTCTGACTGCCCTCCTGCGGGAGTGGTCATACACGGGACTCTCTCCCATCCAACTGCCCCCCCCCCGACAGGTAAATATATCTTGCGTCTAAACTCCCTCCCTTCTTCCCTATCTATTCCTCCCTTCTCCCCCATCTTTAGTCAGCAACTGGGTTTAGCAGATTAAGGAACCCCTAAAATACTTCCCTGAACCCTATCTGTTTCTGATTCCTTTTCAGATGCACCTAAATACATAGCACATGCAGCCACCACTAGCTAGGTACACTAGACACAAGCACCAGAAATCTATACTTATCAATTCTCCATGTGTATTATGTTTACCTTTGTGTGTTTTTGCAATAAAAATATAATCCTTTGATTGAAAGTTACCTTTCTCCCAGTCTCCTCATTAAGCTAGTCAAGGGATCTCTTTGCTCTACGCTGTCTTGTTATCCAGCCTATGGTCCCAAAAGTTTCCAAAAGGCTAATATACTAATTCCCCTAAACAAAGCAGCCTTTTTGGTAACACAGATGCCCACAGCTTTTGAATGACTAGACAGGACTCAGGTTACAAAGGCTTCTGAGTGAACTGAGCCATCATGGGACAAGAGAAGGGGTCTTCATCAGGAAGCAGGAGGTAGGGAAAAAGGGAGAGTTCTCACAATGGAAAGTGGAAAGTGGTGGGGATCCCCAAGGATCTGTATGGTGACTAGTGGTGTCACTTTGGGAGGCGCAGACTGCATTGGGTGACACAATGGGGGGTGGCACCAAAGGAGGGGAGCTGGAAATTTCCTGGACAGGCCAATCAGGAGGCCAGATCTGCCAGGCAGGTAAACCTGGGCTCCGTAATGGGAAGCCTGGTAGACTGGGTGTCCTTTGCTGCAGCTGGTAGTTGTGGGGGGGAGGGACACCTCAGCGATGGGTACAGCTGCCATGCCTGTGGGTGGTTGGCAACCTTCAGTCTTGAAAGACTATGGTATAAGCCTACAGCACCCGGTATTCCTAGGTGGTCTCCCATCCAAGTACTAACCAGGCCTGACCCTGCTTAGCTTCCGAGATCAGACAAGATCGGGCATGTGCAGGGTAACAGTTGCTGCGCCTGTGGGTGGGGTTGGGGTGAGCCCCCAAGACAGGTTGACCTGATCCTACGATCAAAAAGGCAGGCTCTGCCTGGAAGGCCAGGTCTGTATTTATTTTTGACACCTGATCTCACAGCAAGGATCAATTTAAAAAATTTATATTCATTTTCTTTTGCACCGTTTGAGGCAGAGTAAGAAGAGTGAATGAAACACAAGCAAACAATGCCGCCCCCCCTCAGGTAAGGACACAAGTGAATCAGAAGACCGTTCTCAGGAAGCATACAGAACCTGATGATAAGCTGGGAGACTGCAAGTTAGTTGAGAGACCTGTGTGTCTCACCTTGCAGTCAAACTTGCGTTCCCGAAGGGAAGACTGAAGCACAAACCATAGCGGCCTGTTCTGGCTGATCCAATAGTGGGAAGGGAGGCAAGGGGGGGTAGATTCACTGCCAGCAAAGTTGTGCTAAGGTTTCCTCTCAAGTCTTTCCTCTGGTCTGTGAGTCACCCTTTGGCCTACACATTTCTCAGCGCTGAACATGTTGCTGGGGGAGAGAAAGGGGTGCCAATGGACTCGACTGTTCTCTACTCATGGTCACACTCCAAGATCTTGTAGCATTGGGCTGAAACAGTCTATTGGCAAACAAGGAGGCAAAGAGCTCTTGGCACTTGTCTTTTAATGGGTAGGCAGGATACTCTCAAAATATAGAAAAGATATATTACAAGATTGAAAGAACAGGCATAGCACCTGCAAAATGAAATACAGCACTTGAGTTACAGGCAAAGTAAAAGAAAAGAAAACCAGTTTCTAACTCAGCCGTCTCTGCACTAAGATCCCACTTAGATTGAAACACATTCACTAACTACACTGGAGAGGCTGCCTGGCTCAAGCAGTTAAACCTCCTCTTTTCAACATGCTCACACAAAGTCCCTGGCAACCTTCCCTTTTTATGAGGGACTTGGGGGTTAGGTTCCTGTGATTTCACGGTCCCTTTTCCTTTTGGGCAATGGAAAGGTGCTATCAGTGGAACGTGAGGATGGCAGGGAAATCAAGAGGTCAAAAGGCAGCTGAGCAACTCAAGCTGAGCTGAGATCTGACACGAGGCAGCCCCCAGTAGTTGGCCAGGGGATGGGACCAGAGTCTCACATATGACCCTTTGGATATGCACGTATATTTATTGCAAGTATCTATTTATTGCTCTGCCAAAATGTATTAAGTAATACTGGGAGGAGTAATACAGGAGTAATACTGGCCGCTGGGAGGAGATCATGGAACTGGAACTGGAACTTGTCATATCTTCAGCCATTGGTGAGGAGCTGCATCTGATGGACAAGAGCATTCTGAGGCAGTTAAGAGTGTCAGTTGTGGAAGTGGAGTCAGTTGGAATCAGGTGAGAGAGCAAAGCAGTCTCTAGAAACAGGGACTTTTTGTTTGTTTATATGAACTTGAGTTTAAGAATGTAAGTGAATGTTATGTCAGTTGCTAACAGGGAATTCAGAGAGGTTATTGCAAGTGACACTTCAAAATATTCAGGAAGATGGCATTTTTAGAGCTGACTCAATTAGAGCTAGCAGCCCAATACTAACTTGTGCCTGCCCTGTATCCAGCACAGGGTTGGGGCCCAAAGCAGCTCAGCCCAGGGCAAGGGGAATTTCATCCTTTGACTATGGTTAGAGATGCAGTAGCCCCATTGGGGCTACTTAGATCTGCACCACCTAGAGAGATCTGCACCACCTAAAGGGGTGGTGCAGATCCAAGCAACCCAGAGCTGCACTGGGTCAGGTGCACTACCCAGGTGAACTACCCAGGAATGGGGTCAGGATCCGGCATAATTGCCGGATCCTGGCTCCGCTCCCCCCACCCACCCACCACCCACCCTCCACCCATCCCAGAATGCCTCCCTCCCGCCCTCCTCACACCCCTGCTCCAGACAGCCGTTCCAATCTGGAAAGGCCAGCACAAACCTACCAGTCCTGGGGCTTGCTCTGGTGCAGTGAGGCAGGCATGTGGCATCATGCCGGTCTCAACTCATAAGTCAGCTTGAAAGTGCTTTAAGGCACTTTCATGACCGTACTGGGCTGGCACAAGACTTGCATTGGCCCAAGGGGCACTCAGGATTGTGCCCTTAATTGATCAGTTCCACACAAAGCAAAGCAGAATTTGTGATGACTTTACTGTAACAAGACAACTGCGGGCATAGTAAAGAACAGGAAACCAAAAGCTAACAAGGTTGTTAATTAGATCTAGGAAGAGACACAACCAACAAGTTCTAACCAACTAAGAAGATAGGATACAGGCAACGACCATGCCCTGTGTAACTATACCCAGTGTATCTCTACTCATACATTGTCACTTCTCCCACAGAAAACTGAAACTGAGAGCAATGAGCTCTGGCGAATCTCTCCAGACTGGGAGAACGGTCAACAAAATGGCAAAGGAAGTTCACTGTGAGTAACTACAGGGACTCACACTGGGGCAAGAAATCCGAACTCTACATGTGCACTGAAGGGGTCCAAAGCGGTGATGATTATGGAAGGAAAATAATTTTGGGTCATAGTGGACCTCTCAATGACGATTTTGATCATCATGAGGGATGTTGTGAAGAAGCCACATTCTATGTTAGGGATAACAAAACTGCCAGTATGGCGATACCCTTAAACAAATTGTGGTCCAGTCATATTTGGAATATTGTGTACTGTTCTGGTCACTGCATCTCACAGAGGATCATTGTAGACTTGGTAAAGATACAGAAAGGGGCAAATAAAATAATCAAGGGGTTGGGGCACCCTGCTTCTGGGGAAACAAAGGTGTTTAGGATCTCTTAATTTAGAAAAAAGAGAACCTGCATGTGGGGGGGGGGGGGAACATGGCTTAAAGACCTCAGTCATGTTCCCCCCTACATGCCAGTTCTTTGTTCTCTAAATTAAGATTTAGAATTCTGCTTACTGTCAAGGAAGAAGAAAGGACTTCTCAAGGGATACAGCTGACCCAGGGAAGCAGTGCCTAGTGGTTAGCATGCTTACTCCCTTTTTCCTTTTTGGATGCACAGCTGAACAGGGAAAAGCCTTGGTAAAATATATCTGCTGCCACCAGCCCAGTCCATCAGACCAAGCCGGGGGGGGGGGCATTTGGCCAATACCCCCCTCCTAGGAGAACACTGAGTTTTCATCACAACCATTCTTATAGCAGTGCCTGCAGAACGAGGGAACACAACAATCCACTGCACTTCCCATTCAGAGCTGGAGGGAGCTCAGTGACATGCCCCCTGAGCCAGTTCAGCCTCCCCTTGTGCTTCGAATAGAGCCAATGGCTCGCGCAGGCACCCTACTCTTTTCCCATGTATCTCATTCGGAGATCTGAGGCAATTCTGCCTGCTGCCTCCCCAGTGTTTGCTGATGCAGGCACCCTGCCCTTTTTTTTTTCCCATTGAAAGGCTGCCATGACTGCAGCCAAACACAACTGAAGGCACAATCCTAACCAGGTCTACTCAGAAGCAAGTCCCATTTTGCTCAAAGGGACTTACTCTCAGGAAAGTGTGGTTAGGATTGCAGACTGAGGCAGTTCTGATTGCTGCCTTCCCAGTGCTTGCTGATGCAGAAATCCTGTCTTTTTCCATTGGAAGCCAGCTGCCCTGCCTTTTTTTTATTGGCAGCCAGCAGTAAACCGACTGAGGCAGCTGTGTGAGCTGCCTCGTGTATTTTTGTGTGTGTGCTTAAGGGCACAATCCTAACTGCACTCTAGACCTAGGAGGGTCACAAATGTGCCATAAAGCACGTTTGTGCCTCCTCAGGAGTCAGCTGGGCCAGCGCAGGGATGTGCGCCAGCCCACAGAGGCTGCATCCAGCCTCTGCGCCAACTTGGGGAGGGAGGGTTGCATCAGCCGAGCTCGGGCAATGCATGGGTTTGGGGAGGGTGGGAAGGAGGTGGGAAGGTAGTGGGAAGGAGGCATTCTGGGTTGGGGGAGGGTGGGTGAGTGGCAGTCCTGGGGCAGGCAGACAGGGAGCAGGAGGTGGGACTGGGACCCGGCTGTTATGCCAGATCCCAACTCCATTCCTTGAGCAGCGTGGAGCGACTTGAAGTCACTCCATCCTCCTTGGATTTGTGCCACCTCCTGAGGTGGCGCAAGTCCAAGGAGACCCATTGTGGCTGTGGTGGCTTACCCAGGGGTAAGGGGAAATGTTACCTCCAGCCGAGCCACTTCTGGCCCCAAACTTGTGCTGGATACAGCACAGGCCGCCTGGCCTGCCTGTTCTAGAACAAGATGGGATTGTGCTGCACCTCAGTGCGTGTTCTGGAGTGGAAAGGAGTTGTGCGAAAAGGCAAGAAAAGGTACTTTTTAAAAAACCTGTTTGGTCTGGTGAGGCTGTGCCTACCTCCCCTGACTGCACATCCCTGATTCTTATTGTGATGGCCTTCTTGTGACATCACACTCTGACATCATAGTCCCTTGATTCAACTGCCAGTTGGTCAGAACGTTGCCCACAACAGACCAGAAAGACCAGACCAGGAAGGCTTCCTTGGTATACCCTAATTTCACATTTTTCCTCTTTACTATTATAGAGAGATTGGGTTAGAGAGAAGACGAGGGAGAGATGAAGAGAGTATTAGTGATCTTATGGGTTATTGTAGCGTATTAGTAATGATGCTGTTGGTTCTAATGATCAGGAGACAGAGTGTATTTTGGCAGATATCTAATTCTTTCCTCCTGTCTACACTAACTAAAAGATGATAACATATTGAAAGATCTAAGGAAGATTTCTTAATGGCTTCTATGTTCTGATTCTGTTATTTCAGATAATCTTAGGAAGGTGCCTCTTGCCAGCAAGGGGAGAACTATCTGAAATGGGATGCTCAGGACCAGATTAAATGCTTCAAGGCAGCTGACCTTTTCCTTTGTGGGCATCTTCAGAATCCCACCAGGTGAGCCGTGGCGGTGGTGAGAAAAGGCTTCTCTTCTGTGCTGTGCTGGGCTCCCCACTTTCTCAAGTAGTGACAAGATTTCCTGACAAATCTGCTCTCAGTTTCTCTTGGAGGAAAGAGTGCAGCACTACCCTGTAGGACTGATGACCCAGGATCAGATGAAGCCATTTCTGCCCAACGTTGCATATATGCAACAGGGACCAATTGTGTATACCTGTGGGCTGGGCAGAAATGAGTTAAAGACAGTCCAGTGAAACCAAGCTTGATGTTGTGGCCCTAGGAAGGTAGCCTGCAGCCATTTCTAGCAAAATTGCCAGATCCAATTTCGAGAACATTCAACAGATTCCATGGATTGGTAATTCTTGTTCTGAGGAGTTGTCAGTGACAAAGCCAGTGAACTGTGACATTTGGAGGAAAGAAAATTGTGGGAGTGGGGCTGGAGCAATCATACTGCACTCCACTGGGTGCCCATTCTCATTTGTTCTGTCTTGCTCTTTGGTCTCTCTCAGGCAGTGATGAAAGATGCCCTGCTCAGATCTGAGTCTGTACTTGTCATCCTGGCTAAAGAATCATCACATATGAACAGAGGTGAAATATCTCTTTTAGCTTTATTCCTGGCTTTTTGATCAAAATTATCCCCATGGCAGCTTTTTCCAAGCAAACCAGGAACTTTTAGTCCTCTGACTAATGACTGAAGCCAGAGCTTGTTGCTCTGTTGCATTCCCCTTGCCAGCAACTGGAAGTTAGAGCAGGGTTCTTTTCAGGCAGAAAGTGAGCTGCCAGCAGTTGCAACATTCTCTGGCCAATGGCGGGGAGAAGGAAGCTGACTTGCCCTGTACCATGATGTTCATTCTGAGGGACCTGAGTGCAGCGTTTTAGAGGCCCTTAGTCCCTAATGAATGTCACTTCGCAGCAATTAGGCATCATCAGGCTGGAGGAAATGCTGAACCAGGGAAGGAATGCTTGGTTACAGTTCAACCATGGGAAAAGACATACGCCAGAGAAAAGAAAGGAAGGGGTGTCTCATTGCCGTGGCCTCTACACAGGCAGTTCAACATGTTGTGGTAGTGGTAATAGTGAAAAGCTGGGAAATGTTGGTTTTGAGAGAGGCAAGAGAGGAACATTTAATTTCCCCCACCCACTAAGCATCTACGAATCCAACTTTGTTCATTTTTCATTGGCACCAGGGAATCCTCAGCTAAGGAAGAAGCTTCAATACTGATCCTACCACTTGTTGGTGTTTGGAACCCAAAGGTCTCAACCAAAGAGTCGCCTTCCTGCAGGTGGGGTTTTACGATCCCCTGACCACTGCCAGATGTACAAGCACCTGGATTGCTATCTCTCTTCACGCAATGTCCTCTTTTTTCCTTCTATCCAGCCAACCAAAGTGGAGCCTTCCCTCAAATGGGAACACAGCACGCTTTCCTCTGACCTTCCTGTCCCCTCAAGACCTGAGGGTGATCTTAGCCAGGACGACCCTCATCAACACTGCCACAAATACTCCTGCTGGCCAGGTGGCATTGTGTGCCCCAGACAGAGAAGGAAGAGGCTACGAACAGAGGCCATATGATGGCTTCCTCTTTGGAACATTCAGCATTCTGCTGCAGGGCTGGTTGGAGCAGGAGCCAATGGCAGACCACCTTGCGGGAAGTTAAGCTCACTGAGAAGATGTGGCAAATGCACCTTCCATTTCAAGCAGGGATGGAGAAAGCCTCCCCAGGGAAGATAGTCCTTCAGCTGCACCTCAACAGCAGAAACAGCTGCTTTGCTCCTCAGGGGCTCTTGGCAGGTAAATTAAGGATGCAGGAATGCCATCATGCCACATCTCTTGCCTTTTGAGTGGCAGTAAGCGCAATCTCCAGGTCCTTGAAGAATAGCTTGAACAGAGATAGAGAGCTGAAGATTGCAAGACCTAAAATGGAAATCCCTGGACACAGTTTTATTAAGATATTCAAAGAGAAGGGTTCACCCTCAGCTTCGCGGCTTCTGATTGTGTCTGGGACTGCAGAGGGGGCTGACTACTTTTAGCCTTTACTTACCACCATTGTCTGGATCAAAACCAGGGTAAATGCATACCATTTACCCACGGAAGCACAGCCCTGACCCATCAAACCAAGCCTTGTCCAGACTCCTCCACTTGTCTGATGACCCACCCTCTCAGCTCCTTTCCTACATCTAATTTTAAAAACACATAAGTAACTCTTCTCTTCAACTATCTTTTCTTATTCCCAAATGGCATTATATATAAAGCTATTGATGAACAAGAAGATGTGAGCCAACATCCAGAACTGACTGCCATACTTCAGATCTCCCAGCTGGAGTAATATGAAGACTTTAAGTCTGCCAACTAGCAAGTAGGCAATGATGATTTTCTTAAACCAGAGAAGAACTGGGAGTTCCCACAGCCTGGATATGGCAAGGTCAGGCGTTGTGCTCCCTCTGCCCAAGAAACCACCTTCTCCCCAAAAGTAAGGGGGGAGGAATTAAAAAGAACATTGAATGAACTGGAGGACAACTAAAAAATAGGGAAACATTCAGAAAGAGGTGGGAAGAGCAAAACAGAATATAGTAACAGAAAGAAAAAGACAGATGGACAGAAAAACACACAGGGCTCTAGAAATAAAAGCAGGAGAGAGAGAGAGAGAGAGAGAGGGAGTAAAAAGCCATGTCAAAACTTGCAAGAAAGAAAGGAAGAAAAAATTCAAGTGAGGTAGAAGGTGGGAAATTCAGGCAGGATGGAAGAAAGAAGGGAAGACAAAATAAAACAGGAAAAAGAGGCAGGTGGCAGGAAATGGAGGCTGTGCAAAGAAAAGGAAAGGAAGCCAGAGATTGGATGGTAGGAAATGGGCAGCACAATCCTATGTCCTGCGGCCGCCACAAGAATCAGCAGTGCCAAAATGGCCGCTGTTGTATTATGTGGGACTAGGGCAGCTGACAGCGTCTCCTTGGGGGAAGGAGACAAGCGTTTCCTTACCCCGTGTCAAACTGCATGGCCAGCAATGGATCTCCTTGGGTCTGTGCCTGCTATTTAGTGGGCACAGAACCAAGAAGGCTTGTGTTGGGTTTTCTGGCTCAGGAGGGGGCATAGGATTTGGCAGCAGAGTCTGCTGCCATCCCCGCCCCCTCCCGGGCCTGATCCTCCCTGTGTTCTGCTTTCCCTCCTCCCAGTTCCTCCCCTCCCCACATTCCCCCAGCCCTCCCCTGGCAGCGATACTCACTGCCTGGCGCTCCAGTGAGAAGTCTTTTTGGGGCGTAGGCCCAGTGCCAACTGGGGCTGGTCTCAGCACTGACGCTGTGTCTCTGGCACCAGCGGTACAAGTGTACTGCCAGTGCTGGGCTCGATAGGATTGGGCTCTAAAGCCTTGATCATATAAAAAAGGTCAAAAACACTGCTCTTTTGTTTAATATCTGTGAAAGGCACCCTGCTGGTCCCTATGGGGCTGCAAGGCTGCGGTAGAAATATTTCAACTAAACATGTAACAAGAAGGAATAAAAGGGGGGCGCAGGCAGATGGTAGTTAATTGAAGCAGGATTGATACAGAAGGCAAGTTGTGGCCAACTTGAACCTGATCATGTGAGAAAGAATAAAAGAGGGGTAGGTAGTAGCAAGTTAAGGGCCCAATCCTATCCAATTTTCCTGTGCCAGTGCAGCCATGCCAATGGGGCATGCACTGCATCCTGTGCCTCATAATTTAAAAAAAGAAATGAAGGAATTAAAGAGAACTAAGTGTGACCACACTGAGCCTGAGAATGTCAGGCAGAAAAGGCCGGGGAGAGCCTCATTGATGAGATAGAAAAAATGGAATAAGACCCAGGTAAGTGGTGGTCAGTTTTAGCCTGGTAGTGTAAGAATGGAAGGAAGGAATAAAAGAGAGCTTAGTGTGCCCAAACTGAGCCTGATAACATAGGAAAGAAACCAGGAGCTCATTGGGAAAGGAATAAGATGCTGGCAAGTAGCCAAATGAGACCTATATTGCAAGACAGAAAAAATAGAAGACGGAGAAGTGGTTCTCAAACTTTTGGGTTGTGATCCCCCAACCTGAGAAGCACTGTTCCTGGCCATTTCAGGGGCGGGGAAGGCAGTGACGTGATCCCCAGGATCACTTTTTTTCCAACTTATTCCTTCCTGTGCCAGCTTCCAGGGGTGTGGGGAGCCCCACGGAGCCCTTTGCAGGGCTCCCCATGCTTCAAAACAATACAAAATGCGATCACGAAAATGGAAGTGGTCATAATTGCCTTTTTCAATTGTTTTGAGGTGCTGGGAGTCCTGCAGAGGGCTCCACGGAACTCCCTGCACCACCCCTCCCCCCCAGAGTCCTGCCCAGGAAGGGGAGTTTGAGAACCACTGAGACAGAACCATGAAGAGTCAAAAAGAGTTTCATAATGTAAAAAAGAAAGGAAGGAACAAAAGAGAGATAAGTGTGGCCAAATTGAACCTATCTACATAGGAGAGGAAAAGAAGGAATGAGGAAGAAAAGGAAAAGATGGAAAGGTTCCGCCAAAGGCTCAGTGGAAAAGGAAAAAAATGAATAACACAGAGGTGAGTAGGGGCCAAATTGAGCCAGTTAAAATAAGAGAGAAAAGGCAGGAAAATACAGAGCCACATGGGCAAACCCAGCCTCATAAGGTACGATGGACACATAAGGTAAGATGGACATCCTAAGCGTTATAAAATAGGGCAGTAAAGGAGGAATAAAGGAAAGCTCAGTGAGAAAGGGGGAAAAAGCTATAAGATATGGGGAAATTGTGGCAAACAGAGCTTTATAATTTAAGAAAGAACAAGAAAAGTTGCAATTCTAATGCGCTCTTGGGCCGACGCAAGTCTCTTGCACCAGCCCAGGAGGGTTACAAACATGCAGTAAAGTGTGTCTGCACCTTGTCAAGAGTCAGCTGGGCTGGTGCAGGGATGTGCGCTGAATCCAGCCTCTGCGCTGATCTTGAAGGGGAGCCTTGCGCCAGCCGAGCTTGGCCAACGCAAGGGTCTGGGGAGGGTGGGAGGAGGTGTAGAGGAGGCAAGAGGAATGTGTTCAGGGTGGGGGGAGAGCAGGCAGAGGGCGGTCCTGGGATGGGAGGCAGGGCTGAGACCCGGCAGATATGCCAGATCGTAGCCCCCATTCCTGAGCAAGGACTTATGCCACCTCCTGTGGTGGTGCAAGTCTGACAAGATCCATTGGGACTGCAGTGGCTTATCTCTGGTGGAGCCACTTTGGGCCACTATCTTCCGCTGGATACAGCACAGGCCTGGCCTGCCTTTTCCAGCGCAAGATAGGATTGCGCTGAAAGTGCACTAATTATGCCAAATTGAGATTGACAACATAGGAAAAACAAGGAGGAAGTAGGACGAGCTCAGTGGTGGTAAAAGAAAAAAAGGAATAAGACCCAGAGAAGTGGTGTCACAGTTGAACCTAGTAATGTAAGGAACAATAAAGGAATAGAAGTGAGCTGTGGATAAAATAGAGCCTGAGAATGTAGGGGAAAAAATGGAGCAATATTGGAGAGCACAACAGGAAACAAAGGAATAAAATATGGGTAAGAAGTGGCCAAAATGAACCTCATAGTCTAAGGCAGGGGTGTCCATACTTTTTGACAGGAGGGCCACATCATCTCTCTGACACTATGTCGGAGGCCGGGAAAAAAATAATTAAATTACATTTCAAATTTGAATAAATTTACATAAGTGAATATATTAGAGATGGAACTTATATGAATGCATGAAGGTCTTGCAATACTTCAGGGCCTATAAAAGGCCTTGCACAAAGCAAGACCAGCCTTTCCTTCACTGCTGCTGCTGCATCACAGATGTGAAAGAGTAAGTAGTGGAGGGAGCCCTCGTTCCACAGCTCATGATGGCCATCATGAACACTTGGCCATCACAAACAGTTGACCATTACGCTGAGAGCAGTTGTGTTGGGCCAGTGTGGGCTCCAGCAAATCTCCAGAGGGCCAGAGGCTCATTGGAGACTGGGTGCTCCCTGCAGGCCAGATTTGGAGTCCTTGAGGGCTGCAAGTGGCCCCAGGGTCAGGGTTTGGGCACCCCTGGTTTAAGGAAAAAGGGAATACAAGAGAGCTAAGGGGGCCCAATATGAATCTACTAATATAGAAAAAACAGAAGGTATAAGAGAGCTGGGAAAGAAGATAAAGGAATGAGACAAAGGTACTCTTAAGTGATACGTAGGTCACAATCCTAACCCACTTTCCAGCACCGACATAAAGGCAATGCAGCTCCAAGGGAAGGGAACAAACATTCCTTTCCTTTGAGGAGGCCTCCATGAGTACCACCCAACTGCAAGATGCAGCACATGTCCCATTGGCACAGCTGTGCCAGTGCTGGAAAGTTGGTTAGGATTTGGGCCATAGTGGTCAAATAGAGTCGAATAATACATGTGGTCAAATTGAGTCTGATAATTAATAGAAGGATAAAACAGAACTAAATGTGTCAAAATTGAGCAGGGCAAAGTAGGGAGAAAAAGGTGGAAGGAAAAAATGTAAGGAAATAAGGAAAGACTGAAAGGGAGTTCAGGATGGCCAAAAAGAGCCTGATAATATAAGAAGGAAAAAGAGCTCCTTTGATCTGACAGCGCCAATGCTTTCCATAATGTGCTTTTTGACATCCAGAAAGTAAGTCATGCTAGTAGGAAGGCGCCCTACACGATGGCCATCAAGGCAGTTAAGTGCTGCACTGGGTAGCAGATGGGCAGGAGAGGGTGACAAAACAGTGTTCCAGAGGCGGGGATGGGGTGTTTGGGGCAGAGAGGGTGGGTGAGAGGAAGGTAAGTAGTAATTCAGGCCCTGGACAGGGTGGGAACAGTAGAGCAGGTCTCTACCACATCCTAACCCCCACCCTGGGCCTGCCAGTGTTACCCAGGGCTACTTGGTTCTGAGCCAGCTAAATAGCTGGCGCAGATTCAAGTAGCTCAATTGAGCAGGCTGGGGAGCTACACAGGGTGAGGGTGCAAGTCCTCCCTTACCCCGAGGAGACTTCCTGCCTGCTCTAATCCAAAACTGGATACAGCATGGGCCTGGAGGCCTGCTCAGTGGGGCTACTTGGATCTGCACCAGCTATTTAGCAGGTGCAGAACCAAGTAGCCCCATTTAACACTGGCAGGCCTGGGATGGTGGTTAGAATGTGACAGATGCCTGCTCTATCACCCCCAGCCCCCTCCTGGGCCTGATCCACTGTCCCCACCCCCTCCCCACCTCCAGACTACTCTGCCACCATTCTCGCAATCCCCTTGGCTGCCCAGTGCAAACATTACCTTTGCCAAAGGCTTAAGGTGGGATACGGTGTCCACAGGACAACGCAGGACATTCCTCTGGAGTTGTTTTACTCACTGGGTGCCAAAAGTGCTTTACTGCACTTTTATACACATAGGGCCGGCGCTGCGGCCACAGAGCTGGTGCTCACAGCCCATAGGATTGGGCTCTGAGCCAGTGGCAGACCTAGAGGTGGGGAAGTGGGGCAAATGCCCCAGGTGCCCACCCTCTGGGGGTGCCTCCACCAGCCTTGCCCCCCCTCCACTGCTCGTTTGTCTCTTTTTTAAAGCAAAAGAATCCAACAGCTCTGCTGCCTTATTTCGCTTTTAAAAATAAAATCCTCCTCCTGATGGAGGAGGGGGCAGATCACGATTGCTGCCTCCCTAGGCTGCCCTCTCCTCTCCTCCAGAGAAGAGGATTGGGCAGCCTACAGAGTCAGTCAACTCCCAGCGCACTGCCTCTCTAAGGTGCCCCTTTCCTCTCCTCCTATAAAGGAGGAGGGGGTGGCCTGGTGACTCTGAAGGCTGCCCCCTCCAAGGGGAGAAGAGGAAGCTGGCACTCAGATCAGCAGGGAACCACGCTGAAAGTGGCTGTAGTTCCCAGTCACATTTGAGGGTCGCCCCCTCTCTTTCCCTTTAAGGAAAGTGGAGGGGAGGGGATGGAGCTCCCTCAGAGCAGCGCAGAAGCTATTTGCACTTCCTTTGACTTCAGAGAAGATGCATGCCACTTTTCAGGCCCCCACAGAGTTTTCCGCACTGTTGGAAGCATCGCTCGCCTATCCTGGGTGCTGCTTCCAGCGGCCTCAAAATGCTTCAATGGAGCTCTTTGTGCCGCTTGCAAGCAACCCAGAAGGCTCTGTGGGAACCAGGGCTATCTTCCTCCTTTCTTTAAAGGGGGATTGGAGGAGTCAGATGCGTGGAAGTTATTGCGATGACGATGACGTCACCACAATTTCTTGCAGGTTGGGGCAAGGGGAGACAAAGGCAGAGGTGGCCCTGGGTGCAGGAAAGCCTTGGACTGCCTCTGCTCTGAGCCTGATAACATAGGGAGATGGAGAGGGGGAATGAGGGAGAGCTCAGTGGCAGAGACTCAGATAAGAAGTTGGCCACACAGTGAAATGAAAAGCTGGAATACAAAAGAGCTAAGTGTGACCAAACAGAGCCTGATAATGTAAGAGATAAAAATAAAAGTACTAGAGAGCTCAGTGTGTAAGCCTGCTAATGTGGGGGGGGGGGGGAATTGGATAGTATAGTGGGAGAGAAGAAAAAAGAATAAGAGACAGGTAAGTAATTTCCAAGCTGAACCTGCTAATATATGAAAGAAAGGAAGGCATACAGGACAACTAAGAAGTGGCCAAACTGAGCCTGAGAAGAAGAAGGATAAAGGGAATTTCTTCTGCAAAGAAGAAAGATAAAGGGAATCACAGGTAAATAACAGTCAAGTTTAGCTTGATAACGTAAGATAGAAATGTTGGAATAGGGGAGAGCTCAATGGTAATGGGGAAAAAAGGAATAAGACACAGGTAAGTGTTGGCCCAACTGATCCTGATAATGTCAGAAGGAATAAAGGAAAGGAAAGCTTGGCCCAATTTGAGGCACAATCCTAAGTGCACCTTGGGCTGGTGCAAGTCCCTTGCGCCGGCCCAGGATAGTCGCAAATGTGCCGTAAAGCACATTTGCACCTCCTCAAGAGTCGGCTGGGGTGGCGCAGGGATGCACGCCAGCCCGCAGAGGCCGAATCCAGCCTCCACACCAACTCTGGTAGGGAGGGTTGCATCGGCCGAGCTCAGCCAATGCAAGGGTTGGGGATGGCGGGGAGGAAGCAGGAGGGAGGCGTTCTGGGGCAGGGCAGGGCTGTCCCGGGGCGAACGGGAGGGCAGGGAGCAGGAGGCGGGGCTTGGACCTGGTAGTTATGCCGGCTCCCAACCCCATTCCCCAAGCAGCGCGGAGCAGCTCTCCTCAGACTTATGAAACCTCCTAAGGTGGCACAGATCTGAGGAGACCCACTGGGCTGTGATTGCTTACTCAGGGGTAAGGGGTAGAGTTTCTCCTTACCTCTGGCTGAGCCGCTTTGGGCCCCTATCTTGTGCTGGATATAGCGCAGGCCTTCTGGCCTGCCTGTTTCAACACAAGATAGGATTGCACTGCACTCCTGGTAACGTAAGAAAGAAAAGAAGGAATCCAAGAGCGCTTAGAGACGGCCAATCTGAATCAGGTAGAGAATGGAAAAAGAGAAGGGATAACAGAGCGCTCAGTGGGAAAGGGGAAAAAAGGGGGGAAAGTGAGAGCTAAATGGTGGCCAAATAAAGCATCATAATGTAAAAAGAAGAGAAGGAATAAAACAGACATGAGTGTGGAGAAATGGAGCCTCATTACATATGAAAAGAAAACATGGAATGAGATAGAGTTTAGTAGCTAAGAAAGAGCCCAGTCCTGAGCTTGCACCACCAGCGCTCCACCGGTGGTGTTCCAAATGTGCTGTGAAGCACATTTGCAGCCTTCAGCACCAGTCCAGCACCGGGTCTAGTTCAATGCCAACCAGCATGGGGCTAGCACAGGTGGATCACTGGTGATTCGCTTCTTGGCGGTTGCCCAAACCATGGGGTGGCGGAGAGGTAGGTGGGGGCATTAGGGGAGGCGGGGAGGAGGAATTCCGGAGCGGGGGAGGTGGAGTGGGTGGGGAGAGGGTTGGGAGGAGGCATGCCGGGGGAGGAAGTGGGGTGGGAGGGAGGTGGGACAGGAGGAGCTCTGCTCCTCTGTATCCAGATACTCCATGTCAGGCCAGTGGCCTGACATAGAGGCGCTTGATTCTATGGTGACCCAAGGGTTGCCACAGAATTGAGTAACTCCATTACAGGGCTACTTGCCTTACCTGGGGAAAGGGGACAAAAGTCCCCTTCCCCTGAGGAGCCACTGGCACTTCCCAGTTGTGCTCAGGATGCCACACTGCGGCAGCCCCGCACTCTGGGCAGCTCAGGATGGGACTGAAAGAAAATGACTAAAAGACAGCTACAGTGGCTAATTGGAGCCTGATAACATAGGGGGGAAATGGTGGTCAATGAGAGTGCTCAGTGGTAGAATAAGATATAGGTAAATAATACCCAAATTATGCCTCATAACATAAGAAAGAAAAGGAATGAAAGGGAGCTAATTGCTGGGAATGAAAGAAAGGAGTAAAGGAGAGATAATTAGTGACCAGCTAAAGCCTGGTAATGTAAAAATAAAAGGAATAACAGAGAGCTAGGATGCGAGAAAGAAAGAAAAAAAGGATGAGATAGGTAAGTAGTAGCCAAATTGAGCCTGATAAAGACAGAAAATAAGGAAGAAAATAGAGCCATGTGGTGCGAAATTGAGTCTGATAATGTAAGAAAGAAGTAATAAAAGTGAGCATTTTGTGGAGTACCTGAGCCTGATAATGTGATGGGGGGCACGGGACAGGAGGAAATGGGAGAGCTCTGTGGCATAGAAGAAAATGAATAAGACCCAAGTATTTTAGTGACCAAATGCAGCCTAGTAAGGTAACAAAGAAAACGCGACAGCTCAATGTGGCCTAAATGAGCCTGATGTTAAGCAAAAAGGAATGAGAGCTCGGGGGGGGGGGGGGGACGACGACATGCAAGAGGACATATATAAGTGGTAACCCATTTAAGCCTGGGAATGTAAGGGGAAAAAAAAAGAACCAAAGGGAGCTCAGGGTGGCCAAAAAGAGCCTGATAGCGTAAGCAGGAAAATGACTCAGAGCCCAATAGGGCAGTGCCAACGCTGTCTGTGAAACACTTTCCAACACCCATAAAGGTCTGCATCATCACGCAGGCACTGCATCCTACCCGATGCCTGCCAAGGCAGGTAAGTGTTGCACCCGGCGGCAGACGGGTGGGGGAGGGTGACACAATGGTGTACCGGAGGTAAGAATGGGGTGTTTTGGGTTGGAGGAGGGTGGGGAGGGCAGCTCAGGCCCCAGAGGGGATGGGAAAAGTGAAGCAGGCCTCCACTGCATCCTAACCCCGTCCCAGGCTTGCCAGTGTTACACAGGGCTACTTGGTTCTGAGCCAGCTAAGTAGCTGGCACAAATCCAAGTAGCCCCATTGAGCAAGCTGGAACAAATGTTCCCTTACCCAGAGGAGACCTCCCACCTACTCTAATCCAACAATGGATACAGCATGGGCCTGGTGGCCCCTCTCCACCAGCAGTGGATAGGATTGGATTGTCAGGTAAGTAGTGGACAAGTTCAGCCTAATAAAGTGGGAGGGGGGAGGAATCCGGGAGAGCTCGGTAGGAAAGAAAACAAGGACTAAGGGAGAGCTAAGTGGTGGTAAAGAGTGCCTCATAATATAAAAAAGAAATGAAGGAACAAAAGAGAGATCGGTGTAACGAAACCAAACCCAATAATATAATCAAGAAAAGGAGGAATAAAGGAGAGCTAAGTGTGGCCAAATCAAGCCTGATAATGAAGGGGGAAAGTTGGAATAAGGGAGAGTTTAGTGGGAAGAGAAAAATGGAATAAGACAATGGTAATACTGGTCTACAAAATGAAATGAAATTTTTGGCACACAAGAAAAACTGTCTGATCCTAGCTGTACTTTTTATGCTGAATTCAAACAAGTTACTAGTTTTGGGGCACAATCCAGCCCTTGACTTGGGCTAGCGCAAGTCCTTTGCACTGGCCCAGGAGGGTTGCAAATGTGCCATAAGGCACATTTGCACCTCCTCAGGAGTCGGCTGCACAGGCTGGAACTGGGCTGATGCAAGCCTCTGAGGTAGGTGGGGAGGGGGTGGTGAGGAGGCAGGAGGGAGGTGTTCCTGGGTGGGGGGAGGGCAGGCAGTGGGCGGCCCCGGGTGCGGGCGGGCAGGCAGGGAGAGGGAGGTGGGGCTGGGATCTGGCAGCTATAACAGATTCCAACCCCCATTCCGGGGGGGGGGGGTACGGAGTAGCTTGAAGCTGCTCCACTCTCCTTGGACTTGCACCACCTCAAGAGGTGGCACAAGTCAGAGGAGACCCATAGGGAAAGGGTGCCTTTTCCAGAGGAAAGGGGAAAAGTTTCCCCTTGCCTCTGGCTGAGCCGCTTTTGGCACCTATCCTGCGCTGGATACAGCACAAGCCTCCTGGCTTGCCTGTTCCAGCACAGGGTAGGATTGCGCTCTTAGTCTATCACACAGGGATTTTTCACCTGTGGAATCTGAAAAAAAAAGTATATTTACATACATTTATAACGCTATTCATACTACCTAAAAAGTGAGAATTGTTGTTTTTCTTCTATATTTATCATCTGGAACATTCCTCTTAATTGTCCAATGATAGTCGGCAAGCATGCTATAACTATAACTCAGTGGTTCTCAAACTGTGGGTCGGAACCAACCAGTGGGTTGTGACTCAATTTTTTTTTTAATTGACTAAAGATATGGGTACAGGAACGAGATGTACATGGGTTGAAGGTAGTACAAAGGGAAAAAAACATTGGGGATTAACCGAACTGTAGTTATTAGCATTTTAAATCACCATCAAAGAAACCATTAATTACTACATTCCTCCTTTCTATAATGTCAATACCAATTTAACAAAAATTTCAGTCTAGTCTATAATTATCATGTACATTAATATATTTGCTTTCGTCTATTTTGGTTTTACTTAAATGACTCAATCGTTTGTCTATCCATCTGTAAAATGGATTCCATAATTGCTGTATTGTTTCTATCTTACCATCTTTCAGTTAAGACATCCATTTCAATAATTTCATATAATTTCTTAATCCACATATCTGTAATAGGAATTTCTGAGCTCTTCCACATCTGAGCATAGATTAATCTTTCTGCGATAATTGTATATTACAGAATATGTCTTGTGTCATTATTACAGCTTTCAGGGAAAATATTCAATAGGAATATCTCTGGTTCAAAGGGTATAACACATTTTAAAATAATTTGAATATTCATATGTATTTTTCTCCAGAATTCTTTTGCCTTAGAACAGAGCCACCACATGTGGAAAAAAGATCCTTTCGCCTCCTTACATTTCCAGCATTTATGGCATGCACCAGGATACATTTTTGCCAGCCTGTCTGGAGATAGGTACCATCTATAAAATATTTTATGGATATTCTCGTTCATCGTTGTTGCTTTGATTATCTTCATATTTCTTTTCCAGATCTGTTCCCAATTGTTCATTGTTATATTATGTCCAATATTTTTTGCCCACAGGATCATCACCTCCTTTACCGACCCATTTTCATGATTAACAAATATTGGTACATCTTCTTAATATAGTGTTCCTCATTTGATAAGAATATTTTATCAAATTCTGTCTCCACTGGATAAATTCCTTCTTTTTTATCTTCCATCCATCTTGTTTTGACTTGTAATTCTGTCAACCAATCCAATTTAATCCCTTTCTCCAATAACTCTTCTTTTGAATAAAGATCTGCTTTATTGTCTAATAAATCATCATATCTCTTATTTTGTGATTCCCGTATCCACATTGGCTTTGTATTTATTTCTAATGGTTTGACCCATCTCGGGATTTTCCCATAAACTTTATATCTTATTTGTTCCCAAGCAAATAACAGTGCCCTTCTTATCAAATGTTGTTTAAAGTAACTGTGCTATTTAGCTTTATCATAAATCATAAAGGCATGGGGACCAATCTGCAGATCATGTAATTCTAGTTTCAGCTCTCTAGATTTTTCCAATTTTGCCCAGTCTTTTATCCAGTTCATTGCTGCTGCATAATAGTAAATTTCCCAGTTGGCATTCCAAGGCCAGCTCACTCTTTAGCATCTTGCAATAGTTTCATCCACTCTTGCTTTTTTTCCTTGCCAAATAAAGCTGGCCATAACTTTATTCTCTTCAAATATAGTATTCAGCCGGAATTGCGTCTGGTCTGGGGGATTTCTGATTTTTCTGTCTTTTAATTGCTTCTGTTAATTCTTGCAGGGAAATTTTTTGATCCAAAATTTGTTTCTGTTCTGATGTCAGTTTCAGCATATTATTTTTTTAGTAAGTAATCCTTTTGCAGGTTAGGATCTATATTGTTCTTCTTATATAATTGCTGATAGAACTTTTCTATTATAAGTTTAACTTCTGAAGATTTATGTTTTTCAGTTCCATTTTCGTCTATCAAACTGCTTATAAAGTTTTTCTGTCATTCTTTTTTCAGTCTATGTGCTAGCCATCTTCCAGGTTTATTTGCATTTTTGAAATAATTCTGTTTAATTAATTTTAATTTTTTCTCCATTTCTTCCGTTTGTATAATTCTAATCTCATGTTGAAGTCTCTGTATTTTAACATTTAATTCTTCTCTAGATGGATTCTCTTGGAACTCTTGCTCCTTCTTTTTCAATTTTAAGGTTAGTTCTTTGATATGTTGATTATCCTTCTTTTTTTTTCCTTGCTGAAAATTTCATCATAATTCCTCTAAAATATGCTTTGCTTGTATCCCAGATAATTTGTGGTCTTATTTCTGGGTGATTATTTATTTTAAAAAACCAAGTCATTTCCTCTTTAGCTAATTTTACAAAATTCTTTTCTTTCATATCAATAATGTTCAATCTCCAGAACCCTTTTCTCTGAGATTTATTAAGTTTTAAACTGATTGGATTATGATCCGCAAAGGTGTTTGGTAATATTTCTGCTTCGAATATATCTGCCATTGCTGTAATCCAACACATATCTATTCTGGACCATACTTTATGACGTGTTGAAAAGTGAGTATATTGCTTTTTTCCTGGATTGTGGACTCTCCATGTGTCAATCAGATTAAATTCTTCTGCCAGTTGTAAAAAAGATTTAGGTAAGTTTCCTCCTTTTTTCCCCCTCTTACTTGATCTATCTAAATTCATGTCAAACGTTGAATTAAAATCACCCAACAAAATCAGATCATATTCATTCAAAGGAACCAATTTTCTATGTAATTTTTCATAAAATTTTTCATGTGAGCATATATATTCACTAAGAAATTATTAGTGACTCAGTTTTTTGGAGGGTCACAAAACTGAGAAGCTAATAGCTGATAAGAAAATGCATTGAGCCTATGGAACTGAAACTGAGCCTCACCTGTGCATTTACTCATGAATAGCTGACAATGGCTTGGATCTTACTGAAGACCCAGCAAAGGGAAATGCAAGGCCACCAGAATGTTCCCAATTCAGTAAAGCTCTTGTAAAGCTGGGTGGGTCCCAATACAGTATTATTTTAAAAAGTGGTTCCTGGTGCTAAAACGTTTGGGAACCACTGCATAACTCTGCTTTTCCTGCTACCTCTTTTCCATGATTGAAGTGTCTTGATGAAATTGCTTGCCATGTTTGTCATTGACGGCATCAAGATTCTCAAGTCCCTTGGCTGGCCAGGAGGGTCGCAAACATGCCATAAGACTCTTCCCAAGAGTCGACTAGGCCAGCACGCGGAGGCGTGCCGGTCTGCGGAGGCTGAATTCAGCATCTGCGCCAACTGAGGATGCGCCGACGGAGGCTGAATTCAGCCTCTGCGCCTGCAAAACGGAAGTGCTTTGGCCCCACTTTTACTGAGGATTTCAAGCCTCGGGGAGCACTGTGGAGGGTTGCACAGGGCTCCCTGCAACTCCAGCAGCCCTACCTACTTACAAGTAAGTGCGAAGCACCTTGCCCCCCCTTCGCGACATCATCCTGGGGATTGCGTTGCTGCCTTCCCCCTTCCCCCGCCCCTTAAAAGGATAGGGGAAGCGTTATACAAACTGTTGGGTCGTGACCCACCAGTTTGAGAAACTGCTCTAAGAAACTCAGGGTAGTGTGCATGGTTCCTCCCCTTTTATCCTCACAACAACAACCCTGTGAGGTAAGTGAGACTGAGATATAGTAATAGTCATGACATGAAATTAATAATAATAATGACCAGAAAATATATGCAGTGAATATTTCCCCACAAGCAATGGATGAAATTACACATCAAATGATAAATAACATGATGGTATTATTCCTGAGAACCATGATTTCCACAATTTTGGTGACTAGTGGTGTTGCCCCCCAGGGATGTCACATTACTAACACCTTATTGATTCCATGCTGGGTCATAATAACATCTCATTGGCTCTTCGAAAAATCAGCCTCGTTCGTCCATTTTGAGTTAAGGAAATGTAGTTTTTGTTACATAAGATAGTTGCATTTTTGTTTTCTGGTTTTTTGGCCATAACTTCAGATAGAATGGAGATAGTTCACTCCATTTTTCTCATTGAATTATGCTGTAAATTCTGTATCGAATGGTATATAACATGATGGTATTATTTCTACAAACCACGATTTTAGCAATTTTTGTCACTCGTGGTGTCCCCTGCCCTGAGGGCTGGCACCCAGGGCAGATCACCACTCCACCCCTGCTAGCTACACCACTGAGGCCAGTCTGCCACCTTCCTGTATATACAGTACTAAAAAAAAATCATAACCAATTGGGACAAATAGGTCAAATCTTTCAATATATCTACTAAGAAAAGCTTCATCACAGAAAAATGGTGGGTAATAGAAAAATTCTGATTGCATGTTTGAATTCAGCATAAAAAGTTAAGTTAGAAACACCTTCATTGGTGGGCCACTGGGTGGGCCACTGGAGCATTTGGTGGGCCACTGTGAGATAAAGGAAGCTGGACTAGATGGGCCTATAGCCTGATCCAGTAGGGCTGTTCTTATGTTCTTATTGCTCCATGTGCCAAAAATCACATTGACAAGTAGTGCCCACATAGAGCCTAATAATGTGAGAGCAGGAATAAGGGAGCATTAAGTGATGGCCCACTTCAGCCTCATAATTTAAGAAAGAAAAGAAGGAAGAAGAGAGAACTTGGTGTGGAGTTCTTGAGCCTGATGAGGAAGGGGAAAAAAAGTGAGAGCTCAGTGGGAAAGGAAAAAAGTAGCTAGAAACAGGTAAGCAGTGACCAGGTGTAGCTTGATAAAGCAAGATAGAAAAGGTATAGAGGCCCTTGCTGGCAGATTTAGCTTGATAATTAAAAAAAAAAAAAGGAATAAAAGAGAGTTAAAAGTGTTGCCAAGTTCATCCTGATAATGGGACAAAAATAGAAGGAATGAGGGAAAGCTCAGTGTGAAAGAAAAAAAAACCTGGAATAAGACTCAGGATAGTAGTGGCCAAATTGAACTTGATACTGTAAGACAGAAAAGAGGGAATGAAACAGAACCATGTGTGTCAAAAAGGCGGGGAGGAGGCATGCTGGGAGGGGGAGAGAATGGGGCAGGAGGAGGGCAGGACCAGTGGAGCTGAGCTCCACCGGATCCCAAGCTCTGTGTTAAGAACATAAGAACATAAGAACAGCCCCACTGGATCAGGCCATAGGCCCATCTAGTCCAGCTTCCTGTATCTCACAGCGGCCCACCAAATGCCCCAAGGAGCACACCAGATAACAAGAGACCTCATCCTGGTGCTCTCCCCTACATCTGGCATTCTGACTTAACCCATTCCTAAAATCAGGAGGTTGCGCATACACATCATGGCTTGTACCCCATAATGGATTTTTCCTCCAGAAACTCGTCCAATCCCCTTTTAAAGGCATCTAGGCTAGACGCCAGCTCCACATCCTGTGGCAAGGAGTTCCACAGACCGACCACGCGTTGAGTAAAGAAATATTTTCTTTTGTCTGTCCTAACCCGCCCAACACTCAATTTTAGTGGATGTCCCCTGGTTCTGGTATTATGTGAGAGTGTAAAGAGCATCTCCCTATCCACTCTGTCCATCCCCTGCATAATTTTGTATGTCTCAATCATGTCCCCCTCAAGCGTCTCTTTTCTAGGCTGAAGAGGCCCAAACGCCGTAGCCTTTCCTCATAAGGAAGGTGCCCCAGCCCCGTAATCATCTTAGTCGCTCTCTTTTGCACCTTTTCCATTTCCACTATGTCTTTTTTGAGATGCGGCGACCAGAACTGGACACAATACTCCAGCTGTGGCCTTACCATCGATTTGTACAACGGCATTATAATACTAACCGTTTTGTTCTCAATACCCTTCCTAATGATCCCAAGCATAGAATTGGCCTTCTTCACTGCCGCCGCACATTGGGTCGACACTTTCATCGACCTGTCCACCACCACCCCAAGATCTCTCTCCTGATCTGTCACAGACAGCTCAGAACCCATCAGCCTATATCTAAAGTTTTGATTTTTTGCCCCAATGTGCATGACTTTACACTTACTGACATTGAAGCGCATCTGCCATTTTGCTGCCCATTCTGCCAGTCTGGAGAGATCCTTCTGGAGCTCCTCACAATCACTTCTGGTCTTTACCACTCGGAAAAGTTTGGTGTCGTCTGCAAACTTAGCCACTTCACTGCTCAACCCTGTCTCCAGGTCATTTATGAAGAGGTTGAAAAGCACCGGTCCCAGGACAGATCCTTGGGGCACACCGCTTTTCACCTCTCTCCATTGTGAAAATTGCCCATTGACACCCACTCTCTGCTTGGACCTCATGGCCTGACATGGATGCTTTAGATTCTGCGCCAGCCCAAGAGCTGCCACAGAATCAAGTAGCCCCATTGTGGGGCTACTTCCCTTTCCTAGGGGAAGGGGGCGAATGTCCCCTTCTCCTGAGGAGCTGCCGGCAGCAGCCATTTTTGGTGCCATGGCAGCCCTGTACATCGGGCAGTTTAGGATTGGGCTGTCTGTATGGTAACATAAAAAAAGAAAAGAAGAAATCCAAGATAACTAAGAGGTGGCCAATCTGAACCAGGTAAAGTATGGAAAAAGAGAAGGGACAGCAGAGAGCACAGTAGGAAAGGGAAAAAAAGGAAAAAGGGAGAGCTAAGTTGTGGCCAAATAAAGCCTCATAATGTAAAATGAAGAGAAGGAATAAAAAGAAGCATGAGTGTGGAGTAATGGAGGGCACAATCCTAACCCACTTTCCAGCACTGAGATAAGGGCAATGCAGCTCCAAGGTAAGGGAACAACCATTCCCTTACTTTTGTGAGTGCCATTCAATTGCAGATTGCACCACCCATCCCATTGGCACAGCTATGTCAGCACTGGAAAATTGGTTAGGATTTGGGCTGGAACCTCATAACTTAGGGGAAAAAATGGCCTAATTGAACCTGATAAGGGAAGAATTATCAACACCATTTTGGTGTGCACTGCATCCTGCAGTGGGGAGGCAGTCAAGGGAGCCTACCCAAGGTAAGGGCAGGTTTGTTACCTTACCTGGGGGCTGCATTGCAGCTAGGCCAGTGCTAGAAAGTTGGTTAGGATTGGGCCCAAAGAGAGCTAAGTGTGGCACATTTGAAGCTGATAGGTGAATATCCCTGGAATAAGGACAAGAGGGAAGGGCAATGAGATGGGGAATGAGACACAGGTAAGAAGTGGCCCATTAGAGCCCAATAATGAAAGAAAGAAAACAAGGAATAAAAGGGAGCTGACTGGTGGAAAAGAAAAAAAGGAATAAAGGAGAGATCATTAGTGGCCAAATAGAGACTGATAATATTAAAGGAAGAAAAGGAAGAAAAGAGTGGCCAGCTTGATCCTGATAACATAGGGGAAAAAAGAAATTAGACACATGATAAGTAGTGGCCAAATTAAGCCGGATAATGAAAGACAGAAAGGAAGGCAGAAAAGAGAATAATGTGGCATCAGATTGAGCCTGATATTATAAGAAAGAAGAAAATAAGAGAGAGCTAATGTAAACTACTTGAACCCGATAATCGGGGGGGGGGGGAGAGCTCTGTGGTATAGGAAAAAAGGAATAAAACACAGGTACTTGGGTGGCATATTGAGCCTGCTAATGTAAGAAGGAAAATGCTGAAAGAAAAGAGGTTAAGGTGGCCAAATTAAGTTCAAATCAAGGCCAAATGAGAAGGAGGAATAAAAAGGAATGATGGTGGTGAAAAGGGAGGATGTTGGAAAGGAGGGAGAATGGGAAAAATAGAAAAGTGTGATCATGGAAGAGAAAGGAAGGAATGGGAAGGAAGGAATAAAACTGATGTAGATGGAGAGATACTGTGCAAAGGCAGAACTGGAAGGCAGAACTGGAAGGAAGGAAGGAAGGAAGGAAGGAAGGAAGGAAGGAAAGTAAGTGTGTTGGAGGAAAACTGTTGGAGGTAGAGGTCAGAAGAATAATTTTTAAAACTCAGGTCTGTTTGTAATTTGAGGCAGAGATAAGAGAGGGAAATGGGGAAGAAAAGAAAACGAGAACACTTCCATATGCAGAGAAACGTTAACACATCTGCAAATCAACATTTTCAACTCTTTCCAAACCAAAAAAGGTGGAAAAGAGAAGAAATAAATGAATACTGTACAGAACAAGAATAGAGCCCTGTGAAATCTACTGTCTTGTGCCCCATGTTCAAAATTTCATTTGCCTTCCTCTAGTAATATCGTGGAGACAGAGGAGTGCTGTTGTTTTCATGATGTCCTTGCTGCAGATGTGGGGAGGTGTTTCTGTCTATTTAGACTCTGGCAATTTTCTTGGACAGAGGCAGCCAGGCCTGCAAGCCCTCCGAATTCTTGCCATGTGCCAACATTATAATAATGTTGGCACATAATAATAACAACATTCTTATAGGGTGGCCACTGTTGCTGCAGTTGGATGACATCAAGGATGGCAGTCCGAGATGTCTCTGGTTGCTTCCACCCTCACCTCTTTCTTGGAAAGGTTCATGCACAGGAGATGAGCAAGAGAAAATGTCTGTGACCAGCATCCATATGGTTACATTGACTCATCCGGTCCAATTCAAGAAAGGCATGGAGGGTTGACAGAAGATAATTTATTCCCATTTGACCAGGAATCAGTTTGACACATTCTTGGACAGATACTTTCAACATCATAGCTCCTCCAGAGTCTTTATTCCTGCAAGGACAACAGCTGTGATGTCTCACAATCTTGTTGCTTCTCAAGTTGGCCTTCCATTAAAGTTAGCAATGGTGATGCCGGATAAAATGGACAAATCTACTCTGGAAAAAAGTGGAAATTCTTTTATTAAATCTTAATTAAAAATAGTGATTTTTCATTGCTTGTTGTCTTATTCGATGGTTCCATCTTTGCATCACAGGACATGAAACAACTTCTCCAGTACAATATGTTAATGGATCACCCAAAAGTGAAAAGAGGTTCTGCCTTGAAAGCTGATTATTGAAAGAAAGGATTCTTGAAGCATGGAGTACACTCTCAGGGCTTCTGAGGGGAATTTTATTGAGGGTACACAGTTTGTTTTGGGTCCCTTCCCAAATGGGGAGCAGAGGACCGCCAAGCAGTGGAGAGGAAAGCAGCGTCGTGGGAGGAGGTGATCCGGGGAGGGAGGAGGTGGGCGGAAGGCCGAGAGGAGGCATGATGGGGAGGTGGGAGGCAGGGGGAGGCGTGCCGGGGGGGAGGGAGTGGGGAGGGAGGGAGGCGGGACCGGTGGAGCGACGCTTCACTGGATCCTGAGCCACTGTGTTGGGCTCGCTGCCCAACACGAATGCTTTTACCTCACCGCCAACCTTTTGCTTGGTGGTGAATCAAGTATCCCCATTGCAGGGCTACTCCCTTTACCCAGAGGAAGGGGACGAAAGTCCCCTTCTCCCAAGGTGCCGCCCGTGGCTGCCTTGGGCACGCAGGATGTGGCGGCAGCCATTTTGACTGCCACTGTGCCACACGCCTGGGCGGCTCAAGATTGGGCTCTAAGTCTACCTGCCCATATGGTATTGGCAGCTAGATACAGTAATACACATTACTCTCTATAAAATATTTTAAATATGTATAGAAAATCATTGCAGAAAATTAGCATTCTTGTATTTAGGCTCACACCAGAATGGAAAGTGTCATGTGTGTATCAAAACTTAATTTCCCCAGCAGCTGTAGTCCCGCAGCTTCTCACAATAAGTGGATCCACAAGCCACAAGAGACACTGTTAACAGGCCAGTTTCCACCCAGATTTGGTACTGTTAAAGAGTGTCATGTATGCATTCCTTGGCCTGGTGCATATGGATTGTGACCTCCTCCTCCTCCTCAAAATTGCCTGTTTGATGGTCCCCAATTCCATCACATGATATGCAGCATCACTATATTATCACTATATATCACAAACTGTGGCTCAAGAGCCATATGTAGCTCTTTAACATGCTATATTTGGTAATATGTTGGCTGAGCTCCTTTTAGCATGACAATTAGTATAAAAGGTAAATAAGGCATTTTCAAGCTTTATGATTATTTCCCAGGTACAAACCGACAGCCCAATCCTGAGCTGCCCACAGCGCCTAGGCTCAGTGGCTCTGAGGAGGGCTGCCACCGAATCCTGAGCCTCCTGCACTACCGTGGGAGGCACTTCAGAAGAAGGGGACGTTCGTCCCCTTTCCCCGAGTAAGGGAATGGGCTATTCTCTTTATCGCCGACCAAAAGGTCGGTGCTAAAGTAAAGGCGCTCGTGTAGGACGCGCAGCCCTGCATGAGCGCTCTGGATCCTGGATCTGCACAGGTCCATGGATCTGCCTCTGTCCCTCCCCCTGACACGCCTCCCGCCCACCCCCTGGCATGCCTCCCACACACACCCCCCCAGCCTCCCTCCTCCCCGGAACACTTCCCCCACGCCCCCATCCACGCCCCCGCCTCCTGTTCCACAGCCTGGCGGTCCAGGAGACCGCTGAGCTGCGGAACCTGGGCCACTGCCCGATGCTAACCCAGCACTGGCTGCGCTGGGCTAGCACTAGCGGGAGCCCAGTGGTGAGCCCCGCAAACGTGGCTTACGGCACGTTTGCAACTGTGGTCCACAGGATTGGGCTCTGAGGCTGCAATCCTAACCACACTTTCCTGAGAGTAAGCCCCATTGAACAAATTAGGACTTACTTCTGAGTACACCTGGTTAGGATTGTGCCCTGAGAGTACACAGTAAAACAGAAGTTTAACATTCACAATGAGTAAATACATTTAAGAACTGAAATGCTTCTTAAAGATTGTGGCTCTCAGACATCTGAAGTTTATCGTATGTGGCTCTTACATTAAGCAAGTTTGCTTATAGTATATACTTATAGTATATAAGTATACTTTGTTTATAGTATATACTTTGCTTATAGTATATACTTTGCTTTGCTTAGTATAGTATATACTTAGCACTATATACTATATACTATAAAAGTGCTAAGTATATAGTATATACTTAGCACTTTTATAGTATATACTTAGCACTTAGCACTTATACTATGCTTTGCTTAGTATAGTATATACTTTGCTTGTAGTATATACTACTATACTATACTATTCTACTATCAGTTCTGCTATACTTCTCTCAGTCCTGACTTGGCCTGCTTGTCTAACTTGGCAAGCTGCCACTGACTCTAATGACAGTGCTTCTAGCAGCCCTTACAAACAATATATTCAGCCAAAAAATTCCAGCATAGAGATACTGATGGTACAGGAGCCAGCCTTTCAGCTTTCATCAAAGTATATGCTATAAGTGCATAGGTCTTCAAGGTACCATAAGACATTTTGTTGTTCATGCCAAGAGCCTTTCGGAGACACTTTAAGGAATTTTTCACCTGTTGAATCTTGAAAGGGGGAGAAATACGAGCCATCACTTTTTACAATAAAAAAGAAATGGGAAAATGTGGGTGGAGAACAAAGGAAAGTGGAATTAAGCAAACCTTTTTCTGGCATTGGTGAATGGGAATGGCTCAGGGACTTGGGCTGACAGGAGGAGTGAAGCAAGGATCAGGTACCTAAGAGGAGAGAAGCAGGTGTGCAACTCACTCCTGTCCAGGTTGGCTTAGAAATAAAAACAAGGAGCCTCGTAGCACCCTAAAGGCCTCCCGGATTTGTTTGTTTGACATGGACTGTAGCCCACAAACACTTCTGCTGAAATAAATGTGTTTATTTAAGGCGCTTCCAGCGTCTGTTGTTTTTGCAGCAACAGATTAACAGGACTACCCCTCCAGAAGCTGTCACTCAGAAGTCTCACTAAATTTTAAACTAAAAACAAGCAAGGGAGATATCAACAAATCTGGCGCGCTGACATTTTGAGTTTTGATTTTGAACATCTCGTGCTAGCATAGCAACCATCAGTGTGGACCGGTGGTGATGGCCGTCCACTTCAGGGCAGCCTAGATATCCTGGTCATTTATGAAGATGCATTGCTTGGCTTGCATGAAATGCTCAGACACACCAGCTGTCAACTGGGGAAGCAGAAGAGAAAAGCAAAGAAATCTCCATAGTCAGACATCTCTCAGGTTATTTTCACAGAGTGTTGATCAGTGTTGTGGCCAGACTCACAATCAATGAACAAATTCATCATCTTTGATCACCATGTCTAATATCTAATATAGGGCGCAATCCTAACCCACTTTCCAGCACTGACACAAAGGCAATGCAGCTCTGGGGTAAGGGAATAAACTTTCCCTTACTTTGAGGAGGCCTCTGTGAGCGACACCCAACTGCATGTAGCATTGCTATGTCAGTGCTGGAAAGTTGGTTAGGATTTGGGCCATAGTCTAATATAATAGTTAATTAAAGTTCATGATATTAGTAAAGTGCCCCTTCTTCTTTGCTGGCCCTTATGCCTGGAAACTCCCTCCCAGGACACACCTCTTAAGACTTTCCTTACACCTTTCCTGAAACCTTAAGACATTCCATTAATCTTTTTCCCATCCCTATTGAGAATGATTGGAAGATCATTGCGACAGAGAACTTTATTTTGTGTTAATGATGGTGGCACAACACATTACTGCATCATCATCATGCAATAATGTGTTGTGGCCCATGCATATGTTGCTGCTAAGATTATTAACAATGCAGCATTATATCAATCATATTTTTGTGATTATATATATATATATATATATATATATATATATATATATATATATATATATATATATATAGTTATAATAGCAATGTAATATAATATTATAGCCATTATTGTTCTTCATATTAATAATACAGTATAATTATATCAAGTCATATAACAATACTGTGTTATTAGCACTGATATTGTAATTAACAAATAATTTAAATAACAGCACTATTATAACTATATATATAGTTGTTATAACATACATATATAAAATATATACATATGTATATATAAATATATATGTATGTGTGTATACATAAATATAAATATAAATGCACACACACATATATGCACACACACATCATACATATGCACACACACATCATATATACATACGTACATGTACATATACATACATACATGTATATATGTATGTATGTATGCATGTATGATGTGTGTGTACATAAGTGCGTGCATATACATATATAGATACACACACACGTACAACAGTTATCAGTGTTGCTCCCAATAGCAGCAGCACCTGCACGGGGAGCAACAGCGCTGCAGACCACAGAAGGTTAAATGGGTGGGCCGAAGGAGCCACTGAGCCTCCTCCCCCTCCCCTCCCCACTGCCACGTGGTGCCGCTCGCTTTCCATTGGCCGCGGGCGCCTTGTTTTTGAGCGGCGATAGGGCTGCCGCTGTGGGCGAGGGCGGGCCCTGGTCCTGATTGGCCGAGAGGCGTCCGGGGGCGGCCCTTTCGGGGTCCGGGTGCGGGGCCGCCGGGGCCGTCCCCAGTCGCTGCCTGCGGGTCTGCGTCGCCCCGTCGGGCGGAGAGGCGGCCGGGGCCGGCTGCGGGGGCCGCGATGCGCCTGCTGCGCTGCCTGCTGAAGGGCTCCTCGGGGCTGGCGGGGGCGCCCAACTACATCGAGCACTTCAGCAAGTTCTCGCCGTCGCCGCTCTCCATGAAGCAGTTCCTGGACTTCGGTGCGTGCGGGGGGAGGTGGGTCGTGGCCCTCCGGGGTGGGTCCTGAGCCCTGCCCCACACAGCGCTCCCAGGGCAGCTGCCGGGAGGCGGGAGGCGCTGCTGGCCCCCGCCCGTGGTCGGAGAGAGGCCCTTCATTCCCTCCTCCCCCCGGACTGAGCAGGTCTCTCTCTCTCACACACACATCCCCCAAACATCACACACACATCAACTGTCACACACACCTCTCACACACCCCCAAATATCACACACGCACTTCCCAAATATCACATACACAGACACGCATATTACACACACACATCAACTGACACGCACACACCCCCAAATGTCACACACGCACCTCTCACACACCCCCAAATATCACACACACACAGACATGCGCATCACACACACATCAACTGACACGCACACACCCCCAAATATCACACGCACACACCCCCAAATATCACACACACAGACCCGCACATCACACACACCAACTGACACGCACACACATCCCAAATATCACACACACACTTCCCAAATATCACACACAGACACGCACATTACACACACACATCAACTGACACGCACACCCCCCAAATATCACACACACACCCAAATATCACACACACACATCACGCACACACACTTCCCAAATATCACACACACAGACATGCACATCACACACACACACCCCCAAATATCACACACATCACATGCACACATCAACTATCACACACACGCATCTCTCATGCAACAGCAATATCACACACACGCATCATATACCCCCAAATATCCCACACACAGATACACACATCAACTATCTCACACACACACACACACACCAACTACTGTCTCACACACCAGACATCTCGCACACACACACCAACTATCTGGCTTCTGGGGAACACCACAGTCATGCTGGGGAACTCAGCCGTAGAGTGGGGGGGGGGTCTTATTGGAGAGCATAAGAGGCAGTTGTGAGTGGCAGGAGAAGTGAAAAGGAGAAAAGGTCATGTGGGTCTGACTGCTTTGTAGAAGACCAAGTGGTGAGCAGGTGGGTGATTAGGGGTGGGGTGGGGGCCTCCAAATGCATGGAAATCTCTATTTCTAGCCTGCCCTTCTATCAAGGAGCTCAGGGCAGTACACGTGGAATTCTTCCAGATAGGTTGAAATGTGGCTTTTGGCACCCTCAAGATGAACAGGGCTCATGGTGGTGTATACTGGCTGTGTCTGAGAATTCGTTCCAACAGGTGGTATGAAGGGTCTGTCCATCTTTGTTTCTCACTGTTTCCCATGCACGTGTGCATGAACATGCAGAGGAGAGGGGGCAAAGGATGATAAGTGTTAGGCCATGAAATGCAAGAGGTGCAACCAGTGGCATGGCTTTGCAAAATGTATACTAGAAGTAGAATGGTTCTTCACTTGGGCACCTGGCTGGAATTTGTCTCCAGGCAGATACATTGCTCAATGCTGCCCTAGCCTGTCCAGTGAATAGATTTTATGACCTAGATCAGGGGTGTTTTGACCTAGATCATAAGGCCCCGGGGGGCGGATGCGACCCTCCGAAGCTTTTTATCTGGCCCTCAGGCTCTCATCTGCTGAGCAGTGTTGTGGTGTTACTGCTGAAAGGGAAGCCCACGTGAAAATTGGGTTCTCTCACATCTTGAAATATGATCAAGATTTGTGTATTTTCTCTTCTGTTTGCAGCTAATGAGTTTCTAAGTAAGAAAAAGTGCTTGTTTTTGATTATGAGCTGTTTAATGACATCACTTCCGGTCCTCAGCAGGCATCATGAATGCTATTTGGCCCTTGGTATGAAAAAATTTTGACACCCCTGACCTAGATCAATCACATTACCTCTGCTCTGCAAATATGATAGAGAAGTGTCATCCTAGTTTGAGTTTCCAGAACCCCTTTTCCCCTTATCTGTGGAGCAGTGCCCCACTGCCTGAGCAGATTGGCTCTTCCCCCCCCTTCAAATGCCACACATTTCCCTGTATCAAGCTTCCATGACTTTTTTGATAGGAAGGGATTTCCTTCTCCCTTTCTTAAGTGTCTGCCCCCTCAGTGGCCATTTGACTGACAACCACAGAATTTACTTTTTCATATGCCCACATTGTTAAATATATTTATTTATTTAGTCATGTTTTTATATTGCTCTTCTTCCAAGGAGCTCAGGTTGGTATACATAGTTTCCCCCCCTCTCTTTGTCCTCACAACAACCCTGTGAGGTAGGTGAGGTGGAGAGATAGGGACTGACCCAAGGTCACCCAGGAAGCTTCATGGCTGGGCAGGGATTTGAACCTGGATCTTCCAGGTCTAAGTCCAACTCTTGAACTACTACACCTTCCTGGCTCTGTGGGAACCAGAGAGAAGTAGTGGCTAGAATGATGGCAACTAGAGACCTGGGTTTGAATTCATATGAACCTGAAGCGGAGTGGGCGATCTTGGAGAGATTGTCTTCAAAAGATTGCTGTTAAGGTTAAATGGGGAGAGGAAACCATGTATACTGCCCTGAGCTCCTTGAGGTAAGAGCAAGCTATAAAAAGATATTCCCATGCATTTGAACCCCCCCCCACACACATACCCATCTGCAGTTAGAAGTAGTTAGCATAACCTTTTCTCATTTTCACCTCCTATGTGCCTCATAAATATCTTTCTTTTATACCCTCCAATAATACCCCCCCCCCCCAAATGTGTCACTTCCCAGAAGCCATATACCTGACTCCACTCTCAGCTTAATAAGACTGGTCAATTTCTGTTCTCTGCAAAGTGTTTGCTATCAGATTTTGCACTCTTTTTAGGTTAATAGCCTGTTGTCCCCTCTGTGTCATTTTTTCAGAGGTGGAAGGCAGGGATTCAAAGCTGAGGAATGAGGAAAAACAGTTTTACAGCACATTCCTATGCATGTCTATTCAGAAGTAAGTCCCATGGTATGCAGTGGAGCTTACTTCTGGGAAAGTGTGCATATATGATTGCAGCCTTAATCACTGACGACAGGAGCAGAGGAAAACAACTTGCTTTCATCGCAAAGACATTGCGCCGTCCTCTGTTCATGCTGTTGGGGGGGGGGAATTTGTGTGCCCTTCCAAGGGCACGGAGGACAACTGGAGCTGATTGGGAGAGCCTGGGCATTGAAAGGCAAAAATGAACTTCCCCCCAGTCCCACGTATGTGTTGTGGCTCCTACTCCCCCCTTTTTTTCTGCAAAGCTTATTCAGAACGGTGACCATGTTTGTTTTTTCCCCCCAAAACAGTGCCACTAAATAGAGCGCACGCTGGGATCTTCGCCTGGTGTGGGTGACGTGTATTAGAATCCACAATAGACACTGGGAGAAGGGCTTGTTTTCTGCACCCCCCTCCCTTCCAACAATCTTGCACGGCTCAGGATGCCTCCCTGCATTTTGACCTGGGCACATTTGCTTTAGTGGAGCATTGGGCTGGAAGAGGGAGGGACGGAAACCTCGAAACTGCTTTGGATTTCATTGGATTGTGCATAACCCAGCCCGCCTCCTCCTGCATGCCTTTGCTGACTGTAAACTGCCCCCCCCCCGTCTGCTCTGCAGCTCTTCTTCTGAGATGGCCTGTGTACTCCCAGCTGCAAATGATCTTGCCTCCTCCGAACACCCCTTTTCAAGCACCCTGTCAGCTTCGGTAGTAAAATAAATGCGTCCTGTTGCCCTCTCCTGACTTTGCACAGATCCCTTCTGTACTGTTTGCACCACCCCATCCATTGCAACATTGCTTCTATTCAGTTTGATTTCTCGAATGGGAGGTGGAGGGTGTGGAAATATCATCCTTTGCTCGGGGATTAAAACTGGATTTGAAAATGTTTTTGTGCTGTTTCTGTCGAATGCATTGCAGCGGCTCTGCTGTTCTAAGACTTAAATAGCTCTGTAAAGTAAGCAGAGCGTTTAAAAAAAAATTGCTGAGCTTCTTGTATTCTGAGACTGAGCCCTGGCATTGAAAACAGATTCCAGGACCAGATCCTGATTTGCATGAGGTGGATTAAGCTACTGTTGTTTCTCTTTTCCCTCTTGCTGCAAAAATTACCATTAAACGATCATGGCTGTTTTTAAACATTTATTATGTAAGTGTACTTGGAACAATCAGACATGACAATCAGAAATGACACATTTCTGTCAGACATTCATGACAATCAGACATGACAATCAGAAATGACATACTACAATTAGAAATGACACATGATGATGCTAGGAATCCCACTCCCAGTTCTGAGATGAGCAGCAGGAATTGGAAGTGGTAGTGGTGGTGCAGAATGAGCTGTGTTAGGGCAATATGTAGGATATAGACCTTTCCAGTCTTGACCACTAGAATCCCCATTTTAGCTGCCTTTGGTTCTTAAACCTTGAGCGGAAACCGACCCTGCTTCCTTTTCAGTTTTATTTTTTTTTTCAGCCATGAGGTCTAGTAACTTGCTTTCAATAATGTTGACTTTGATGCTTCTGTTGCAGCTCTCGCTTTCAGTGTTGGATATCTTCTTCTGCATAGCAAAACTGACAGAATTGGTCTGAGGCAGATTTCAAGACTTACTGTGGACTGAGCTTTTATAGGCAGCAATGCACAGGAATAAATACACAGTTGGGGGTGTGTGCAGAGAGCAGTACTGTACAGTATAAGAATTGAGATGAAGGTAGCACTTCCAAAAACAGAGACCGTTCATGGATTCGTCATGGAAGCCCTGTTTGGCTTGTGCTGGGGAGAGGGGGAATTGGCATGCATTGCCTAGTTCAGTGGTTCTCAAACTTTTAGCACTGGGCTCTTCATTCTCACAGTGACCCATTTAGGGGCAAAATGTTAGGACTATTAGAAAAGCTGTGTGTATGAGTATGTGCTAGAACATTGGTTCTTGCACATTTAGCACCAGGACCCTCTTTTTAGAATGAGAATCTGTTAGGACCCGCCGGAAGTGATGTCATGACCGGAAGTGACATCATCAAGTGCGAAATTTTTTTAACAATCCTAGGCATCCTACCCTCACTTATTCCTGGGTAAGTCCCATTCACTATCATTGTTAAAAGCATATACATATTAGCCTGTTAGGTCTGTAACGTTTCCCCAAAGAAGTATCTGGTGATGACATCATTGCCAGTTCCTTCTGGATTGGGAGGCCATATGCGACATGATGAACACCAGCAAGAGGCTCAGGGTGGACAGGGAAGCTTTTTCAAGTGTGGAAAAGCATGCTTTGAAGCTTCTTACCACTGTTTGTTTTGTTGTATTCCTATTCTCATTGCCAGGCGGCAGGGATTCAGTGGTCCCATGAGTACCACCAGACACCACCTCAAGTACTAGTGGTGGTACCCGTTCCAGTGGTTGAGAAACACTGGTATACACCATTTAGAGCTCTTGAAGGAACGGTAGTAAATGCCCTATTCATTATCCATCATCTAATTTAGTGTTTATAAGCACAGCTCTTTTTGTATCCTCTCCTTTGAAAAGCTGATTCAGCTCTCAAGCAGTGTGGTCAGGTTTGCACAGGTGTGAAAGTTGGGATCCTGCCAGGATGCAAAGCTCCTATTTCTAACTCTGAAAGACTACAATCTCTTAACCAGTACTGGATGGTCCTGTTCTGGCCACTATGCCAATGCTAACATGAACACAGGCCTTAAACACACACTATCCATCCTAGAAATTGAGGTACCCATGCTTGCTTTCTGACCCACATGCCCTCTGGTCTAATCCTAGATGCCAGGGACCTTGCTGTGCACGTCCTTGATGAACATGGCAGATACTTTGATGAACTTTTTATAATTCTACACATAGAGAGCTGGCATTCAGACAGGTTCCAGGAGCGAGCCCTTGTCAATGCTGTTTCAAAGGACCTGCCTCTATTCTACTCTTGCCAAGAGAAGAGTTAAAAAAGCGTATTCTTAAAGTGCATGTTCCTGCCCTTGAGCTGTCCATCCAAATGAGCATCATCATAGAGTTAAAGGCCACTTCACCCATCCCTAGAGTCTGTTGCTCCGCCAAGATGAGAATTCCTTCCTACTCTGGAAAACAGAGCAGAAGAGGACTCAGACATCTCTGAGGAACATGCTCCTGAATACCAAGTCTCTGAACAGTACGGAAGAAAGGCAATGTCCTCTGAGTGACTCCTAAAGGAGCACAGTAGGCTGTAGGTCGTATAAACAGTCTTGGTCTATTGAGGGCTTGCCTTGGGTCTTCATCCTTAGTTGTCCAACATAGAGCTATGCAGCTCTAAGAGGAAGCTGATGTATTTCAGTGATGTATTGAACCTTTGTCAATTGTAAAAATCCCTATAGGGATTTAGTAAAGCCTGTCTGTGTAAACCACCTTGAAATAAAGTCTGAGGAGAAATCTGAAGACCATGAAAGGCGGTATATAAATACCTGTATTTATATAAAGGCGGTATATAAATACCTGAAAGGCGGTATATAAATACCTGAAAGGAGGTATATAAATACCTGTATTTATATATTATAAATAATAATAATAATAATAATAATAATAATAATATTTTTAATATGCTGTAGTTACAGTACTTAGAGGTGTTTAGGAACAATATATTATAACTACAGAAACTGTATATTCTAAGAATAGAACTGAAACCATTATCTACACATACGTAGATTCTTTTGAGTGGAGGATCACAGACTAGCATGTAGTAATAACCTAGCACATCTGTGCTCTTGCAGCATGCAAGTTATCTGATAACCAGGTGTCTTTTTTTTTAAAGGATCCAGCAATGCCTGCGAAAAAACCTCATTCACCTTCCTCCGCCAAGAACTTCCTGTCCGACTGGCCAACATCATGAAGGAAATCAATCTCCTCCCAGATCGTGTGCTGAGCACCCCGTCCGTTCAGCTGGTGCAAAGTTGGTGGGTTCCTCGTCTTCTCTCTTGTCCCCCCTTCTCCCCACTTACCGGGCATGCTGTTAGACACATGAAACACACAAATGGTCTTGAAGTTCGGGAACTCCCAGGAGGTGGCCTCTTTACAGGTTTGAATTTGCTGACCAAATCAAGGTGCCAATGGCCATGGACTCTTCCAAAGGCAAGACTTCTGCCAGCTTGGCCAGCAAAAGTGGGGATGAAGTTGCTGTAGTGATTCAAAACTTGGTCTTTTCACCTAAAGGCCTGAGTGGATCTAATAGTTCCTTGCTGTGAGCTCAGACAAAATAATGCAAGATTGGTGTGAGTCATGCTCACCTGGCTTGGACCCAGCACTGTGTACCCATATGTATGTATGGGTCAGGCTTTCCATTAGTTTGCACAGAGATCACAGACTGAGGTACACCTGTCAAAGAAGAAATATCATTTTGCTTTCAAAATTCTGCACATTGGTAAAAACATAAGCCTTACTGTAGGATTTGAGAGATGACTAGGAACTCGTAGGATTGTCTAGTACAACCCCTTGGCTTTATGTCAGGGCTTCTCAGGCCTAGTTCCCCTGCCACACAACTTCACTGACAGGGTGGTGAATCTGTGTCTGTGTTTCTTGAGATTGCTTGCATATTGGGTTGCTTCCCTTTGGAAAAGCCCAGGGTTCCTACACGTAGAATGCTAGCATGTCACAGAGATGACAAGGCTAGAACTCTTTCTGACATGCGACTACCTGGTTGGTCTGTGGAACTCCTTGCCACAGGATGTGGTGATGGCATCTGGCCTAGATGCCTTTAAAAGGGGATTGGACAAGTTTCTGGAGGAAAAATCCATTATGGGTTACAAGCCATAACGTGTATGTGCAACCTCCTGATTTTAGAAATGGGCTATGTCAGAATGCCAGATGCAAGGGAGGGCACCAGGATGCAGGTCTCTTGTTATCTGGTGTGCTCCCTGGGGCATTTGGTGGGCTGCTGTGAGATACAGGAAGCTGGACTAGATGGGCCTATGGCCTGATTCAGTGGGGCTGTTCTTATGTTCTTAGGAGATATGTATCCTGGCCTGTCCAGGAGGCTGACTGAGACAACTTCTGCAAGGAATAAATTGGTGGGGACCCGCCCATCTCATCCTCCCACTCACCTTCACTGCTCCTGCTGTTCCTGTATTGGAAAGGAAAGGATGGAGTGGAAGTGTGGAGGAGAGGAGAGTGGCAGGCTATAGTGTTATGCTGGAACCCACTCGACTCCTCTCTATGATGCCTCCTCTCAACCCCACCCCCTCTTCCTTTTCCAATCCAGGCAGCTGGAGGAGCAGAGGCTGGCGCATCGCAAGAGATGAGGGGGCAGCACTTGGCACGCCTTCTCCAACTCTGGGAGGTCTTGGGCTAGCCATGTTCATGAGCGTATAGAAGGAGAAATAAGTTGAATACAATTTGGCTAAAAGACCATGGAAGGCAGGAGGTGCAATCTATGTTTTCTTATGCTTTGTAAAGTACCACATACACAGGTGGTGCTATAGACATAAATAATACAATAATATTATTAAATAAAGGACTAAATAATGCAATCTACCCCACCCACCCGCCCACCCAGTGTGTGCTAATAGAACTAGAACAGCACTTTCTGCTTTCACTCCAGGCATGGAGAGGATCTTGGCAGCCCCAGAGGGCAGCAGCCTTCATGCAGCTGCCAAAGGGCAATGCCCTAGGGAACCCGCTGTTTTGGGACACACAGCTATAGAGTAGCACTTTGAATCTGCTGGATGAAAGGCATGGGTTTTCTCCATCTCGATTATGAGAGGGAAGGGGACTGATGGGCGACATCAGAGCCAGATCCCATATGTGGATGAAATAGTGTAGAAAAACAGGAGGACTGTATTTGAAATTGGTGCAAGCTGCTTTGAGGAACTAGTGGCTAGGAAGCTGGACTACTAAATAAAGCTACTAAATCAGTGGTCTTCAACCTTTTCTGTGCCATGACCAGAATGACCAACTAGACTGGGGACGCACCGCCAACCTGTCCTTCTCCCAGGACCCAATTTGTCCATCCCCCTGCTCCATGCAGTAGTACACCTGTTTTGTATTCAGAAGGTTCCAGGTTAAAGCCCTGACATCTCCAGGTAGGGTTGAGGAGGGATCCCTGATTAAAAAATGAGCACAGATACTCCCCAGTTAGTCTTGGCAACATGGAGCCAGATTGTCTGACTCAGGAGAAGGCAACTTGGTAGGTTCACGTAAGAAATCAAACTAGCTCTTTAAGATGCCGGAGCCAAGCGTGCAGGCGCCGTGAACTTTGTCCTACTTCACGGTGACACGTGACGCTTGTTTGTTTTCTTGGCTTCATGTCTCCCTGTTCTTTTCCCCTCCACATCCCTTGGCAGTTGCCGGAGAAACCCAGCCTAGGAAACACACACCATGAATCCTGCTGCCCTGCTTAGGGGAGCAAAGAGCCCATTGAATTGTGACAAAGCCCCAGCTCCTCCTGCAGGAAGGGGGTGGTTGTTAACCCCTCGCAGGCCACTTAGCTGCTTGTTCTAGCTGCCCAAGTCTTACCTCTCATATTGAAGCCTTGTACCTCCATTTCAGGCAAAAGTATACACTTATTTCCCTTCAGCCAGACTTTTCATGTGTTTGAAGCCATTTCTGCCCAACGTTGCATACATGCAAGAGAGATAAAATGAATACACCTGTGACCTAGGCAGAAATGGGTTAATTCCCATACGCTTTGCCATTGAGGATCACCTCTGGAAGGGTAGCTGTGTCAGGATGTAATTCTATATGCACTTTTCCTGGGAGTGAGCACAATGAGACTTACTCCTGAGTAGACATGTTTAGGATTGTGCTGTTAAACTTGTTGCAGCAAAAAGGCAAAAACAAAACCCAGTGAAGAAACTTGGAACAGTTTCAAGACGAACAGGATTCCTGTCGCTAAAGCTTTTGGACTGCAGCCCATTTTATCAGATGCCTGTTTATCCTCAGCTGAAGGATCTGTATATCTGCAAGCGTGGCACTGTTGAACTAGAATTTATCATAACTCATACCAAGCCATGTTGCTCCATTAGAAAAAAAAATCCCAAAGCCATAGTCTGGTAAATCCTCTGTTCCAACCAAAATACTACAAACTTATGAGCAGCAAGCCATCCACTATGCTTTGTCAGGCTGGATGTTAAGCAATGCAAAAAGAAAGTGTGGCAGTGGGAGGGGGAGAAGATGGACAACAAAATCTAGACACAGTGTCTGGCATTGGAACTCTGATACTATACCCAGTTCCACACACACACCCCCTGCTTCCCTTCAGAGAGAGACCAGAATGTGGTGCAAATTACAACCATAATCCAAAGGTTTATAATCCGTAAACCATAATCCAAATCCAAAAAGATTTATCTATAGCTAGAGATGTTTTCAAACATTTTTATTTTTCACAAAAAATAGTTAAAAAAACATTTTGGGACAAAAATGAGAAGTGCAGATAGAAGTATTATATGTTTTTATTCCAAAGGTGCATTTTTATAAATTATTATTAATTTTACTCACTTTAAAAATATACTAGGTAGGTGGTATAGGTGATATAGTGTGAGCAGATGCAGCCACAGGCATTAAACACGCATCCCTCCCCCCCCTCAGACCAGCCTAACCATCCTAGAGGTGTTAGAAAACGCTTTTACTTTTTTTAGCAGATTTCAGTTTGGTTTTGTTTTAATAAAAATGAAATGTGCAGAATGTGGTATTATGTGGTCTTATTTCATTATCATTGAAAAATCACACCTCTAACCTGTGCCACTTTGTGGGCTTGGGGCAAGTCATCATTTTCACCATATTTGTTACTGTCCCCAATGGGGCCCGTGATCTGAAGGTTGCAAAGATGGGCAAGCCATAATGGGAATAATGCTTTGGAAAAAGGAGCCACAGATCCAATTATTTTCCACCTGTTGCTGCTTCCCTCTTTTCTCCCCCTCCAATCTGGCTACTAGCTCTTGCTCTCTCTCTCTCTCTTGCACATAAGGTACTTGCACCCTCCAGCTTTGCCTATTTTGGGATGAAGGTGAAGCTGATTGGTAGAGTGCTTGTTTTGTACATGGAAGATCTTGTGTTCAGTCCCCACGTCATCAAGTAGGGCAGAGAAAAGCCTCCTGAAGGGTCACTGTTAGCAAAACTAAGCTAAATGAATTTGGTTCCATATGAGACAGCTGCTGTGTTTTTCCTGAATAGGTCCAGTAAATATTTGCTTCCTGGTTGCTAGCATGTGGAATCTGAATCTAATAATAAACATCTTAATAATAATAATGGAGTTTCCCTGCCAGTTCTAGCTAGTTTGGCTGGCAAAATACTTGGCAACTGAGTCTTGGAATTTGGCAAATGACAGAGGATTTTAAAAACCTGTAAGCTCTAGCATTTGGTGAACAGGATATGACATGGCACAAAACTTTAAATGTGACACTGTTGGCTTTTGGGGAGTTTTGAAAGTTTGAATGTCAGAATCTCACTAGTGGTTTGGAAGTTGGAGTTAGACTTGGAAGATCCAGGTTCAAATCCCTGCTTAGCCATGAAGCTTTCTGGGTGACCTTGGGCCAGTCCTAGTCTTACCTACCACAGAGGAGTGTTGTGAGGACAAAAGGAGGGAAGGAACTATGTACACCACCCTGAGCTCCTTGGAGGAAGGGTGGTCTAAAAATATGCAGAATAAATAAGTCCCCTCTCCTTGTCTCCATGGAGGTAGCATTTGAAACATTCTTCGCCAACCTTATGTCACTTGGATGTTAACAAGCCCACCTCTTTCCTGCCATCAAAGACTTTCCCCTCACTTACTCACTCAGGCCTTTTGCTCAGGGTTTAAAGTTCTCTTCAGTTCTCCCCCCCCCCCCTCCAGTCTTTGGATCACAAGCAAAAGGAGAAATGTAAATGTAAAAGGATGGTATATAAATATGGCATGGCTTTTGGAAAAGCTGCATGACTGTGTGTTGGAGTATGAAGATTCGTTATGTATGTGACACACACACAAAGTCATCCTTATTCTAGCACATACTCATACACACAGCTTTTCTAATAGTCATAACATCTTGCCCTTTAATGGGTCACTGTGAGAACAAAGAGCCCAGTTCCAGCTCAGGGTAGGGTGAGGTGAGGGAGAGCAGCAAGAGCACGTGGGTCTGGTTTTGCCTGATTCATCATTCCTGTGTACTGAGTACCTGGTTCTTCTGCTGAACCCTGCAAGGGGGGGCAGCCCCTCCTGGCTACAGATGGGTCCATGCAAACCTCTTGCAATCAGAGTGGCTCTGGAGTTCTAGCAGATCCTACTTTTGTTTTTCTCTTCCTTGCACCAGGTACGTGCAGAGCTTGCTTGACATCATGGTATTCCTGGACAAGGACCCCGAGGACCAAGGGACATTGGGAAAGTAAGTTTGGATGGGGGGGGGGGCTGTTGAGCACACACATGCAAGGATCCTAGCTCATAGGGTCTTTTAGAGCCTCTTTCTATGGGATGCTTGTCGTTATCTTGTCTGGAGTTGGTGCCATATGTTGTAATGCTGCTTGGTCCATGCAACAGGTTGTCATGCTTTCCATTTTGTATGCAAGTATTGGGAAAATGTCACATATGGGCATTTGGAGTCTATTTTGGTTGTTATGTCCAGTAGCTGGCTAAAGTACTGGGGTGGGATGCGCATAGCTGTCACAGTGAGACCTTGAGTAAGAGAGTAGAACTCTTGTTAGGATTTTCTGGGGCTTTACATGATAGAACTCTAGTTATCCACTTTAAGGGATGCCTACATCAGATGAGCCATGCTGGAGATTGTGGGTGGTAGATTCCCAGGTCTAAGATCTATTCTTCCATCCAGCTCTTGCTGGTTATCTCCTGTTGTTGGCCAAGTCTGCTGTGGAGGCATTCCTCCATCCCTGACTCAACCAGCCAACCAACCTTGTGATCAGCATTGGTGCCCTTGCTTGAGATTCCATGCTATGGGAATTACTTTTCCAGAAGTCTAGCGCATGGTTAGATTACCTAATGTCACTGCCATCTTGGTTGTGGAAGAGAGAACCTTCTGCTGAACCCTGCTGTCAGAGAGAAGATTTTTCCATGAATCATAGTTCCCTTGCAAGGCCTCTAGGGACATGTTATTGACAGAGATCACAATCCCAGTATTTGTGTTGCATCAGGAAGTTCAGGTGCATGTAAGTATCATCTAGGAGGGACTCTCTGCTTACTGCTTTGAAGTTTTTCTGAAAGCCTGTGTCCTCCCAGGTTCACGAATGCCTTGGTCACCATCCGTAACCGCCACAATGATGTGGTCCCCACTATGGCACAGGGCGTGATTGAGTATAAGGAAGCCTATGGAGATGACCCTGTCTCCAACCAAAACATCCAGTACTTCCTAGACCGCTTCTACCTTAGCCGTATCTCCATCCGCATGCTGATAAACCAACACAGTGAGTCTTTGATCCCTTTGAATTTTTTTTCTTCCCCATTGTCCTTCCTGATATGTATCCCTGTGGCAGTAGTTGGTAGTGTGCAATCCATTGGTATGTAAGTCACCTTGACAATAAGTACTGTGGGTTTGGGAGCCACTCTTTTGTCCTTTTGGATGCATCCTCACCTCCCTCCATTATTCCCCCTCCCTGTCAGATTTCTTGCCTTTGTTATATCATGTGCTACTTTTCTGCCTTCATCACCTCCCTTCCTCCACAGCCCTGATTTTTGATGGTAGCACCAACCCGGCCCACCCCAAGCACATTGGCAGCATTGATCCCCACTGCAATGTCTCAGACGTGGTTAGAGGTGAGTGGAACTCCTGTGTATGTTCCATGTTGTGTGCAATTGTGCCTGTTTCCTCCACTGACCCCCTGATTTTTAAATCACTTGATCTTGTTTTTGTAGGGAATTCCATGTTCACAGAGAATGTTCAAAAAGCACCCAGAAAAATTAAGGATACTTAACTCATTTCTACCCAGCCCACGGGCATACACATTTGATCCCTGTTGCTTATATTCAGCACTGGGCAGAAATGGCTTAAGCATTATTTATAGTTTATTTATAGTATACTTTATTGTCACTGTACAACAAAATTTCAATGCACTCCAAGACATGGACATAAAACATTTATACAACAGTCATACAATCAAACAATCATATAACACATTCAGATCCATCCCACATTCAATACTGCATATACTACATATACATTTATTAATATAAATATCTCAAAAATAAAAAAATACTCCTATTTCACTAAAAGATATAATAAAGAGATAATAAAACCCAGTAAACATTTGAAGATGCTGTGTTATCATATTCCTAATGATTTTTTAAGTTCATTGTTCAATATGGTTGGAGATCTAGGATAAAAACTATTCATAAATCATGTGGTGCATGTCCTGATAGATCTGTATCATTTGCCAGAAGGCTACAATTCAAAAGAATTATAAACTGGATGAGAATGATCTTTAAGAATACTATGTCACTTCTGCAAACAGCGGGATATAAAGATGTCATCCAGGGCTGGTAAATGGGCCTTAGTGATGGTCTGTGCAATCGTTATAATGCTCTGCAGTGCTCTTTTATTCATTGCAGAGCTACTCCAATACCTCACCAGGATGCCATATGTCAGGACACTTTCAATAGTGCCATGATAAAAAAGACACAAGCAAATGCTGTGGCAGGTTTAACTTCCCAAGTATCCTCAGGAAGTAATCTCATTAAGTTTTAGCATTGAGAATTTGGTACCTAGCTGGTGGTTTGGGCAGGGAGCAGGTTGCATTTGGTATTCTCAGCTACTGTGCCTTTTCATGTGTATATTGAGACTAGAACCTTAAAAAATAAAACACTAAGGGTGCAATCCTAACCCACTTTCCAGCACTGTCATGAGGGCAATGCAACTCCGAGGTGAGGGAACAAACATTGCCTTATCTTGAAGAGGCCTCCACGACTGCCCTCCAACTGCAGGATGCAGCACATGCCCCACTGACACAGCTGTGCCAGTGTGGGAAAGTTGGTTAGGATTGTGCCCTAAAGGATTTATTTCTGGAATTCACTGCTGCTAAGTAAGGTTAATTATCATGTTTTGATAGTAGCAGGGTTTTTGATTGCTTAACACTGGAAAATTTCTGAAATTTCTTGTGTAACCTAGTAGAAAGCAAGGCTTAGGCTTCATTAAAATGCCTAAAACTTACCTATTTGGTGCACGTACATCAGATATCAGGAACGTAGACCTGGGTGTCACCCAATGTGGTCTGCACCCCCCCCACACACACACACCCCCATCTAGTGACGCCATTGTAAAGAAGCACATATGATCAGACCTCGTTCTCTCTGCTGGTTTTGGTCTCTGACAGAGCACAGCACCATCCGTTCTTTGACAACAGTACAGGCAGAGATGGCTGGACATTCCCCTTGCAGTGCTTATGGAGAAAAGATGATTGGCATGCACGCACACACACACACACACACACACACACACACACACACACACACTCTCGTCCTCCTTAGCCACCTCCTGGGCTGAGACAGTGTTCCCAAACAGCAGTCCCCTGGAACAGATTGAAGAGGCCACTCCATGGCATGCAAAGAATTAAAAGCACCTTGGGCTGTGTTGGTGTCTTCAGGGAGGCTGACACAAACCCTACTTCACCGCCTTCAGCAGTACCTTCAGCTGCACAATGTATGAAGCTACCTATATTATTTTGGCCACACCAAGTGACAGTAACTCTCCAAGGTTTCAGGCAGGTTCTTTTCAAGCCATACCTGAGGATTGAATCTGGGGGCTTCAGTATGCAAAGCTTGGGCTCTGCCACTGAGCTGTGGCTTGTCCCTTAATGGTTGTTCTTTTTGCATGAGCATGGTTTCCACAGCCATGCTTTGAATACATTCCTGAGTAAACCATGTGTCCTTCTCCCCATGGGGCTGTGGATCCTGTCAGTTCATACAAATGTACAGCAGAACCATCAGAACGCAGGCCCTGACCTCAGTCAGGAGGGTGGATGTGCTACATTCATTTGGCAACCACTTTTTCCTCAGATGCTTACGACATGGCCAAGCTGTTGTGCGACAAGTACTACTTATCTTCCCCAGAACTGGAGATCCAGCAGGTGAATGGTGAGTCTTACAGGGACCACAGCAGTGGTGGGCAAAGTGGTTTGGGTTTGAGGGAGGGCTGGTTGCCCAAGAGGTGACACAGGAGAGAATGAGAGTGGGTTGAACCAGCTGTGGTTGGGCCTTTCGTTCACACAAAGCAGTTGCCGACTCATTTCCCCCCAAAGTTCTCTATCTGTGTATGTGTGTGAGTGATGCTCATAGCAAGTCATTTTATGGTTAGTGGTCTCAGGGGTACCCCAAGGACAGGTGTCAGTGCAGAACTGGCAAAATCTAAGTCCAGGTAGTCTAATAATTTGCTGAATTATATAAACTAAAATGTAATAATGTGTATAAAATAGGAAAAAAATGGCGATCGCTTATCAGCTTTTCAGTTGTACTCATTGACTAGAATGCTGGAAATATACTTCTTAGTGAGTGCTTGGGCAGAATGCCAGATGCAGGGAATTGCACCAGGACGCAGGTTGTGCCTTGCTGTCTTTTGTGCTCCCTGAAGCATTTGGTGGGCCACTGTGAGATACAGGAAGCTGGACTAGATGGGCCTTTGGCTTGATCCAGCGGGGCTCTGCTTATCTTCTTAGAATAGCCAGTATTCCTTATCTTTCCACAAATAAAAAGACTAGAGACTCTTTTATTAATGAAATGGAATCTTCAGGGAAGCACTTGCAGTGTTTCTGAGGGAACCAGATCTCCACAGGCCTACTGTGACTACTGTTCTGAGGTGTGTGTGTGAGAGAGGGGGGGGGGCCTGTCTCATGCTACAATCCTATTCACACTTTCTTAGGAGTAAGCCTCATTGACTGTAATGGGTCTTACTTCTGGGTAGGCATGCATAGGATCGGACTCTCAGTCAGTCAGTCATGACCCAACAGCCCAATGGAGTAGAGTTTCAGTCTTGGAGGCATTGTGGAATTGATGCTGAGAGAGTGACTTGTTCAAGTCCACAGAAGGAGTCAGTAGCAGAAGTGGAGCTGAACTCAGCACAAGTCTGAGATCCATGTCAACCCTCTCTATTGCCTGTGTCTCCTGCTGGCCTTTCTTACTGTTTTGTTACTAAGACACTGTGGAACACACACCAGTCTTTACAAATGCTTTATAAATCTCGTTTATTAATCATCAAAGCCCTGTAATTATGGGCTGTGCTTTTGAACCACTACTAAGATGTTTAAAGCAGATTTTAAAAGTTAATTCTAAAATACAGTCCCACGATCAGCTTTATCCCAGTTTCTAAAACACGAATAAAATGTTTGAAACCTAACGAATGAACCTGAAATGAAAAAGGTTATTCAGGAATGTGGTTGGGCGTTGAAAAAAAGACAGATGTTCCCAGGAAATGTCACAGCCTAGCAAAATGTTATGGTTATGACGGATTATTTTTGTGGGTAATGGAAAACGAGGAATGCCATGGCTCAGATTACTATATATGCTACTACAGGTGGGCCCTCCTTTGGGATTTGGGATCCATAGATTTAATGCGGGTCCCGACCCTTATCTGGAGGGCCTCACCTTACCTCCCCAACATGACTGGAAGTGGCTTCTGGTTGCATTGGGGAGGTGTTCTGAGGTGCAGGGACACTGTGCATGGCGTCCCCGTGTCTCAGAAGGCCTCCCAGAGGCTTCTGAGAGGCAATTTGATTTTATGAAAAACTGTATGTGCCTCTCAGAAGCCTTTGGGAGGCCTTCTGAGGCACGTGGAGGTCATATGTGGCTTCCCCATGCCTCAGAACACCTCTGTACGAGACCCGGAAGGCACTTCCAGTCGTGACTGGAGGTCCTCTGAGGGCCTCACCCATAGATTTCATTATCTGTGAGTTTTGCCATCCACAAGGGGTCCAGGAATGAATTCCCCCCAGATACCAAAGTCTGATCTTTATCTCTGATTTGTTCCTAGAGGTCCTTTCTCTCTTGGTTTGAAATGAGATGACCACAGATTATATGAAACTAAAATACTTTGCCTTAAAAAACCACAACAAAAAAACAAAACAACGCATCTTTCAAATGGAATTAAAATAGCAGAACATGGTCAATTTTGTGTTTAAGTTGCCCCCTCTTATTTGACAGACGTGAAAGTTTTCACAGTGGGCCTCCCTTTTAAAAGGAGTATTTACAACATATATATATATTTTTAAATGAATAAGAACCCTGTCACTTGAGTTTCTAGAGCTGACTGTCAGCCTCATTCATTCTTTTCCCGTTTAATTCAGCCACTGGAGCAGGACCTCACCCTTGGCCCAGTAAGTAGCAAAGTAGCGGTTTGGTAAGCAGCAGTCCTAGAGTTGGCCTTGTCGCTCAGCCGCTCCAGCTTCGCTACAATCCCAGCTTCCTTCCACTGGCTTTTTCTGCCTTGCCTTTTAAAAGAAATGACAGCAGCCTCTGTGCCTTTAACAGCTGCATGGCATGGAGAATACAACAGGTGCAACTATATGTCATTGATGTATTTATTTTAACCATTTTATCTCTTGCCTTTCAACCTTTTGGGCGTTCAAGGCAGCTCAGAAACATCATTTGAATGTCACTGGTTACCATTCCTGCAAAGATGGGCTTTTGCGTGTAGATTTTCCACCCTGGAGTAATGTTTCTCAATGTACCATTCACCACATACAACTTCGCGTATGTTGGCCCATCACATGTACCACTGGAAGTAACTGACATTGACGTCAATGCCAGTTGCTTCTCGGTCTTGCTTCTGCAAGACCAGAGCACAGTGTACCAAACACTGGTAAGAGGCTCAGTATGGGAGGGTAGGCTTTTCCCAGTGCATGGGAATATTGCGTTGGAGCTCTGCCTGCCAAGCCTAGCGTCCTACAATTGTTTAGTGCACTGCATCCCAGTCTTGCTGCCTGGCAGTGGGTGTCGGGGGGTGCCGCATGTATCACCAGACACCACCTCACGTACCACCAGTGGTACTTGTACCACCAGTTGAGAAATGCTACCCTAGAGCAAAGGAACTGACACCTTCATTATATGCCTGATGTCTCCTTGGATTCTGGCTGTCTTGGCTGTTGCAGCAGGACAAAGAGGAAGCCCTTGTTGGAAACATCCACCTTCCCCAACCCAGTTTAGGAGCAGATCAGATAATGAGAAAGAGAGACCTGGCCACACAGGTCTTCTCACAGACAGCTGGCTTGATGGCAGTGAAAATCCTCAAAGGTCAGGACTTGATGGAGCTGCCCTCCGCCACTGCCAGTGGTGGTTCTGGCTGCCTTTGGTGGGGTGCAGAGATCAAGTCCTTCCCTAGTATCTTCTGCTCCCCTTCAGAATAATTTGGGAAGCAGGGAAGAAAACAGTGCCTGGGTCAGGAGGTCAGAGATTCTTCTGCTTTGCAGTTCTTCCACACAGACCGTTTATGTCACAAATAATCCTAGACAACTGAGTGCATGGATTAGGGGATGTTCTCTCCCTTTCACAAGGCTTGGGGAAAAGTTTTAGTGCTGAAAATTAACATCAAGGCACTTCCAGCTATCTTTAAGAGAATCCTCCAGAGTCCTGCATCAGCTGCAACAAGCCAGGGTGCAACAAGAAAAGTCCAGGGCCATTCATTCATGCACTCTCTGTGCATCATACAAAACGATCCTCTTTTCCCGATTCAGCTCCACCACTTGGCAGGTGGAAGGTGTTGGACCCTGCTCGCCTTGCTGTTTCTTCCAACGCTAGTTCCAACAAAACCAGTTGCCCAAGTCAGCCTGCTTTGGGGTTGGAGAAAAGGTGCCACGGTTGTTGTGCTGTCCGTCCTTCTGCACTGCCACAAAAAAGGACAGTCCTGTGCACGAACAGTAGGTCGGTGAATGGGTTTTAGCTCTGATGCCTAAATGGAACCTCCATTTTTGGAGGCAGTAAATCGTTAAATGTAATTTGCTGGGGTGCAACTGCAGGTGAGGTGTCAGGTTGTCCATCACTAGAAACAATGGTCTAGAGCAGGGGTATCCAGCCTTTCAACATTAGGGCTCCTAGACCTTTAACAATTGTGTAGAAGAAAATCCACTACACAATTGTTAAAGATCCAGGAGCCATAATGTTGAAAGGTTGGTCACCCCTACTCTAGAGAAGGACATATGGTCTGATCCAGCAGAGCTTGTCTTACAGCGCAATCCTATGCATGTCTACTCAGAAGTACATCCTATTATATTCTGTGGGGCTTACACAGGAGAGTGTGTATAGGATTGCAGCCTTACATTTTTAAGATTGAAATCCATTTGTCCCCAAGTGGACCTCTCCCTTCTCCTGTTGGCACCCCACTACATTCTAGCTTCCAAACACCTACGTCCAGACTTGTGCACTTAAACATATTCTGAAAGCAGTGTTGCGTTGTGTTGCCTGTTTATAGCGAACACAGGACTCGGGAGGTGGAATTGAAAGGGAGTCATGACCATGGAACTGTTATTGGACTGACCTGACCTGAACCGAAAGTTTGGGGATCCTAGCCAATCAGAAGACCAAGCCAGACAGGCCCTGGGAAATGCCAGGGCTGGGTGCGGGGAAACCGGGTAATGCAAGAGAGCTCTGCTGCTTGTGAAGCCTTCTGTGCTCGATAGAGTGGCTGAGGCATCTGCCTTTTGGCACGAAGGATCTGGGAGGTGGGGGGATAGTCTGGCCTCTCAGGAGTGTGTGGCATCTGACATGACTCAGTGTTGTCTATGACTATAAGATCAGAGTGCATCTAACCAGTCTGATGTGCTAGTTGAAACAGGCTTAAAATCTATGTTGATATAAAAAATGTTGCCCAAAATCAGCTCTCAGTATAGTTGTGGGTGGGTAATTGGAAAAAAAAAAAAAGAGGCTTTGATGTCTTGTATATGATGACTTTGTCAAAGAGGGCAGGAACAGAATGGTGATCTGCTTGTTCTCAGTGACCTCTTTTCTCCTGCTTCTAGCTAACCATCCCGACCAGCCTATCCACATGGTCTACGTCCCATCTCACTTGTACCACATGCTCTTTGAACTGTTCAAGGTAACTCTTTTCTAATCCGGTATACCTCTTTCTGTTGCTTGACCTGAAAATAGAATCCAGCCCAGAACCCAGCACTATCCCTTTAAGCTAAATGTTGAGAGTGGGAGGGGAGGATGCTGAAGGAAAGAGGGCTGTGGCACTTAAATATGGTATGTTAACTAAATTATCTCATTCTTACAAAAGACTTCCAGAGCTCTAGAAAAATAGGAGTTGAATCCCAAAAGTACTGAAAAAACAGGTGTATTTATTTAGTGAAGGTCACTCCCAGCCTTGTCATTTTGCTCACCTTTGTAACAAATTAGCTCTTCCTCAAAGGAGATTGTAGCTCTCTTCGCAGAAACTGTAAGCATGGATGGTGGACATCCCTAATGGTGGGGAGGATCTCTCACCAGGTACACTGTCTTGTCTCTTAAGATAAATACTATAGGTGTGGAAGGGGCATGGAGTGAATCAGTGCCTGGGCTGAAGCTTGCCAGAGTGTTTTTCCCCCACCCATTGTATCCGTGGACACTGTCGGTTACAGTTTGTATGGACAGGGTGAATGTCTTCTAGCCTTACCGTCCCTATTCCTGCTTTCCCAGCATTTCATGCTGAAGAAGCAAGCCAGAATGGAAAAACCACTTGGCTCTTCAGTAGCTCCAGTGGCTGCAGTGCAAATGTCAAAGGAATTCCCTGCTGTGACCATAGTTCCCCCACTCTACTCTCTTTGTGTCTATAGACCAGTGTGTTGGTTTGCTACCGCAGCAGTTGAGTTTTAATTTGAGTGGCTTTCAGATGTCTTGCTGCACTGTAATTGTAACATTAGAAAATGCAGCAGTCTATCAAGAGCATACAAAACAGTTCAACAAGTTCAGGAATGCTGATCAGGTAAAATGTGACTCAGGTAGGACTGTATCAACATCTTAATAAACTTATGAATTAAGAGGCAGGCACACAGATGGCTCACGGTTGCTATTTATGATGGCGAGGCACAATGCTCAAAAGTCCAGGAAATCCTAGATCCTTAGTTGGAATTGGAAACAGTTGGCACAGATCACTTGGAGTTTTCCCAAGTGAACTTTCAATGTGAGAAGCAAATGCACGGACTCCTGGCGGAGATAAAAATGGCAGTCAGTGCAATGCTTTATAACCAGAGCAGGAAGGAGGCATCAGAGGGCATGGCTAGAACAATGTCTTGCTTAGCAGGCTCTATGGAGAGACCATCCTGATGTGAGTGTGTGTGTGTATTTTTTCCCCTGTCTGCTTTTACCTTCCAGAATGCCATGCGGGCAACTGTAGAAAGCCATGAGAACAGCCCTACCTTACCACCTATCAATGTGATGGTGTCATTGGGACAAGAGGATCTCTCCATCAGGGTAAGTGAGGCCATGGAAAAAGGGGAGGGGGTTATAGTTCAATGGTAGAGCCAGTGCTTTGATGGCAGAAGGTCCCATATTCGCTTCCTGTCATCTCCTGGGTGGGCTGCCCAAGAGCTTGGAGAGCTTCTGTCCACATTGAGCTGAGAACCCAGCAGACTCTCAGTTCTGATCTGCATAGGCCAGTAAGGGGTAATGTTGGAATTGGGATGCCTTTGGACGGTGGGATCCCCTCTCTATGATGGTGTTTTTCTCCTGCCTGGTACAGATGAGTGACCGGGGTGGTGGAGTTCCTCTACGCAAGATTGAGCGGCTCTTCAGCTACATGTATTCCACAGCACCCAAACCGGAGTTGGGCACTGGCGGAACACCCCTGGTACGGTGGGGAGAGGATTGGGCAGTCAGCTCACACCTGTGTTTGAAGACCCTTCAGCTGTCATGGCTTCCAACCAAGGAATTCTGGGGCTTCTATTTCTTGGAAGGATTAGGCAGGAGTGTTGTAGCAGCTGGCTTCAGACTGGTTTGAGTTTGTAGGGTAAATGTGCCTCAACACTTCTGCTCTCCGTGTGATACATTGTCATAACTTCTGGAGTAGGGATCTGAAGTAAGAATCTGGAGTAGGGATTTTTGTGTGAACATAAGAGAGAGAGAAAATTAAATCTGGAAAATGGCATGGGGAAAAAATAATTGGTTCTTGCAACTTTACAAGTTCACAACTGTTCTGGCCCATAGTATTCTTGTTTATCTTTGAGGATAGAGGTCCACTGTAGGTTTGGAGTGAGATGGGGAAAGCAAAGGCTAGGCACCACAAATGAAGGGTGTATATTGAAGAGCAGGCAGGCTTTTGACATGAATGCATGAAGTTGGTGTGAGGGGGATAGTTAGAATTCCGACTGAGTTGTATAAATATGCGTGACCTACTTACCATCCTTTCCTCTGTTGTTTGTTTTCCCTTTGCTACGACTAGGCTGGCTTTGGCTATGGACTGCCTATTTCTCGGCTCTATGCTAAATACTTCCAAGGTGACCTTCAGCTCTTCTCCATGGAGGGCTTTGGGACAGATGCTGTCATCTACTTGAAGGTGAGCTGGACCCTTTTTCTCCCCTTGTCCCTAAAACCAATTGCTTATCTAGCTTCCACGGTATCCATTGACCACCACTGAGAAACATTCCTTGGTAGCTTTTGGGGAGATTTGTGTTCACATTATCATTTGTGTAGGTTTCATGCCTCTCCCAGCAAGGGTGTCCAGTTCAGATCAACTTCCTGTCTATCTTAGTTCATGTGCAAAGGTAGTGAGTTCTACTTTGGGCTCGTTCAGCCTCATGTTCTTAAGGTCATTTGCCTTTCATTCAAACAAGCTCAGAGAGTGAGGCCAACTTATGATGCCAACAGGGTCAGTGTGCCATAGTACAAGGGGCAGAGCCTGTCTTTCCATTGGTGGACAGCCATGGCACCACTGCACCACAGAATCCTTTCTAACTTCCTGAATTGGTCAAAGTCAATAGCAGGTGTTTGACTGCAGCATTTGTAACCTTGCCTTTTACTGCCAGCTGGTGGCCACCCTCCAACTAGCCAGAGGGAACAGGGGTTTGCTGTGCCCATGAGAGCAGGAATAGATATCACAACTCAGGTTGAAACCTAGCTATCCTCCTGCGTGCATTTATGGGGGAATAAGTCCCATTGAACTTAACAGAACTTCCGTTCATAGAATTGGGCTGATCATCTCAGTGAATTTAAAGGCAATAATGTTCACTTACTATATGCCATTACTTTTATTCCTAAAATCCCCGGGAAACCCTGATGTATAATTGGAAGACATGGTAAGAAATTCCAGTTAGAAGAATATATTCATTTGGATTGTTGCAAACAAATTAGGAGAAGGAGGATTTCCTTGAGATGGGTATTTTGGTGCCCAGTTTTAAAGCTGCACATTAACATAACACATCATTAGCTCTAGCATGCTAACTTGCAGCAGTTTTTGTTTGCTAACTTGCAGCAGTTTACCCACCCCTGTTTTAGGCAATGACGAGGCAGGCCGTTAAACCGTTTTTGCTAAATGTTGCATATACGCGCAGGGATCAAATGTGTATGCCTGTGGGCTGGGCAGAAATGGGTTAAGTTCCCCTCAACGTAAGCTGCAGTTCCAACCCTACCACCCACCCCCAGCAATTGCTATTTAAAAAATGGAACATTCTGCTATTATTCTGATGGTGATTTATGTTTTCACTTTCCGTATTCACAATTCATTGGGACAATAAGCAGCAATTTATCAAAGCAGTACCCAACCCCAGACTACATGTCTAGTTTGGTGCTCAACTGGAAACATGGGGTGGGAGCGCAGGGGGTTTCCACAATATATATAGAATGGTGTTGCCACACCCAGTGGTGTTGTCCTTTGGAGTGCATGACCTGCAGAGCTCACACGGGCAGCCCAATCCTAACCCATGCTGGCACAGCCCATGCCGTATCCAGCATTGGAACTGAGCAAGCTGGATGTCTCCTCTGTGTAAGGGGACATGTGTCCCCTTATCCCATGTCGAGTTCCAGCCTGCTCAGTGGGGCTACTCTGACCTGTACCAGAGAAGCCCCATATAGGCTTTCAGTCTTGGGAGGTGGAATAGAATTCAGGGTAGGCCAGTGCTGCTGAACCAACCCACCCAGCCACCCCAGACCTGAACTGCCTCCTCTCTATCCACCCTGCTAACCCCTTCCCAGCCCCCATTCCACCCTCCCCCCATCCCTGCACTGCCTGGTGATAGCTCACCTCCTCCATCCAGTGTAGCCTCTGGATGCAGTGCTGGCGGGATGGCGCAGGACTTCCCACTGGTGCAGCCTACTCTCCAAGTGCCGCAGGATGCTTTGTGGCACTTTTGCAACACCTAGGTCAGCGTAGCAGCCACTGTGCCAGCAGAAGGCAAGATTAGGATTGGGCTGTAAATCACCCAGTGGTCCCCACGGGCCAAAATGCAGAGAGGAGGTGGAAACCAGTGTGTCCTGAACAGCTGAGCTGGGCTGGGCACATGTTGAGTGTGGCTGTCAATGACTGTGCATCTCATCCTATGAAAAAGAACCTGCTTTGCCCCTTTCCAGGCCTTGTCAACAGACTCAGTGGAGAGGCTTCCAGTGTACAACAAGTCGGCCTGGCGCCACTACCAGACTATCCAGGAGGCTGACGACTGGTGTGTGCCCAGCACAGAACCCAAGAACACCTCAACCTATCGGGTGACCTAAGCCTCGCCATTGTCAGGCAGAGGTCAGGCCGTCTGCCTGGCCTCAAACACGGGGAAGCCAGACTTCAGTGTGGGGAGCACGACAGAAGATCATCACCAGCGCCAAACCCACCTTGTGTTGCAGACCTTTATGGACTCTTCCTGTTGGCTGGCCTGGCCAATACACCAGTCAATCAGGAGCCTGGTTTGCTTTCTCAGTTGTGTTCTCAGAAGATACATAGATCTCTTTCACCATATCATCATCGCCCTGCATGGCACTTTCCTTCTTCTTCCTCTCCCTCCCCCCCCCCAATCCTGTCCTTTTGATTTAGTGGATTGGAATTTGCCTGCCAAAGGGTCCCTTCTCTTTTTTTTAACCACATTTAGTGTTTTGCTTTCACCGCCTTCTTTATTCCCGGACTACAATATGGAAAGATTGTAGAGCCGAAGGGGCTGGTCATTAGATGTTGAGAGGAAGCAAGGAGATCTCCTGATGGAGAGCAAAGTGGAGCTGACGAGTAAGGGCTGATCCTGTTATATTTCCCGACATGGAGAGAAGTGTTCACGTTGGGTGAAACATGCGCAATGTACCCTGGGAATATTCTCATTACAGACAATGAGGAAGTTAGGGTAAGAAAAATATTTGAGTCAAATGCTCTCATTACAGAGAATGAGGAAGTTAGGGGAAGCCAAAGGATCTGTTTACTTTTTCGTGCAAGCATTGGGAGGAAGAATGGCACACAAGTGTTCTTGCATTTATGTTCTAAATTCTTTTTCTAACAAGTTGGGGGGAAAAACAACGGGAGAATCGCTTCTCTCATTGTTTAGGAGTGGGAACAGCTGGGGTATCCATAGGGCCTGACATGAGATGTGCAATGGGGTACATCACGGCTTAGAGAGGTGCCAGTGCCATTCTTGAGGGAGCTCTCCGAATTTCTTTTCCCAGTCTTTGGTGGTGGTTCCCTGCTCTCCCAATTCAATTACTGTAGGCAGAAATGGCAATTTTACTTGGCATCATCTTGACTCTCCATGGGGTTTTGTGGTGAGTGAGGAAATAGGCATCTTTCTGATTATGGCAAAGGAGTTGCATTCTGTACTCTCCATGAGCAGAGTATCATCACAAACTGGACTGCTGATGGAATTGGGCCATGGTGAAAATCGCTCTTGACAATTTCGGAAGAAGCACGACATGGGGAGGGGGCAGAGAACTCTGGGAGCACGGCGGTGCAGAAGAGGCTGCTAGACAAGACTGAACTCTGGTCTAAACAGGTCTCGGCATAGGCTTTGAACTGCAGGTGTCAGTTATATATTGTCCCAAATATAATCATATATTTGAATGCTCCCCTACATCAAAAATTCCTTGCAAAGAGAGAACTAGCATTCAGGCAGAGGGTGTTAGTTTTTTATTTGCAGGGATTTTTTTTGTTTGTTTTCTGGAGGAATATTAATTAGGAAAATTAATTCCCGTTCCTACAGATCAGAAATGGAGAAGTCCATTCTATCACCCCCATTCTCCGCGCTTGACCCTAATTCTGTCTGTCAGTCGTCAAGTGAAATGGAAACACTGAGTTTGTCTTTTTCTGCACCTTTGACTGGAGCAGAGTGCCTGAAGTAACAGTGAGGGGTTCAAAAGGGGGTTGCCAAACCAGCCACTTCTGGGGCCGGAAAGGGATTGGCCAAAGGTGCTGTTTGCAGCAGCATCACCTGATATCCAGTGTTGGAGGCACGGGAACAGAACCTTTTCCATGTCCCCTTCCCCACACACGCCCCTCCCATTCCCCTGGCTCATTGATTTTTTGATTCTCCTAAAACAGGGGTGTCCAAAGTTTTTGGCAGGAGGACCACATCATCTCTCTGACACTGTGTCGGGGGCCACGGAAAAAAAAGAATTAATTTACATTTAAAATTTGAATACATTTACGTAAATATACATAAATAAATATATTAAAGATTAACTTATACGAATGAACGAAGGTCTTGCAATAGCTCAAGACCTATAAAAGGCCTTGCACAAAGCAAGGCTGACCTTTCCTTTGCTGCCGCTACTGCATCACAGACATGAAACAGCAAGCAGTGAAGGGAGCCCTCATCGCACAGCTCACATGAGAGGTCAAACAGTCGCTCTCATGCTGATAGCAGTTGCATTGGGCCAGTGTGGGCTCCAACAAATCTCCGGAGGGCCAGAGGCTCATTGGAGACTGGGGGCTCCCTGAGGGCCACACTGAGAGGCCTCGAGGGCCGCATGTGGCCCCAGGGCCGGGGTTTGGGCACCCCTGTCCTAAAAGGCAGGTGGAAATTGAAGAGCAGGTAGGCAAAGTCTGGGGAGGTTTTGCCTATGCAGATTTCATTTCTGCATGCAGGCTTTCATTTCCTTTTGATTTTCTCCCAAGCAGATGCTGCATTTGTTCCCAAATCCCTTCAGCCTCCCAGTCCCTCTGCCTCCCTTTCTACCTCTCCAAGCACTTAAGAGTACTTCTCTCCTTCGTCTCACCCCTGCATGGCATGCTCTTAAATTACCTGGAAAGTGTCCGTGTACATATACAGTATATATATTTTTGTATTCTCTGGGTAGAACCACAAACGTGTCCAAGACACAGAAGCTGATGCAGTATTCTTTGCTCACTCATGGGTTAAGAAAAGCAGACAAGAGGAAAACCTGTATTAAATTTGAACCGTTCTTTCCTTGGCTGTGTGTCAGCTGGTTTTGGGAATGTGTATCGCTTTAAGCTGGTTTGGTTTGTGCATTTTTGTTTCATTTTTTCTTTCCTCTGGCTTTTATCAACTTTTATCACACAAGCATTCACCCCCACCTGCACCCTGTCACCTGTTCCCCCAGATAACGCATGACCTTTCTCTCAGAAAACAGCTCCATTTGGAGCCATACGGAGACTAGGGCAGGTGGGCTGGCTGATTTCGCTGGGTCTGCCACAACAGAGCTAAGTGCAGTCAGCCCCCTTCCCCAGCGGAGAAGGTAGAAAATTGTCAGTGTGCTGCGGGAGGGGGGAGATGTACCCCCTCACCCCTGGCTTAGCTACACCTCTGATTCTGTCACCTTCTAGCTAGCTTCTTCCATCACTTTTTAGAGGTCTGAGAATGGTCTAGGAAGTGGTAGGAGTGTATTCTGCCTTTCCTCCAAGATGTAAGCTTGGTCTGTTTGTTAATCCAGGCAGTGTGCTTCGAAATTGAATCTGACTCTGAACAGGAAGTCTGGGTGCAGGAGCCAAAACCGTCCCTTGATACTAGAGCTACAACTCTCTGTGATGTATTCTCAGTGGGTAGGGTGGGCAGTAATTGCCTTTCCTCTTGCCTGAAAAGGGTCTTAGGAAAATTCATTGAGTCAGTGGTCATTATCTAGCGGCCCAATCCTGTCCTTTCCGGCACAGCAGCTGGTAACCACACACCACTGGAGGTAGGGTACCGACTGGCTGCCAGCATGACCCCCAACAGCGGAGAGACAGGAAGGGTGTGGGATGGGGGCAGAATAAGGTGGAATTGCTGGCTGCTGGATCCCAAGCCCCTGACCCAGACTGGACACAATCCTAGCAGTTTCTCAGAGCTATGCCTGCTCTTTCTGGTGTAGCTCTGAAGAGTTCCATTGGGGACCATGTGGCAGCTGACGCCCAGGTAAGTGTTCCCCTTGCCACCCCTTTCCGCTATGCCATCTCTGCATGGGCTGTAAAAGTGTTAAATTGTATCTCCAAGTTCAAAAGCAGTACCAGTTATTAGGGGGAATCAGTCAGAGGGGGTCAGTGTTCTCATGCCCTGTTTTATAGTATTTCCAGAGAAGCCACTGAAGAAAACAGGATGCTGGACTAGTTAGCTTTTTGGTCTGGTCCAGCAAGGCTCCTCTGATGCTGGAATCAGCTAGTTGGTAGAGTCGTGTGCTGGGGTGGAATTGATCTTTGAACCATGCGCAGAGTGCCTTTCCCTTGCCACTTGGTAACCACAGCCAAATGGGAGGACAGCTTTTGCCTGAGAAGATGCAGCTTCCAGATGGATTCAAATCCAGCCCCTTGCCTTCGAGAAATGAAATTCTGGAAACACCAATTAACACCACCATACAGGCTGGAGGCTGTACGGGTCTTGAGAACTTGTGCACGCTAAGAGATAGTTGTGTAGGGGTTTGGGGGGCAGCAAGTCAAAAAATCAAATCTGGGTGACACTCACTGCTTGCCTTTCGCATGCCAATAACATGTAATGTTCCTTGCCGTCACATTAACTTTGGCTGGGCCGATAATGCGACACTTACCTCCACATAAGTCTGTTGTGACTCAGATGTGTTCTGTCTCCCCTCTATTGGCTTTGTAGAAGCACAGACCTGTTTTAACATGGGATGATATTGGGGAAAGGGGGATGCTCAAGGTCACACACACCACACTTCATACTGTTTTTGCCAATCAGCACTAAAGCATTTTCCAAAACCACTGGGAGGTGCTCTGCCAGTGTTGAATTTGGTTTTCTTAAACACCCCGAATAAGTTGATTAAATTTGTATGTTTATATGTGCACCTTATATATTTATACATGCACCTGTACGTATTGTGCCGTATGATACGTGTTCACATGCTATAAGCGTGTAGTGTTTAGTTGTGAGGAGGAACTGGTATTAAACATTCTGCCTACGAGAGCATCCTGAACCAAAGACCAGTGGAAGTGCTAGTGAGCAAAAGTCTGTTCAGTGGAGTGAAAGCATCCAAAGATGGTTCGCTTTCCTACAGGCCCCTCATGTGCAATCCACTCAGGGGAGAACGCAAAAATAATTGCAAGCATGACTGAAATGTTGTGTGTGTACAAACCAGAATCTTGCCATTGTGCCTAGGGCTACGTGAAAGTATTCATACCGTCATAATCAGCCTGACTTTGACCTTGGCAGTTTACATTCTTGCTTTTGCAGGTACAGCTCTTGCTCTGTGTTTAATCCCCCTGCTGAACTTAGCAGCCCTCTCGCCCTATCCAGCAAGGAACTTATTTCTGCCCCAGGAAGACACCGTCTGTTTTGTACCCCTGAACTGCCCATGTTGTTTTTAATAGCCAAGTCCTAACTAAAATCCCACTCAGCAATGCAATGGCACCAGTGTGAGATCCACTGCATCCTGTGGGGGAATTTAGGCTGCTAGGTCTTTTGGGGTGAGGGGACATTCTTCCCCTGCCCCAGGGTAAGCCCCAGTAGACACAATGGGTCAACCTGGATCTATGCCAGCAATATCGCTGGCACAAGTCTGCATCGTTCTGTGTTGGCGGATCAGGACTGGGAAAGAGGATAGGATACACACATGCCAACAATCCCACCCTCTCTGGGGCCCAATCTGTCTTCCCTCATTGCCTCCCCTGCCCATCCCACCCCTCTGGCCTTCCTGCTCACATGCCACCTAGAAGTTCTGCCACAAAGTGTTTTTTGGCACTTTTACAACTGTGCACGCTTCTGGAGCGCACGTTCCACCAGCACAACGGGGAGTGGGGTCAGACTGGGTCATAAGTATTGTTTCCTTTGCTTAAAATTGTTGTTCTGCATCATGGTCACGGCATGGTCTGCATCCAGTTTGGACCTGTTTTGCTTGCAGCACATACAAGTGGATGCAGTGATTCCAGAAATGTCCTTTGAGGGACCTTCTCCTTTCCCATCCTTTCCTCGAGTCTGACACCTACACTCTGCAAAACAGGTATCGGAGACACAGTGTACCCCTGGGAGAGGCACTGTGTCTTCTCAGGTGATGTAACTGGCAAGGGGCGTCCCCATCAGCCACAAATAGCAGCTGCACTTGATGTGGCCGCCTCTTTCAGCACCCTTTCCTGTCTCAGAACATTTTTTTCTGCTTCCTGCCGGCGAGCCAGTGCTTGGAGGACACCTGTCAAGGTGACACCAACCTGGCATTGGTTGTCTAGAAATAGTTGAACTTCTCTGTGGTATGCAGTGGAGAAGCTCACATGCCAGGGTGTGTGGATGCATTTATAAGAACGAGTAATCAAATGTGTTTTTTTTCACCTTGAGGTAACATTTCCCTGTAAATCTTTTTAAAATCTATTTAAATTTGTCCTCACTAGTTAAAAAAAATGGAGACTGGGGATATACCCAGTTCTACCCAGGGCACAATGGATTCAAGGTCAACCGTCCGTGTGAGCAGAATCTCAGAAGGTGAAAAGCTCTTGACAGTTGTGATAGTCAATCTCTTTCTATTCAGCACTTAAAACACTTGAGGCTGCCCAGCTGTCACCAGATACCCTGGGCCCAGCTCACCAAGGCGTAGCCTACACATGCAGCAAGGTGGTAGAAGTTTGGTTCCTCTCCTACTACCAATTTGGCATGTATATAGTTTGTGCTCCTACCTCATTTTGGCCTATGAAATTGTGCTCTGCTGAGTCAGATATTGGTTCCTCCAGATCAATATTGACATCAACTGGTAGCAGCCATCCAGGCTTTCAGGTAGGGATCATTCTCAATCTTGGCCCTACCTGGATATGGCAGGGATTTAACCCAGGACCTTTGGCATACAAACAAGAAAATCTATCACTTGGCCCAAACCCCTTTCCATTGCCCCCTTATTCTCCTAATTCTACCTGAAATCTCTGGAGTGGTTTATCTGGGGATTTGGCATTGGGTCTCACCAATGTAACTCCCAATTGTACGTCATGTTGAATTCCCCAGCTGCAAATGTGCTGAATCAATGTTTGACGCGGATGAAGGGCTGCATGAGGACAAGCATGCTGAAATTAACTAGGCAAGCAGGAGGTTCTCCTGGTTCAGAGAACAGCTTCTACAGCAACAGGGTGCTGCCCTGTTCTTCACATTGCCCTCTCCTTGAGGGATCATCCCTGCGATTTGGGAGTACTGCTGAACCAAGTGTTGACTCTGGCTGCCCAAGCAATGGCTGAAGCTCACATTCCTGTCTCAAGCAGACCTAGCCACTGTTAACTCATGGTTAAGTTACCTCCTGGCTAGACTACTGTCACATGCTTAACATAGGGCTGCCCCTGAAGACTATCTGGAAACATTAGCTGCTACAGCAGGTAGTGAGAAGGGTTTTGACAGGGGTGATGCATTACAATCATGCTACACCTCTGTTATGCCAGCTATATTGACTGCTTGCTTGTTTCTGGGTACAATTCAAAAGTGCTGGTTATTGCCTTTGAAGCTCTAAATGGCTTAGGGCCAAAGTACCAGAAGGCTATGTGCCTCTTCTCCCCCCTCCGCCCCCAGTAATATTTCTCAGGGAGACTCTCTTGTGAGTTCCACCACCATCAAAGCCCAACAATTGGCAACCCCTGAGGGGCCCTACTTGGTAGTGACTTCAGCACTGGCACACCTTGCCCTTGAAATGCAGCTGGCTTCATAGCTGTCTTATTATGACATCCCTTTTAAGAAGGTATCTCTGGGTGGTGTTGCTTTGTATTGCTGCATTTTTGTTACTGCTTTGGCTGTTGTTTATATTGGCTTTAAAAAAATTAAAATGGGCATTCTCCAGCCAGAAGTTCAACCCAACTTGATTGATATACCAGTGATTTTACTTCTCTAAAATAATGTAGAGTCTGCCTGACTGCCCCTTCCTTTATTGAAACATATGATGTCTCCTTTGCTTTTTCCTCCAGTTTGTCCTCAGGTGAGAGGGTGAAGACACCATCCTGCTACTCTGTATCTAATAGCTGCGTGGTGCAGTGGGTACAGTGTTGGTCTTAGACATGGGTTTAAATCCCAATTTAGCCAGGAAGCTCCTAGAAGATCTTCAGCCAGGCCAGGCCAGGCCAAATCTTGCTCTCTCAGCCTAATCCACCTCACAGGGTTGTTGTAAGAATAAAATGAGGGGTGGTAGAAAACATTCTCTTGAGCTCCTTGGAAGAGGTTCAGGACAGAAATGCATCCAATAGGAGCACAAGTCTACACACATTTTGTTGTCTTAAAAGTTAGACCGATTGGGTATATTTGGGGTGATGAATCCAAAAATGGCATTGTTTTTGCCCGATTGGCTCTAGTTTTGGAGGTATGGCAGAGTCGCCTTATGGGTTGATTTAAACAGCTTCCTTGTGAGGAAGCCATGGTGTCAGCTTCCTCACGATGAAGCTGCTTGAATCAGCCTATATAAGGTGACTCTGCTGTACCCCCAAAACTAGAGCCAATCGGGCAAAACCAATGCCAGTTTTGGATTCAGCTCTCCAAAAATAACCTAAATTCATTCAAACATCCTTGGCAACAAAAAAAAGGTTGTTTTTTTTAGTAGGCCTGTGTAATAGCCCCCCAGTTCCACACAAGACAGTCCTAAAACAGCAACTGTTACCCTGCACATGCTTGATCTTGTCTGATCTCAGAAGCTAAGCAGGGTCAGGCCTGGTTAGTACTTGGATGGGAGACCGCCTGGGAATACCAGGTGCTGTAGGCTTATACCATAGTCTTTCGAGACTGAAGGTTGCCAACCAAGTCCTAAAAAAAAAAAAAAAGATCTCATATACTTTTTAATTTGAATGAGGCAGCTAGGAAGCTCATTGAAAATCCTCCTTCTTGAATTCTATCAAACACAGGCATGGGCACCTCCTGCCCCCAATGCAAAAAGTACTCCCTGGAAACAATTTAGAACTGCTTTTATTCCATTGTGATTTCTCATTGTGTATCACCAGTTGCCCGCAGCTTTCAAGCACACTTTTTCCTCTTGTCTGAGCCGTGGGCAATCTATCCACCTGCCATGGCAGACCTTGAGGTGTGGATGTCGAGGGGGGCAGGACTAGACTTAATTGGACTGGATGCAGAATCTGTTGGGGAGGGAGGTGGGAGCATCCACCATGCACTCTTTTGTATGTTGGAAGATGCCGTGTTTGTGTCTCCATGTGTGTGTGTCTCCGTGTGTGTCTCCGTGTGTGTGTGTGTGTGAGAGAGAGAGAGAGAGAGAGAGAACACGTGCAGGTACCTGTGGCTTTTGTATCTGTGAGGCAGCTGTGGTTCCCCAGTGGCTCAGAGGAACAGGACTGGTGGGACAGGACACCAACTAGGCACAGAGTGTGAACACATCTAGGCCTCCAGAAAGAACAGCATCGTGTACAGGGGTGGAATCAACAGGAAAGGAAGGAGACTGTATCCATAGGGCAGGGGCTCTGTGGACAGCCTCACTGCCAACCTTCCCACAGCACAGCAGGCAGGAGGAGCTACCAGGAGGGGGGCAGTGTTTGCAGAGGCCTTTCCCTCTCTGTCTTTGTGGTCCATCCAGCCATCCTCATCCATGGTGCTTCGTAATGGCCATCAGCGTCACCATGCTTGGTCCTATAGCAAGTTCAGCCTTGCTGCATATGACCCTGCGCAAGCCTGGAGCCTTCCACAGGGCCCTGCCTGCTTCTTGTTCCCCCTTTCCTGATTGCAGATGGTCCAACCCCCCCTAGAGATGCTCCAGGGGTGAGGGGGAGAAGGGGTAAGAAGCCATGTGCACTGGGAGACAGTCATCCCCATTCCTTCCGCTGGGCTTAACTTTTCTTCTGTTCTTGGTCCCGCTCTTTCTTTTTCTGTTTCTCTTTCTGCTTCTCCACCTTTTCCTGAGCTTTTTTCTCCTTCTCCACAGCTGCATTCAACTCCTTCAACTTGCGCTTGAGAAGAGACCGGTCATGAGAATTGCTGACTCCAAGAGCCTGGGAGGTGAAGTGGGGAGGGGTGAGACACAACAGTAGAATGAGGGACATCCCATATTCAAAGACTTGGAAACCCAACCCAACCCTGTCCCCATCTGAGATTCTGGGACTCAGTACCTTCATCACATCTTATATGTAAGGTCCTCCTTTAATCAGACACCAGTTTTTCATAGCAGGGATCTCACCTAAGCAGGTTGATAATGATGCCTTTTCTTACAGTTGGACACTCAGTGTAGAACTTCCACTGTCCAGATCTTTGTCATATTATTTAGTTAATTGCAGCCCATCTGATGGTGGCTGGTACTTTCTAAATATCAAGCGTTTTCCAAGGACCTAGAATATCTAGAGGTGTTTCCACAGAATATGTGCAGTTCCAAGTGGAGCTGCCTTTTGCAGCCCATATGGAGTTATTTCATTTACACATAAGGCATACAGTTGTTTTTCCAAGCTTTTCAGTATAGCACCTAAAGCACCCACTACTAGCGGCAGTAGAGGCTTTTTTTTTTTTTGCTAGAGTCATTCTACCTCAATCTGAAGATCTTTATACTAGTTAACTTTTTCATGTTCTTTATCTTCAATTCATACATCTGCAGGTATTGCCATAGCTATAATCCAAACCTTTTCCTTCACTACTATTGAATCTGGTGGTGATATGCACGAGATGTTTAACTGTTTACATTTCATCATCATCATCATCATCATCATCATCATCATCATCTATTATGCCTTTCTGCTACCTTCCTGCTTTAGAAAAGTGAATAATGCCATGTGGAATTTCTTAAAAACAGAGAAGCAAATTAAATCATCAGTAAAAAGAAAATTGTACCTTTAAAAAAAATAAAAACCAATCATGGGAACAAACAACAGCAGTACCAGGAGCATCACACAAGCCCACAGGCCCAAAGGCAAAGGGTGGTTTTAACAATCCTGATGCAGCAATCACCAGGGAAGGAGTTCTTAATTCCCCATGTGACTTTTTAATGCCTCATAAATGCCTTTTTAATGCCTTAATTCTGAAAGTGAATTTCTAATGCCTAATAAAGCATTGGGAGGTCCTGGGAAGCCCTGGAGCTCCAGAGGGGGGGCATGTGGTGAGACACACACTGGGGGGCCTGTATCTGATCCATGGATATGGGTGTGGTTCCTGAATCCACAGATCTGTGGATTCAGGATCCACTTATGTGGGTGCCTCCTATAATAAGTGAATGAGCATCTATAGCCCCAATGATGAACCCACAAGCGTTTTGCAATCCATCCCCCAGCCCATTGTAATTTTCAAAGCAGGAGCATGAATGGGCATATGCTCCCTTCCCTATCCCTCTCCACTCATACCTTCAGCTTGGTTCCATCCAGGGTTAGCAATTGATGGCCATCCACCTCCTGAGCAGCAAATTCAGCCATGTACTGTTCCAGGCTCAAGCTCTCCAGCCACTGGCCCACTTTCTGACTGCTCCATGTCGATGCTGCACTCAAAGGTTCATCCAGGAACTACAAAGAGAAGCGGGATGGGGTGGGGGGGGGGTCATAAGAGCCTGATCCTACAGCCTGCAGTGTAACGTTAAAAGCAGCTAGAACCAAATGCAAAGCTCACCGTCACAGTGGCACATGGCAAGGGTTAGTGCAGTCCCAGCATGGCAAGCTGTTGCAGGGGGGCAGCAACTTGGGTGTCAGATATGAGCAGGGAGGAAGAGCGCATGGGGGAGAGTGGCAAAACTAATCATAATTATATCCATGCTGACAGGGCCATAGATACACATACACTGACACACCTCCTTGTAGCGGTGCATGGGCATCCCAGACCCACAGACCTTACCAGCAGAACTGCAACCACACCACACTGCTCACCAACCACTCACCAAGAGCATATGCTGCAAAAGCCCACTGGTAGCTTCTGTGTCTTCTTAGTCTTCTGTGACTAAGGGATAAGCCTGTATAAGGTGTATCAGATCTGCCTGGGAGCCCACCAGATGTGTGGCAGCTAATTCGACAGCCCAATCCTACCTAAATACCCCCAACCAATGTAGTAGCACCACTTGAGCATGCACTGCATCCTACCCGGGGGGAGAGGGTCGGTCTTAGAGGTCTCCTCTGGGCTGCAAGGGGGTAAGCCCTGGCTGCCTGTTGGATCTACTCAGACCTGCGCCAAGTCTGAGTGGACCTTGGAAGGTGGATCAAAACCAGGAAGTGAGATAGGATATTGGCAGCATAGCCCCATTCCTGACCTCGAGCCACCCTCCTCCCCACCCCAATCTCCACCCTGTCCCTCCCTGCCCCATTCTGCTCTCCTGCCTTTCTCCCACCCTCCATGCAGACTGGGGTGCCTCCACGGACACTGGGGATGGTGGATGGGCTGCTGGCATGCTGCCACGGCCACTCACCAGTTGCAGGGGCAGCTCGGCTGCACAAAACAGTGTGTCAACTTTTGCCACAGCTGTAACAGACTCAGCATTGCTAGAATGCCAATTCCAGCAGCACAAAACCCCGCTTAGGATTGGGGCGCTAGTTACTAACAGTGTCCAAAATGCATTCTGTGCATGCTCAGAGGCATTTAGCCTGATTATTGCTTCAGATCAGAGCCCTAGCGCAGAAAGTTGTGTGCATTTTCTGTGCTGCATCCCTGGTGAGTCGTGGTTCATATTAAGCTCAGCAATTGATTTTTAAGCACAGAGAGTCGGAGACTCAGGGCTACCTGAGACAGGCACTGGGACTTGCAAGCTCCCTTTCTTTATGCAGAAAGAAAGCCTTGGAGATCCCATTGCACCTAGGGCTGAGCTCTGAGCTTTTTTCCCCTTTATTTTTTTCCTTTTTATTATTAATTAACAGTATTTATATACTGCTTTTCAACTAAGCCATTTAGTTATTTGATTTTTCTCTGTAAACCGCTTTGTGAACTTTTAGTTGAAAAGCGGTATATAAATACTGTTAATAATAATAATAATAATAATAATAATAATAATAATAATAATAATAATAATAATAATAATAATAATAAAAAGTTCACAAAGTGGTTTACAGAGAAAAATCAAATAACTAAATGGCTCCCTGTCCCAAAAGGGCTCACAATCTAAAAAGATGCAAAAAGTACACCAGCAGACAGCCACTAGAACAGACACTGCTGGGGGGAGGTGGGCCAGTTACTCTTCCCCTGCTAAAAAAAGGAGCACCCACTTGAAAAAGTGCCTCTTACCTAATTAGTAGGTAATTTTTCTTCCTTTATTCTTTTTTTCTTTATTTTCTTTCTTTATAGAGTCATTCTTGAGTTAATTTGCCCTCCTTTAGTACTACAAACTATTGATTTTCCCCCTTAAGATGGCCTTTTAGGGACAGGTACAGAGGAAAAAGATATCCGCAAATTCACATAGCTACGCAGGGATGCCGGGGGACTCACCTCATCAGATGACTGTGACAGTGTGTGGTAGGGGTAGGAGCACTTGGTCTCTGGAGGGGCTGTACTCAGGGTCTTGGGACTGCTGCTGGGTGGGGTGGAGTCATCGCTCAGGGTGGATTCCTGTGGTAGGGGGTGAGATGGGAGTTCAGATGAGTGATTGCTTCCTAAAATAATAGGAACTGGCTTCTGTGCAAACAGGAGGGAAAAGCTTCTCTGAAGCTGAGCTGGGATGATAAGATGGTCTACGTCAGGGATGTAGAACGTAAGACTCATGGCCCACGGAAGCTCTTTATCCAGCCCTCTCAGCACCCCATCTCAGCTCTCAGCTGCTGTGCTGAGGTATCACTGCTGTAAGTCCAGCCCGCATAATTGAGCTCTCCTGTACCTAGAAAATATGGTCAAGATTTGTGTATTTTCACTTATTTGCAGCTAATGAGTTCCTAAGTGAGAACAAGTGCTTATTTCTCATCATGACCTGCTTAATGACATCACTTCCTGCTAAATGACATCGCTTCCTGCTAAATGACATCACTTCCTGCCCCCAGCAGGCGCCACAAATGCTGTTTGGCCTGCTGTATAAAATGAGTTTGACATCCCTGGGCTATGCCTTGCCAAAGCACGGAGTATGTTTCACTCAGCAGGCTCAGTGCTAGCACATCTGTGTACACCCACAGAGTTAGGAGTCTGGATTCCAGAGCCAGAGACAGACTTTCTTATGCCCAGGACAGGAAGCAACCCAACCAACAAACCTCCGGTCCAACCCTCCCACTCGGATTTTGCATTCTCCTTCTATTCACAACCACATTCACAGGGCACTAGTATAGGGCACCAGCCCTTTCTGCGGCAGGAGGCTGTGTTACCTGTGAGGCAGACTTCTTGCGACTGAAGGCTTCATTCTTGGGGGAGGAGGTGGGCGAGGCGGTGCTGCCTGAGGAAGCGGAGCCTTTCCCACTGTCTGTGAACCAGGAGAAAGGCATGAAGGGGGAGGATGAAGAACGACTGGAGCCCTCCACCAGCTCCCTGCAGAAGAACAGCAGAGAACAAGAAGAAAACTTAAGAACATAAGAAGAGCCCTGCTGAATTTGGCCCATCTAGTCCAGCTTCTTGTATCACACCGTGGCATATCAGATGCTAAGTGAGCACACAAGACAGCAAGATACCTGCCACTCCATTGCACCTGTCATTCTGAGGTAACCTCTTTCTAAAACCAGGAGTCGGCACATAGCCATCGTGGCTTGTGACCTGTTATGGACTTCTGAAATCTGTCCAAACCCCTTTTAAAGGCATCTAGGCCAGACGGCATCACCACATCCTGTGGCAAGGAGTTCCACAGACCAACCACATGCTGAGTAAATAAATATTTTCTCTTGTCTGTTCTAACTCTCTCGACACTCAATTTTAATGGATGTCCCCTGGTTCTGGTGTTATATGAGAGGGAAAAGAGCATCCCTCTATCCACTCTATCCATTCACTGCACAATTTTGTAAGTCTCAATTATGTCCCCCCTCAGGTACCATTAGTAAGCTAATAATGGATGGGGGGGGCATCAAATATGAAATAATGTGCATCCACATTAGTTAATTCTATCCTTCCCCTCACTCCAAAACATTCAGATGTGACAAGAGGAAGACGGAACCACCTATTTCTACTCTATAGAAAGGCTGCCAGGCTCTGAGTTTTCATTTAAGTGTATGCTAAACTTCTCGGTCCCCTTCTATAATCCATCTCAGAAGTTTCCTGAAGTTCCAAAGACTTCTGCGATGTGGGTAGGCCTTGTTGAAGAGACGCAGGCACTTCCTGCACTAATGCGGTGACAACACACCATGTCAGTATAGAAGACTTCTGCAACAAGGACCACCAGATCACAAAAGCTTCTGGAACAAAGACAAATCCATGCCCAATTTGGGCAAATTCCTTGTTCCAGTGTGGTTCTAATATGACATGTGCTGCAGGTTTTATAGTATATGGCAGGGCTGCCCAAACCCCGGCCCGGAGGCCACTTGCGGCCCTTGAGGCCTCTCAATGTGGCCCTCAGGGAGCCCCCAGTCCCCAATGAGCCTCTGGCCCTCCGGAGATTTGTTGAAGCCTGCACTGGCCCAATGCAACTTCTCTCAGCGTGAGGGCGACTGTTTGACCTCTCGTATGAGCTGTGGGATGAGAGCTCCCTCCACTGCTTGCTCTTTCACATCTGTGATGCAGCAGCGGCAGCAAAGGAAAGGCGATACACATTCCCAAAACTTAAAGCGATACACATTCCCAAAACCAGCTTACACACAGCCAAGGAAAGAAGGGTTCAAATTTAATACAGGTTTTCCTCTTGTCTGCTTTTCTTAACCCATGAGTGAGCAAAGAATACTGCATCAGCTTCTGTGTCTTGGACACGTTTGTGGTTCTGCCCAGAGAATACAAAAATATATATACTGTATATGTACACGGACACTTTCCAGGTAATTTAAGAGCATGCCATGCAGGGGTGAGACGAAGGAGAGAAGTACTCTTAAGTGCTTGGAGAGGTAGAAAGGGAGGCAGAGGGACTGGGAGGCTGAAGGGATTTGGGAACAAATGCAGCATCTGCTTGGGAGAAAATCAAAAGGAAATGAAAGCCTGCATGCAGAAATGAAATCTGCATAGGCAAAACCTCCCCAGACTTTGCCTACCTGCTCTTCAATTTCCACCTGCCTTTTAGGACAGGGGTGCCCAAACCCCGGCCCTGGGGCCACATGCGGCCCTCGAGGCCTCTCAATGTGGCCCTCAGGGAGCCCCCAGTCCCCAATGAGCCTCTGGCCCTCCGGAGATTTGTTGAAGCCTGCACTGGCCCAATGCAACTTCTCTCAGCGTGAGGGCGACTGTTTGACCTCTCGTGTGAGCAGTGGGATGAGAGCTCCCTCCACTGCTTGCTCTTTCACATCTGTGATGCAGCAGCGGCAGCAAAGGAAAGGCCAGCCTTGCTTTGTGCAAGGCCTTTTATAGGCATTGAGCTATTGCAAGACCTCATTCATTCATATAAGTTCATCTTTAAGATATTCATTTATGTAAATTTATTCAAATTTTCTATGTAAATTAGTTCTTTTTTTTCCCCCAGCCCCCAACACAGTGTCAGAGAGCTGATGTGGCCCTCCTGCCAAAAACTTTGGACACCCCTGGTATATGGGAAAACAGTATATTCATTATTACAAGAACACAGCACAACCAAAATGAACACATACAAAAGGACATTTAAATCCCTTAAGTTTTCCAAAACATCCAAATTCAAAACATGTGTAAGCAACAACCCCTTTGTTTGTGGTTCTTGTTGCAAGAAGGTAAACCATCGTGGCTTCCTTTCATCCTGATGTATTTTATCTGCTACCTTTGGATACACAAAAACAAACAAGCTCTTGTTTAAGCATCCTTTTCATCAGATCTGGCAGAGGGAAGACCCAGCCAGTATGTCTGCGCATGTGGCCTGCAGTGTAATACATGTCTTGCAATTTTCATCCCATCAATTAAATGGGGGTGGGGGAGAATGACACATTAATCTGCAATGAAAGCTTTGATTCATTAGTCTACCAATTAAATAGATTAAAGCGTGCCAACCTAGGGTGAAAAAAAGCAAACATTTTCCCAGCTTGGGTTCCCTAGAAGAAAAGAGGGAAATCTATGAAATGAGATGATCAGCAATATCCTTCAAAAATCAGTACATTTGATGACATCTTTGGGGCTCGGAAATAACATGTAGTATGCAAATTAGGCATGATCCCAATAGTCATATTATGAAAAAAAACAATTGTTTTATTGTGTATAAACAAGTGGCTTGATTACAATTGGCACAACTTGTTTTTATAAACAAACCCAAATTATTTCCCCAAGATTCACAAATTAACATTAGGATGTTTGTACAGAAACAGTGGGCAACTCAATATTTTCCAGTGAATTGGTGCCACAGTTTTGGGGCAAAAAGGAGTCTCGCATCAGGAGGGCCACTTGGACTGGGGCTCATTCTCTGTTCCCACTACCTCCACCCACTGGAGTCGTCAGGTGGTATGCCTCCAAGTCAAGGAGATTGGTGATATCACATGGGAATCTTACCATCTCACAAAGTTGCCACCCTCTGAAAAATGGGAGGGGGTGAATTCTGACACTGGGCCAAGGCCAAAGGTACAAGTGGTGGCCCCAAATGGCCTGAGAGCAACCTTTGCCACCTGTCCACTGGAGGACAAAAAAAAAAAAAAAAGCTGCAGAAATAGGACCATTTGGAGCAAATGGGTAGTCTACCACCAACTACACATGGTTTTTGGACTAAGTTATAATTCCATGTGGCCTGCCCCAATTTGGCCTTACTACAGATTTCAGTTGTGGGCTCAGAAGAATGAACGGGGCTAGCACTTGGTGGATTTGCAGTAACAGTAAGTTACTCTTTGCTTCCTACCAACTATCTCCAGATCAATGGATGGAATCCAAAACCAGCTTTCTCAACGGGAGAAGGAAGGAAAGGGAGAGCATGCAGAAATGTTCGCGTAATGCCATGAGAGATGATGTCATGGAATCTTCTCTGGACCACTGGGAGGGGAGGCTGCAAGCAATGAAAAAGTAACTTTAGAGAACTTAAAAGGTGGGGGGGAGCAGCTGAATGGCTGTTGAAGAAGTTGGCAAAGTCAAATTCATGAGAGAGAAAAAGAAACAGATTTGGCTTAGGCGAGTGTGCCAAGAGAACACTTGAAGTGACAGCATGCAGACTGGCTTCAGTTCAAACCAAGCAGTGGCCTCTAAATATTGTCCAAACTGCACAGGAGGTGCTTATCTAAACTGGTGATGATGTTGACATGATCCAACTATATTTGCTCAAATGCAAACATATGCTCCCTGTTTGGAAAGTTGGTATGGTTTAACGCAGGCATGCCCAAACCCCGGCCCTGGGGCCACTTGCGGCCCTCGAGGCCTCTCAATGCGGCCCTCAGGGAGCCCCCAGTCTCCAATGAGCCTCTGGCCCTCCAGAGATTTGTTGGAGCCCACACTGGCCCGACGCAACTGCTCTCAGTGTGAGGGCGATTGTTTGACCTCTCACATGAGCTGTGGGGATGAGGTCTCCCTCCACTGCCTGTTGTTTCACGTCTGTAATGCAGTAGCCGCAGCAAAGGAAAGGCCAGCCTTGCTTTGTGCAAGGCCTTTTATAGGCCTTGAGCTATTGCAAGACCTTCATTCATTCATATAAGTTCATCTTTAATATATTCATTTATGTCAATGTATGCAAATTTATTCAAATTTTAAATGTAAATTAATTTCCCCCCCCCCGGCCCCTGACACAGTGTCAGAGAGATGATGTGGCCCTCCTGCCAAAAGTTTTGGACACCCCTGGTTTAACGGATAGTGCATGGAACTCAGAATGAGGAAACCTGGATTCAAACTCAAATTCTGACTTGGTCACAATGCTCACTGGGTGATCTTGGGCCAGACGTTCACCCTCTCAACCTAACCTACTTCACAGGTTTGTTTGGAGGATAAAAGGGGGTCACCCACATATGGAACCTCAAGCTCCTGGGAGGAAGGGCAGGTTATAAATATGAATACTGGTTGCTTACCTGTTGCCCATGGAGAGGCGATTGCCCCCTTTCTCTTTCCTGCTTTTCCCAGAAGATGCTCTTCTGAGGGTGACACTGTGGGTGAGAAAGAGAATAATGAGGAGCACATGGCCAGATTCATTGGGAGCACATGGTGCAATTTTAAGCTATCCAGAAGGGACATGGGCAGATGTAGCCAAAAAACAGCGGTTTTCAATCTTTTCCATCTCATGGCACTCTGACAAGGCACTAAAATTGTCAAGGCATGCCATCGGTTTTTGGACAACTGACAAGACACACCATGCTTCTGAGTGGGGCTCACATCCCCCAATGGCTCTACTAATAAATGACCCTCCTCCAAACTCCCACAGTGCACCTGTGAATCATTCACATCACAAAAATGTGCCGTGGCACACTGGTTGAAAATAGCTGCCATAGAAGAAGCCCCAGGGCGGTCAGAAGAATTAACATGATCTACTCTGCATTGTGTCGAGCCCTCTTCTTGTTCAAAGACCCACCCTAAATCCAGGAACTTCCGCCGGGTTTTCTTGTCAAGCCCAATAGTAGGGCTGGCAGGCTCTGGCGGACTCGTGTCCCGGCTGTCATCTGGGAGGGGAAGCCAAAAAAAAGAAAAACAAATGTCAGTTTCATTTGACAATAGAGATGCACTTGGGCCAAATCCTGCCTCAGCACTGGACTGTGGCTGGCTGGCTGACACTGAAACTCTTCCATGATGGACCTCCTCCTGTGCAGTGGGCAGGTCAACACCCTGAGCTGTGTGTGTTGTGATCCACATCGCCCCACCCCTGGTGATTTTTTGGCTATAACTTTTGATAGAATAGAGATATTTCAACAGGGTTTCTTTCACTGCATTCTGCATGAAACCACACATTGAATGATTATATAACATGATGGTATTGTTCAAGAATACCAAGATTTTGAAAAATGTTGATCGTTAGTGGTGTCACCCCCCTGTGTGCATCACCCAGTAAAGCCCACACACCCCTAGCGACACCACTTCAAGTAACATATAGGTGGCCATATGCAACAGTGCTGGGACCCTGCACAGGGACCCTGTGGCATCCCCATCCCCTGATGCTACACTGGTCACTAGCACTGCAACTGCTCTTGAGACTTCTGGGCTTGGCTCAACCATATGCCCCTCTGATGGGCAGGGACCCTCTGCCAGCTCCTATCCGGCTTGTCCCCTTAATGCTACTCTTGACATTCAACACAGAGTATCCTTCTGCTAACAATTGTGTATAAGAGGCCATTTCAATAGCAGCCACTGGTCATGCCACAGGGTTGAGAGCAGCTGCACCAGCCACTGCAGAACTGATAAAATGCACCAGATCCACCACCGCCATTCTATCCGCTCAGTGTTGGACAAACTGCAGGCATCTCTCAGGACTGCCCTATGGGCAAATTTATTGCAAGTCTCATATCCCTCCCATCACCAGATGCCCTGAGCTGGCCGTTACCTTCGCTGTGTCTCTCCCTCCGTGCGTAGATTGGTGAGCTGTCTGAGCTGTGGCAGGACTTAGGCGAGGAGCTGGTGGGGGTGCCCCCCAGGGCCTCTTGGGAGGAGGTGTTGGTCAGAGGTCGGTAGCGGATGAGAGGAGAGGACGGCTGCTCCTCCTGCTCCAATGACCTCCGGACGGTCGAGGTGTCAAAGGAGAATTCAGCAGTGCGAGAGAAAGGTGAGGGACCGGAAAGTGGGGACGAGACCTGGAGGGAGCCGTGGAGCGGGGACCTCAGACGATGGAGAGGGCTTCCGCAGCCATCACCCGCCTGTGGAGGAAAGCAGAGAGCAGCTAGCAAATGTTGTCTAGTTGTGGCGGACAGGCTGAGAGGCCATGCACAGAGGCATGCACAAGTACTCATTACCCTGTGGATCAGGTACCCCTTCAGGAATGCATAGGAGGCAACAATAAATCATCTGTTGACCCACGGCACTCTTTCTTAAGAACATCAGAACAGCCCTACTGGATCAGGCCACAGGCCCATCTAGTCCAGCTTCCTGTATCTCACAGCGGCCCACCAAATGCCCCAGGGAGCACGCCAGATAATAATCTTTCTTTCATAGATATCTGTGACCATTTATTTACTTGTGTTGGCATCCTTCAGTCTCGAAAGACTATGGTGTCACGCTCTGAATGGTGGCTCTGGAACAGAGTGTCCTCTCCAGTGCGTGAAGCCTGGGTAAAGTAGGTATGGAGGATAGGCTGTTACCCATGCAGCAAATCCCCCCTCTCCACATCGCTGAAATGGTCCAATTGAAAGGCAGAGGCCAATACGGATGGTTCCAGCGGCGTCGCAATGTTCAGCCATGAACTGCCTCAGGGACTCCGGCTCCCGATTTTGCCTCGAGGTTGACTCCTGAAGCCTTTTCCATAACTGGATGTAGCCACAAGGCAGTGGAGGTTTGGGATCAGAGTTTTCCTTCTCTCAGATGAGCTGCCTTCCCAGGCTGACGAGTCCCATCTACCCGGTGGCTGTTTAGTCGCCTCTTACGACAAGTACAGCCAAACTGAGGGCCTATTCTTATCCCCAGCCCCCAGGGGCTATTTATTTACTATATTTACGCATTTACTATATTTACTGTACAATCCACTGTTTCGTACTGTAACTCACTTCAGAGTGGACACATATCTGAGTAGATGGCATATACTAAACAAACAGACAGAGTGCTACGTGGGTAGGTGACATCTGAATGCATGAATTGGCCTTCTACTGAATCAGACCGTTAGTCAGGGCTGGATTTATACACTGAGTAAACTACAGCTGAAGGCAATAATTTTCAACCGTGGCACACTGGTATGGCTTGAATGGTCCTCAGGTGTTCTGCAGAAGTTTATTCATCATAGGCCTACTGAGGAATGTGAGCCCTCCTCCATAGGTTGGCAACCTTCAGTCTCGAAAGACTGTGGTATAAGCCTACAGCACCCGGTATTCCCAGGCGGTCTCCCATCCAAGTACTAACCAGGCCTGACCCTGCTTAGCTTCCAAGATCAGACAAGATCAGGCATGTGCAGAGTAACAGTTGCTACAACAGTGTGGTGTGTCCTGTCAATTGTCAAAGAACTGATGGAGTGCCTTGACAATTTTGGCACCTTGACAGTGTGCTGTGAGTTGGAAACTATCGCTGGCTTAAGACTTCACATGACAAGAAGTTTCCATCTACACACAATCTGTTGAAAAAGATGTCATTCATTATGCCCTTGAATGCAGGATGTGAAACTGTTCTACACGTGAATTAACTCATTTCTGCCCAGCCCACAGGTGTACACATTTGATCCCTGTTGCATATATGCAACGTTGGACAGAAATGCCTTAGGAAAGATACTAAAGTATTTGAACTTGAATGAACTTCCTAATGCAAACAGGCTTAGCGCAAGATACTTGTTCAATGAGTTTTTCATGGCACCTTTGCCTATGACTAGCCAAATATAAAAGCTTGGATGATTCTGCTTTCTTTGTTCTTTCTGCTAGAATAATAAACACTTTCTTTGGCAATGTTATGAGATGGGGCCTCTTAGGCTTGACTAGGGCAGGGCTGGCTTTAGAAGCTGCAGGGCCCAATGCAAAACATTCTTGCGTAGCTCCACCCCTGTGGCCCTCCATCCTCACCAGGATAAGCAGCAGTGATGAAGCACCTGGCAGTGGTGTTACCACCAACTGCTTCCAGATAGAGGCTGATTTCAAGCCAATCGGATCCGAGGGTAGGCAGGAGGGAGGGCCGTCCAGTGGCAATGATCCGCTTGCCACACTCTCCTAGCTGGAGCATCCGCTATAGAACGAGGTGCTGGCTGCGGGAACTCTGCTCACTGCACCAATATAAGGCCCCTCCAGGCACAGGGCCCAATTTGACCAAATTGGTCAAAACTGGTCAAATTGCCCTAAAGCCAGCCCTGGTTTAGGAGTCTAGCATGGCTTAATTTGGCCCTGCCACGATGGGTCCATCTAGCTCAGCTGTTTTCCAGGGTTTCAGAGAAGGATTGAACCTGCAGTGGCATCTCTAAGGGATGTGGGACTCACCTGGTGATGAGCATGGATGGGGGGAGGGGGAGGAACACCACTACAGGCTAAAAATTTTAAAATTTTGGTATTTTTGCATAATGCCATCTTGTCATATATCATTTGATGTGGAATTTCATGTGGAATGCAATGCATCAAACTACATTGAAATGTCTCTATTCTATCAAAAGTTATAACCAAAAAACGAGTGGGGCGGGGCAATGGTGCATCACCACACCCACCGCCTAGGGAGGAAGTCCATCATGGGGGTGCAATGTTGGCCTCCCGCACTGGGTGGCATAAACCCTCGTGGGATTATGTGCAGGAGAAAAACAGGTGCTCTGCTGCTGATGGACAGCCTGTCTCCATCTGGGCACTGACCTTCTTCTCTGGGATGTCATCCCCTTCGGTTGAGCTGACACTGTCTCTCAAACGGGACCGGGAAGGGCGCTGCCGCCTGCCCTTGGCGGAGAGCTGAGCTCGGGCCTTCTGCAAGCTGCTGTCCAGCCTCTGGGTCTCTGGAATCACATCATTAAAATCTGGGAGTGAAAGAGAGAAACGGGAAGGGGGGCAGTGGGGGGCAGAGAGGTGGCAGGCAAAAGGGAGTGTGTTGAGAGAGAAAGAGAGAGAAGGAGGCGGCAGAAAGGAACCAAACAGAGGAGGGAGGCATGGATTGTAGAGTGGCCAGGGGTGTATACCATGACAGATGCAACAGAAAAGGTGGAAAGGGGGGAAGCAAGTGGGTAAACAGTCAAAATTAAACCCCCAGAGTTGAGGTGCAGAGAAGGGGGGATGAAATGGGGGGTTAGAGGGGGAGGAGACACAGAAAAAGTGTTCAGAGAAGAGAGGAACATGTCATTCAGCATCACCCTCTCAAACAGCTGACCAGAGGCTGGCCATGTGATTCTGCTCCCATGCACCGCCCTCTGGCAGGGCCAGGGTCATGTTGTGGGTTGGCAACCTTCAGTCTTGAAAGACTATGGCATAAGCCTACAGCACCCGGTATTCCCAGGCAGTCTCCCATCCAAGTACTAACCAGGCCTGACCCTGCTTAGCTTCCAAGATCAGACGAGATCAGGCATGTGCAGGGTAACAGTGTCATGTTACAGCTACAACTTCATGCCCACACGGGGGGAGTCTTTAGATACATGCCAACAGCCTGCCATGGGGACACCGTATCTGCAGTTGAGTGATTACGTGTAAGGGCTTTCAAGATTCGCAGTGAGACTGTGGAACTCCCTTCCCCATGTGATACACCTTGTCCACATCTCTTTGTCTTACGTCTCCAGGTTAAACCTTTCCTGTTTAGGCACGTGTTCAGCCTGCCTTCTGTTTGATGGTTTAGTGTCCTAACAGTATGGTATCTGATCTTTTCTTATGTGCTTTGCTAATTTGGTTCATTATAATATATTATATTATCCCATGCTGTTCATGTGCATGACATTTTACCTAATGTGAAAAACCCACACTGGTCTCTGTCTTGAAAGCTCACATATATTTTATGTACTTTTACTATTTTTCAGGGGAGCACAAGGCCAAATCTAGCAATTGATTACATGCAGACACATTGCACTTTTAAGTGTTTAACAATGAAAAAAAAATCAATTAAAAAAAATAATGAAATAAGACCTGAATTGGAAAGAGCATGAACTGCTACCTTTTTGCTGCTACCTGTATGGAGCGTGAGGGAGATACTGTGCATGGATTGGTTACATCTCATTTGGACTACTGTAATTATGCTCTGTGTGGGGCTGCCCTTGAAGACCATCCAGACCCTTTAGATTGTGCAGGGTAAACATGTTTAAGTAAATAGAAGTCTCTGCGAGTCTATGATCAACCTGCTTTCCCACTAGAACTCTACTTTGTCTTTGCTGGGGATTTCCGCTGAGAAGAAAGCAACAATAGCAACAATAATAGCAACAACAGCACACAAAAAAGTTGTGTTAACTTTTATGCTGTGCCAAAATACTTCCTAGATGTAAACAGGCTTCTAAAACGTATACTGCGGGTTCAACAAGAAATATCACATGTCTGCTTGTGAATCTCCAAACTAGACTAGTCTTCAGCTTACCCGAGGTAAGCCTGTAGCATAGCTAAGAGGGTGCAGGGGGTAGCAATTGCACTTGTATTGGCAACCTTCAGTCTCGAAAGACTATGGTATTGCGCTCTGAAAGGTGGTTCTGGCACAGCGTCTAGTGTGGCTGAAAAGGCCAATCCGGGAGTGACAATCCCTTCCACACCGGCAGCAAGTGCAGTCTGTCCCTGGTCTGTCTCCCTGGCTTTGGGCCTTCCTTCTTTGCCTCTTTGCCTCAGACTGCTGGCAAAGTGTCTCTTCAAACTGGGAAAGGCTATGCTGCACAGCCTGCCTCCAAGCGGGCCGCTCAGAGGCCAGGGTTTCCCACTTGTTGAGGTCCATCCCTAAGGCCTTCAGATCCCTCTTGCAGATGTCCTTGTATCACAACTGTGGTCTACCTGTAGGGCGCTTTCTTTGCACGAGTTCTCCATAGAGGAGATCCTTTGGGATCCGGTCATCATCCATTCTCACAACATGACCGAGCCAACGCAGGCGTCTCTGTTTCAGTAGTGCATACATGCTAGGGATTCCAGCACATTCCAGGACTGTGTTGTTAGGAACTTTGTCCTGCCAGGTGATGCCGAGAATGCGCCGGAGGCAGCGCATGTGGAAAGCGTTCAGTTTCCTCTCCTGCTGTGAGCAGAGAGTCCATGACTCGCTGCAGTACAGAAGTGTACTCAGGACGCAAGCTCTGTAGACCTGGATCTTGGTATGTTCTTTGCACTAGGCAATTGCACTAGGCAATAAGCTTTAGGGGGGCAACAACCTGAGCTTGACACTAGTCGCCAAAATTGTGAAAACCTTGATATTTTTTAAATAATACCATCATGTTATATACCAGGGGTGCCCAAACCCTGGCCCGGGGGCCACAGGGTTCTCAGGGACTCCCAATCTGGCCCACAGAGAGCCCCCAGTCTCCAATGAGCCTCTGGCCCCCTGGAGACCATGCTGGCCTGACACAACTGCTCTCAGTGTGAGGTTGACTGTTCAACCTCTCGCATGAGCTGTGGGACAAAGGCTTCCTCCTCTGCTTGCTGTTCATGTCTGTGATGCAGCAGCAAAGGAAGATCGACCTTACTTTGTGCAAGGACTTTTATAGGCCTTGAGCTATTGCAAGACCTTCATTCATTCATATAAGTTCCATCTCTAATATATTCATTCATGTAAATTTATGTAAATTTATTGAAATTTAAGATGTAAATTAATTCTTTTTTTCCTGGTCGCCGACACAGTGTCAGAGAGACGATGCGGCCCTCCTGCCAAAAAGTTTGGCCACCCCTGTTATATACCATTTGATGTGGAATTTAACGCAGAATGCAATGAAACAAATTGTATCATTTGTTCTAGCAGATCTTATAACCACATAAACAGAAAATAAAAACACAACACAGAAACACAATGTAACGAAAACTGGATTTTCTTAACTCAAAACCGACCAATGAGACTGATAGTTCTAAGAGCCAATTAGGTGTTATTCTGGTACAACAGGGAACCAATAAGGTGTTAATATGGGGGGAGCCTGGGGTGAGGCGGCTGAGTAAGTGGGCGGTTAGCTGCTGGGGGAAGGAGACGGATTTCCCCCCATTTTCACATTTTTAAAAACCCAGGCGTGATGTCGCTTCTGGGGCATCATTTTGAGCTCAGCACCAGGCTACATGGTCATTAGCTACACCACTGCCTTTGGAGGCAAATCCAGACTTTCCCCCCATACTCCTAAATCCAGATCTTAATGCTGCCATGATCCGAAACCCTAACCCACTCTTTCCCAGTGGCTCCAATCCTAACCCCTCCCAACCCTAAAAAATGAGTAGAATTAATATTTGTATTCCAGCCTGCAATTTCACACCCTTCCACTGAATAGGTGATAATAAAATATTACAGTTAGGACAGTGATGTTTTTCTAGTATGTCTCTGCATGGAATCAGAATTGTCCTCTTGAATTTTAACTCTGTGGAGGATGACTACTGAGAGCAAAGGAACAGCCAGACAGACCTTCAACAATAGAGAAGAGTGGAGGCGGTAGTCATGCAAAGTGATCTTTGGTATAAGAACAGGGGTGTCATGAACAAATGCTCCTCTCCTGAAGACCTTCCCCTTTCTCCTCTCTAAATGACAGCACTCTGTGCTCCCTGAAGAATCAGCCTGTCACCTCCTTCATTCTGCCATGAGCTCTGGGTCCTGTCCCCCGCCCCCCAAGATAAGTAATACCTGTCTGCTATCCAGCGGCATACCTAAGGTATCTGGCACCCAAGGGCACAAAAAGTTTTTAATGCCCTCACATACAACATTGTTGTGCCCCCACCTGGCCTCAAAGAACCTCTGGAGGCCTCCAAAAGGCACTTCCTGGTTTTCACCAAAAACCAGAAGTATCCTTCAGAGGTCCTTAGAGGCTTGGAGGGGGTACAATGATGTTGTATGGGAGGTGTCGAGAGTACCTTCAAAAGTCATTGCGCCCTCTGAGGCTTGGGGGAATGCAACCACTTTTTAAGGTGCCCTCAGCTAAACACCCCCTCAGGCATGGAATCCAGGGCCCTGTACGCCCCCTCCACCCCCTTTAGCTACGTTAGTGCTACTACCACCAGAAAAACCATGAAATTGAAGGAAACCCTCTTGGACCTCCTCTAGATTTCAGTCACACCTCAACATTGGTCTGGTCTGCTCACCTGACTTGGAAGTGGGAAATTTGAGGGCTTTTCAAAGCAGCCTGGCAGAGCTGGGGAGACCAGTTTCCCCAAAATGGGATGAAAGAGAGCTGACCAGCTGGGTTAAGTGGAGAGGCGCCAGGCAGGTGAGAAGGTGTGCCAGGGTTGTTCAGTCAGAATTCCTAAGCTGTTGTTTTCCACTCCAGTCAAGGAGAAAAGGATTCTGATTCCAAGTGGATTTCTCCCAGCCAGGCAGTTTAAGTTAGAACCTGTTTGAACTTTGCCTCTTAATCTCAGGAATAAAATCTGACTGGCAGTTTTTCCCTTGCTCCATTTTTATTCCCAATAAACATTTTCCTTGGTTTTTGATGAAGCAAACAGGTCTAGAGGCCCAACCCTATCTCCTGCTTGCACTGGTGGAGCACATGCTCTACCTCTGGAGTAGTAAAAGCAGCAGAGGGGATGGGGAGGGCAGTAATGGAGGCAGGATAGGCAGATCAGGTCAGGGAGGCAGTGGTACATGCTGTATCCCCTTCCTGGGCCAGATCCACCAACATGGGGCAATGCAGACTTGTGTCAACAATATAGCAGGCACAGATCCAAATTGCCCCATTGCAGCAGCTGGGGCTTACTCCAGGGCAAGGGGACAAATGTCCCCTTACTACGAGGAGCCCACTAGCATTCCAACTACCCCCATAGGATGCATTGGCATTGGAGAGGTTGGAAAGGATTGGGCTGCATTTCTTTGCCAAAAGAGTAATTGGCCTCCATGCTTCATCAGCCCTACACAGTTAAACATGACCAAGAAAAAGGCTTGTGAGAACCTGTGTGATTGTATGGGTGTACATGAGAGAGAGAGGGAGAGGGAGGGAGAGAAGCTAAGCAGGAAGATAAGGGTTTGTAGCAACCCCCTAAGTTCACAGTGCTGGTGGCAGTTAGATCATACATATATGATAGCCGTGTGTTATATTTGTGTTTGATGTGATCTGAGGGAAGGGAGAGCTCCGGTTCATGGAGGTGAATTTGTTCCTTCTGAGTGCTATCCTGGTGGTCACTACAGCATCTCTCCGTTTTCATCTGTGCAAGGTATATCAGTCAGAAATAAAATGGCACCTATGAAATGATATGACAGAGAGAGAGAGAGAGAGAGAGAGAGAGAGAGAGAGAGAGAGCGCAACTAAGGGATTTCCATGCAGGAAGAATGTAATTCTAACCTAATGCATAATTATCAAGTGATTTGTATGTGATGCAAAATAGGCTGCCTGGATTTGGAGAAAAGGAATATGAAAAGCTAGCAGAAGAGTTTCCCATTCAAGAAATCAATTCCCCCTCACTCACTCACTCACTTCACTCGTCTCCTCTGAGGAAGAATAATTTTTATGCAAAATGCATTAGACACCACAAAGTAATCGGGTATTGTCACCAACAAAAGTGCGTTTTTAGCATTTTTGGTGTGCGGATGCCTTTTTTCATAGGTTCAGGCCCCCTCACTCATACATCCCTTGTGATGTTGCAAATTCACACACACACATGCATGCACACAGACCCACTCTGTAGACATGGATAGGGCAAACATGTGAACAAATTTGGTTGCCACCACCATATCTACTTTTGCCCCCAGATTCAGGGTTCAAAAAGGAGGAGGAGCCAACCTGAAAAACAAAACAAAAAAACAACCCAACCAAAATAGAAGCAAATTTTGAAAATACAGGAGCCTACTGAATATCATCCTTTTATAGAAAGTTTCCTTTTTCATGATTTTGGAGTTAGTGTTTTGGGTTTATCATTGTATGACGTAGGATTTTATGTTTTGAGTCTAAGCCTCAAGTGCGCAGGAAAGCAGGATGTCACTGTTTGAAACAAGCCAATAAGTAAAATCCCATCCCTGATGGCATGGGGCGTTCTTAAGACTCATTTGTGAGTTGGGTTGCCAACCCTCTGGAAATCTGTCTCCAGGAATCAGCATCAACTTGCTTTCAGATGAGTTCTGAAAGCAATCCTGGTGATTTTCACAGGGAAACCAGGAATTTATCATGTTGCGTCATGTAGGGGAAAAAATCTTCAGGGACAAATTGAGTCTGGGTTGGCAACCCTGGTTATGAGGCATTGATTCTGTTCCACCCTCATCCCCTCTTCTGAACCACTTTGGAAACATTCAGCCTTTGGATATCTGAATCAAAACCTAGTATTTCAACATTCAGAATTTGCCTGTTTTGATAGATGAAGTGAACATGTTCATGCAACGTTCAATAAGTTCTGCTGGATACTGTCACATTTTTATTGCAGTCTTCCTGATGCCTGTCTGATATTGACACCCGTTGTAGATCAGCTGTCGTACATTGACAGCTCCCTGTCAGATACGGATAAAACAGCGGATGCTGTACAAGCACACCCAAAGCACATAAACACATTCATTGGTGCTTAAGAGAGATGCTGAATCCACAAATACACTTTCTTTTCACACCAGGCTGCACAATTCGTTTTCACACAGATGTGTGATGCTATGCATATAGACATACATCCCCCTGTGTGTTTCTCTCATGTTCATACATTTTTGTTCTCTTAAAACAAGTGCTTTTTCTGTTGTGCATTCTCTCTCTCTCTTTCTCTCTCTCTCTCTCTCTCTCTCTCTCTCTCACACACACACACACACACCCTTTGCAAACATGCCTTTAAAATCCTGCTGGGGAAAAAGCCTCTCTGTGTGATTTAGAATGGGAATAAAAAATGGTAAGTGAGCACACTCCTCCTGCCATTTCTCCATGGTCAAGCAGTTCAAAATCCCCCAGAAGTGACTGTGAAATCAGGCAAGCCAAAAAAAAAAAAAAAAAGCACCACTGATTTGTACATGGAGCTGCCTTCTGCCACTGGTCCACTAAGTAGTGTTCACACTGACAGTCAGTAACTCTCCAAGGTTTCAAACAAGGATCTTTGCCAGCACTACCAGGAGGTGCCAGGGATTGAACTGGGGACCTCTTGGGTAGCTTGGGCCCTTCCCTACCAAGCTATAGACCTTTATAGTTATGTATGTGTAGCCTGCCCCACAGATTTCAAACCCTTTCATGTGCAGATTCCAAGTCCGAGACTTACTCCTGCCTGCATAGGATTTTTCTCTAAGGCTGCAAGTCTAAGGGTACTTACCTGGGAACAAGTCTCATAAGTAAGTTGCATTCATTTATGCATAAACATGCATTGAATAGGCTGGAAGCAGTGGTACAGTACACATCTTTGTCTCCCTCTCTCTTGCACACAGACATTATCTCTATCTCACGCACACATGCTCACAAGTCACACCTCGTTCCTTAAATACTCAACTCCTGCCACGTGCACAATTGTAGATTGCTGCACTGTAATCCTAACCCCCCACCATTTAGACTACATGTGTGCACGCTTAAACACCATCTCAGCCGCACCTTCCCTGCATACAGAGCAGCCAAGACTAGCGCATCTCATGAATTGTTAATCAAATCTGCTAGGCATCCCTGGATGGGATGCAATCTCTCTCTCTCTCTCTCTCTCTCTCTCTCTCTCTCTCTCTCTCTCTCGGGTAAGGGCGCATTGCATAGCTGCGCATCTCCAGGGTGCTGAAAGTCAGCCACCAGTTTAATTGAGCACACAGAGCCAGGCTGGGAGTGGGAAGCAAGGAACAGCAATATCAGAGGGCATGAAATATCAGCAGGCAAAGTTGAGGAGGTTAATACAACAGTGCTTAATTTGAGATGAGATCATTGCTGAGTCCCAGGTTGCTTGGACGCTCTCTGCCATAGCTTCCCAGTCTCCCAAATTCACCTAGACACATGAACACTGGCTGCGATTACTCCATAGAGAGAAAATGCTCTCTATGAGAGATGCTCTCATAGCGCAACCCCACACACAAACTGGGCATCCATTATAACAAATCTCAGTCTGACTTGGCCATCTTAGGACTGAGCTTTTCCTCTGGTTCTGGATGAAGGGGATTAGGAGCAGATTTCTCCCCACGGATTTAACAAAAGTAGATTTTCTCCCTAACAGGGCCTGAACTGTTAACGAGTCTTCGGAATGATTCAGTGGAATTGCCAGGGGAAATGGAACATGGGAAGGTTGGTGATAGCTTTTTCCACTTGCAGCTGGTGATCCATTTTGCCAGGACCATGAGCAAATCCAGGCAGGAGGAAAGCAGAGCAGCTGTGCAAGTCAGTCAGCCCTGCAGCAGTGTGGATGGACAGTCTGACATGTGCAGCCAGGAAAAGAGTATTCTTAAGCACTGAAAAGTTCTGCTGGATCAGCACAGCCCAAGGTCTGTGCAGTCTGAGCATCCTGTTTTCCACAGTGGTGAAGTACATCTTTCAGGAAGCTCACAGCTAGGCATGAAAGCAATGATCTGCTTGCTGCAGTTCCCTGGGAAATGGTATTCAGCGGTAGACTGCTTCTTAATCTGGAGGTTCCACGGAGCTATCTCTCTTGAATGCATGAGTGTACGTGAGAGGAATAAGGTATGTATTACAGTACAGTATGCAATTCTCAATCTTTGTTCATACACGCTCAATTGACTGTGTGTGTGCAATCTATTTGAAAAGGCAGAAGAAACAAAGTGTACAAAAATGGCTTATTTTTTCTGGATCAAGTTTTCAAGGTGCAAGTCTGGAGAAGAGTTCCGTGGAATGTACACACTTCTACAACAACCCAACAGAAGCTATTTGAGAATGGGAGAATGGAGAACAGACATGTGACAGGGAAGGGACATGTGCTTAACCCTTTTCCCACTGACATTGTCTTCATTTTACACTGGGGCCTACCTGCGGGGTTTTGGGGTTTTTTTTGCCCTCAATGGTGTTCCAAACTCATGTTTGTACCACAATTTGAGATGACTAAGACCATCTCCCCCTTCCACAAGATCTGCTCCACTGTGTTAATCTTTTGAAGAATTGGAGGATAAAAAAAAATGTTTAAATAAATTTATTTAAATATATTTAAATAAATTAAATATATGACAGTTTTCTGCAGCTTCATTTATATAGCCCAAATAGGGAGTTTTCATCTACCCCAATATTTTTCACTGCAGGAAAGCAGCAGGCTGTTCCCCACCACCTGCCACTTTGTGAAACTGAGGCTTAGCTTGACAGATGTTTTAAAAATGAAGAAATACATTCTGGGGGTTGCATACTCAACCCCCTCCTTTTGCGCTGGAACACACGCCTGGGAGGATGCACTTTTAAAAACAGCAGTGGGAATGTGACACTTCGATCACCCACCTCTTCTATTACATGTATAGGGGCAGACAAGATACAATGCTTTGGGCATTGGAAAAGAGACAAGGGAAAAACCCACAAGGAAGGAATGAGTCTGGGTCACATGTTGAAAGATTGAATAAACTGAAAATGAGCCACGTTTTCCTGAGTTCAGATGACAGGCAAGCAAAGATTGCCTGTCCCTGCCTCCTTTAAACACCAGGCTTATGAGCACAAAAGCACAGAGATGGAAAATGTCCAGCAGGCAGAAGGCATCATGCCAGCACTGTAAAGTCTACACTGTAACAGTGGACATGGCTACAGTCCTTCCTTTCATCCTTAACCCCACCCCCCCGTACATATCTATGGGCAGAGACATTTTTGACCCTGTAGGGATGTGCACATAAATGAACATGAAAATCACAAGCGTTTCATGTGCTCAAATGTGACAATTGTATTATTGCTCCCTATGACATTACAGGCTTGCCCTTCCTCCTCCAAGGAGCCCTGGGCAGCTGACATAGCACAGCTGCTGTTCATTTTATCCTTGCTGCAACCTTAAGAAGAGTTATTATGTTGGCCGGGAGGTTGTAACTGGTTCTAAGTCACCCAGGGAATTACATGACTGTGTGAGAATTTGAACCCATGTTCTTGTCTGACAGTCTTAATTAACCACCACACTGGTTCTTAATTACAGCGAGCCCTCCTTATTCACGGGCCTGGCATCCACTGATTTCAGTATCTGCGGAAGTCGAACCTGCAGCTGGAGGGCCTCAGAACACCTCCTGGGCACAACCAGAAAGCACTTCTGATTTGTGCTGGAGACTTGCAATTGTCTCTGGGAGATCCTCTGAGGCCCTCCTATGGATTTAATTACACAGGCCTACAAAATTGAGGGTCAGAAAAGTTTTTCCCAAACTTTATGGTGGTTTGATATGAATTTGGGTTGCCGATTCCAAAAATGGTATCCATTTTGCCCTATCACGTCTAGTTTGGGAGATATAGTATAGCCTCATTAGTGAATGGTTCAAGCAGCTTCCTCATGAGGAAGCCATGGTGTAGGCTTCCTCATGAGGAAGCCGCTTGAACCATTCACTAAAGAGGCTCTGCCGTGTCTCCAAAACTAGACATGATAGGGCAAAATGGATGCCATTTTTGGAAACAGCACCCCAAATATACCCAGGAATTGGTGTAACATTTAAGGAAGCAAAACATGTGTTGACCTGTGTTATCCATGGAATTTGGTATCCACAGGGGGTCCTGAACAGATCCCCTGCAGATAGCAAGGGCCCACTGTGTGAAGAATCCTCTGGCCTATCTCATGTCTAGAACAGGGGTTGGCCATACCTCCATGGTAGTGCACTTGTATTGCATGCAGAAGGATTCAGGGTTAATCCCAGTTAAAAGAGGAAGCACCAGGAGTTGGAAAGACCCCCTAAAAGCACCTGTCAGTCAGAGCAGATGGAACTCAGCTAGACAGACCAATGGATGGCAGCTTTCTATGAGAAAGGAAAAGTCTCTCAAATCACACCCAGTTCAATGTCTTCTCAGTTGCCCTATAATGATAAAATGAGGTTTTAATCTGAGTTGGCTCTGCTTGAATTTGTGAAGTAGGAATCAGGTGGTGTCATTGAGCAGGTCCAGAATATTTTCCTTGCCAGGTTAACAATCAGGGGGATGGGGGGGGCCTTCAAGTTGCAGGACAGGGCTTGCAAGTTCTAGCCTCTTTCTTTGTCAAGAGGGTGTAAATACTTCTGCTTAGGTGGCAACCAATTGGGGGGGGGGGGTGAAGCAAGGAAGGCAAATGGTGCTTACCAAAAACTTCATCTGCATCTTGAAGTTTGGAGGATGACATAATGAAGGAAATCTGTGAAGAGAGGGACAACAGTCAAGAGTGTTTTACTCACCCATTTTTAAGAGACAGTGGCAATTCCTGAACTCTGAGCCCTACTCCTAGAGCCTTCCTTTGTCCCCTTCACTGTAGAGGAATCGGAGCACAAACCAGATTCATTTGCAGATAACATCTTGCGTAAACAGAATTTTAATTGGCACACATTAAATTGACAAGTAACAGCTGGATGGTGCAAGCAATTCTTATTTGGCCTAAGGGAGGTGTGATGATGATGATGATAGTGTACATTTATTTATTTCCAGTCTTTATACACTCAGCAGAGTTCACGAGGTCCTTTAGGGCCCAATCCTATCCTATTTTCCAGTGCCGGTGCAGCTGTGCCAATGAAGCATGCACTGCACCCTATGGTGGGGAGGCAATCATCAAGTCCTCCTTAAGATATGGGGACATTTGTTCCCTTTCCTTGGGGCTGCGTTGTGGTTGCATCAGTGCTAGAAAATTGGATAGGATTGGGCCCTTAGTCTGCAATCCTATCCACACTTACCCATTGACTATAATGGGACTTATTGAGTAGACATGCATAAGATTGGTCTGTTACAGAATTGCTGTATTGGCAACCTTCAGTCTCGAAAGACTATGGTATCGCGCTCTGAAAGGTGGTTCTGGCACAGCGTCTAGTGTGGCTGAAAAGGCCAATCCGGGAGTGACAATCCCTTCCACACCAGGAGCAAGTGCAGTCTGTCCCTGGTCTGTCTACCTGGCTATGGGCCTTCCTTCTTTGCCTCTTTCCCTCAGACTGTTGGCCAAGTGTCAGCTGGGAAAGGCCATGCTGCACAGCCTGCCTCCAAGCGGGCCGCTCAGAGGCCAGGGTTTCCCACTTGTTGAGGTCCACTCCTAAGGCCTTCAGATCCCTCTTGCAGATGTCCTTGTATCGCAGCTGTGGTCTACCTGTAGGGCGCTGTTACAGAATTACTTAAGCAGAAAATACATAGACCCTTGCCCCCAAGGTGTTTACAATCAAAATAAGGAATGAAGAAAACAACATAGGGATGGCAAGACAAAGGAAGGATGTATGTGGACAATTGCAGTTACATACATTTTGAACATGGTTACAGCTGGGAAGCACAATGATGGGGGTTGGAGAAAGAATTTGAAGGTGGCACCATGCATCTGTTCGAGGAGGGGGTTCTGTACCCAGGGGGCAGCAAGGGGAAAAGGGCAGAGATGTAATGTTCTATGCGTTTATTTATTAGGCCATTTGTCCTTGGTCTTTTGAACGAAGCAACTCACAATGATAGTGAAAAACACAGTAATAAAGCAACAAACTTAAATAAGGAGTTTAACTTAACTTTGAAACAGCCGCAGCAGAAAACAAACAAAAACACAGAATCAGACCCCAAAATTAGCATCATCTTGTGTGTATAGTAATTCTAGGCTGAGAAATAATGATCGACCCAAAGTCAAGTCAGAGCTTCACAGCTACGTGAGGGTTTGAGTCTGTAGACTTGTAGACCTGATGGGACTAAGTGTATCAATAATCAAATTTCAGGGCAGAACTTGAGCTTTAGAAATAACAAAAGAGGATGTTCACCTTCCTAAAGCCAGGGAATAACCTACTGGCAACTAGACTGCAGGGGTGGAGGAAAACAATGATTTAGGCTGCAATCCGAACCACACTTTCCCGAGAGTAAGCCCCGTTTAACAAAATAGGACTTACCTCTGAGTAGACCTGGTTAGGATTGTGCCCAATGTTAGGGTCTCCTTGGGGAGAAAGGCAAGGTAAAATTACTGGAAATGAATGAATAAATGAATGAAACAGCAGAGAGGATCAAGATTCTTACAGGCTTCTGCAGTGCCCATTGCGCTGAAACAATTGAGTCTTGGCATTCCCATCATCCTTTGCAACATGAAATGCTCATGGCATGTATAGGGACAGCTCATCCATTAGGTGAGGTGATGTGGGTTGCAGCAGTGGCAGATTGCAGAGGAGGTGCATGAGGGTGGTGGATTTGGGATGCACTTCACCCTGGCTGCATTCTTTTTTTTACCTTCTAGTGCTAGAGAGCTGATTTTTTTTCTCAATTAGAGAGTGCTTGAGTCACATTCTTTTTTTAGGTACTAGCCACACTAGAATTTCTCTAAGTGAACTCGGAGCTAGGAAAGATGGCCACCTCTATACTTATGTCTATACTATCCCCCTTGATGTAAGAATTGGCTCCCTCTCTTGAGACTTTTCGGCGAGGCCTGAAGACCCTGCTGTTTAAACAAGCCTTCTGAGCTCTTGGCCTTTTTAACATCTTTTCAACATCTTTTAATTTTTTACAGGCCTGATTCTTTTATGACTTGCTGCTCTATGCTCTTTTTACCTTTTTACTACTTGTTATCTGACTACTGTTTTTATGATATGTGTATGTGCTTTTATCTGTTTTTAAATTGTGTTGTTAGTCTGTTTTTTAATTATGTTGTTTAATCTGTTTTTAACCTGTTGTAAGCCGCCTTGAGTCCCTTCGGGGAGAAAGGCGGGGTAAAAATAAAGTTGTTATTATTATTGTTATTGTTATGTCACTTCCTCCTATTTTCCTATCTAAAGAACAAAGGGGGCCCCCAGAGTGCATTGAGTATATGGAAACAACATGGCGACCTCCATACAATTGATTTCAATGAGATGCCATTTGTTGTTTTTTTCCAATTAACCGCACTGGATGCATGCTAGCAGCATGCTCGAAACATCACTTCCGCCAATTCTCCTATCTAACAAAAGAATGCAGCCCCTTTCTGCCATCCTGCTGCAGAGGCAACTTGCACTGATCTGCTTTCTGCCCACTAAAAATGAGCATTAAGAGGACTGCCCGCCTTCTTACCTTGCTCCAGGTGTGGTTTCTTCCAGCCCGGAAGCGCAGGACTAATGCTTTGATTTACAGGGAGCGTGTGAACAAAGGAGTCCCTTCATTTGCACAGTCCCTTTAATTTAACTAGGAATCCTGCCCTTCAGCAGTGGAAGCAACTGTGAGAAGCATTGTGAGAAGCTGCCATTTTGTGTGTTTGTAATTGTGCAGAGGTGGTAGACCTGAGACAGCATCAGGGGTTTCTGAGTCACGCTGCTGCTGGGCACATGCATGGGGAGATTCTCCCCTGTCCCCTTTTCTGACTGCTAGTGTGGAGGCAAGAATGGGAGGCATAGGTGGCTACAGAAGGGAAGGAGAGGCCATTACCCCCCTCCCCAACAAGTGGTTCATTCCCTTGCTTCTCCCTCCCTGATGGATTCCCATGGTAACTTAAAGGAACTTATGTGCTCAGAGAGCTTTATCATCATCAATCGATGGATTGATGATGATAAAGCACTCTGAGCAGGTGAAAAGTTCCTTTCCTTTGTTACCATAGGGAACCAGCAATCAATCAATCAATCAATCAATCAATCAATCAATAGGAAACCATGGAAGTGAGTCCACGAAAAATGTTCTTTTTAAGCCATTTCTGCCCAACATTGCATATACGCAACAGGGACCAAACGTGTGCACCTGTGGGCTGGGCAAAAATGGGTTACAGTGTAAAAAGAATGTTTTCCCATGAATTTGCTTCCAGCTGTCAGTGACAGAACTGAATTGAACTTTGAAACCCATCAGAACCATAGAACTTCAGAGAAAATGTGGTTCGAATAGGAGCATTAAAGTGAAACGCCATTATTTCTCTTTCAGAAATCTAACATGCAAGACAAGGCTTCATCCTTCAGAAATTACTTTGCCCCCACTGTGCCCCCTGAATTATTTTTTTTCTGGTACTACTACTCATTTTTTCCACTACACCCCCCCAAAAAACTAAAGCTGCAATTCTATATATTATCTGAGAGAAAATCCCACTGAACATCATGGAACTTACTTCTGAATAAACCTGTATAAGGTTGTGCTGTAAGAGAAACTAAAACATGGTGAACTCAGATTGCTTCCATGCAACTTAGAAATAACCAAGGCATAGGATAGGTTCAGTTGTTAGTGTCTGGACGAACAGAAATCAGCAGGGCCTGATCAATGGTGGCAAAATTGCTTCAGTTTGATGGGAGGAGGAGAAGGAAGGGCTAGTTAATACAACTAACACTAAGTGGTGTTCTGTTGATTTTAGATTTGGGCCATGTGTTTATCATTCATAAACAATTAAACACATATACAGGTATGACAGTTAAACTCATGTTCCACCATTGCAAATGCCTTTGCAGCACTTTAAATGGTGCTCCTCTGTTGACCACATCAGAGCCGCCAGACAAATGGCTGGCAGCTCTTTGCACCCACCACCAATGGACCTGACTCACACTAGAGCAGGTGGCAGCGGTGGCAAGTTGCGAGCTGCTCATGGGAGGTTCAGGGTGAGGGGAAGAGGTGGTTCAGGAACAGAAATGGGTAATCTCGGCAGTGGTGTAGCTACACCATCTGGTACCCAGAGGTAAAAAAATTTTTTTTTACACCCCCCAAAAGGCCTTAGAAAAGAACTTGCAGTTTTCACTAAAACCAGAAGTGCCTTCTAAGGCCTCCAGCAGGCCTTCTGAAGCTTTCCAATGCTCAAGGGTGCCACATATGGCCTCCCCAGGCCTCAGAAAGGCACCCCCCTGACACCTCTTCCAGGCGTGGCACCCAGGACAATTGACCCCCTGGCCCACCTTAGCTCCACCACTGGAACTCAGTAGTTGTCTGAGACGCGTGTAGCCTCTGGGAACCAAGTGCCTCGGGAACTAAGTGCCAGGTAAGGCACAAGAGTTTAGCATCTGGGCGAGTTCAGCAGCAGGGCGAGGAGGCCAGGGCCCCATACACTGCCCTTCCTCTTCCCTAGAGAAAAGGGCTGCTATCCAGTGTACGGTTTTTAAAAGGACCCCTAAATAAAACAACAACAACAAAAAAAAAGCTATGCAGTCAGACAGCCAGCAGCAGGGTGGGGGCTATCCAGTGTTCTGCATCGAGTGCCACATGTATGATTATATGCCTCTGGGGCATAAGTCATGGGTGTGTCCTCGGTGCAAGGAGCTCCAGGCTCTCAGGGAACACGTCCACTCCCTTGAAGCCTTGGTGGCCGACCTGGAGAAGCGCAGGCAGCCAGAGGAGGACCGTGGGGAGACTTCTGGGGACGATCAGGCTTCGTCCCAACCTCAGGCGTGCAGCTCCTTGGCTGCCCGGGTGGGAAGTCTCGGGACTGGAGGACGTCATCCTGGAGAGGAGGGAAACAATCCCCTAGGGGGGATCCCTTCTCCAGGGGATGGGCCCGTATCCGAGCGCACTCGGGATACTCCTCGGCGGGAGGGGGGTCGGGGGCTTCTTGTAGTGGGGGATTCGATTATTAGAAACATAGAGAGGGGGGTTTGCGACGGATGTGAGGACCGCATGTTGACTTGCCTGCCTGGTGCGAAGGTTGCGGACATCATTTCTCGTCTAGACAGGCTAGTAGACAGTGCTGGGGGAGAGGTAGCGGCTGTGGTGCATGTCGGCACCAACGATGTGGGCAAGTGTAGCTGGGAGGTCCTGGAGGCCAAATTTAGGCTTTTAGGCAGGAAGCTGAAAGCCAGGACCTCAAAGGTAGCGTTCTCTGAAGTGCTACCTGTTCCACGCGCAGGGCCAGCTAGGCAGGCGGAGATCAGGGGTCTCAATGCGTGGATGAGACGGTGGTGTAGGGAGGAGGGGTTTAGATTCGTTAGGTACTGGGGAACGTTTTGGGACAAGCGGGGCCTGTACAAGAGGGACGGGCTCCATTTGAACCAGAATGGAACCAGACTGCTGGCGCATAACATTAAAAAGGTGGCAGAGCAGCTTTTAAACTGATCCCTGGGGGAAGGCCGACAGGAGCCGAGGGGCATCCGGTTCGGGACTCCTCATCCCTATGGGATGAGGATGGGGAGGTTAGAGAACAACAAGACAAAGGCAGGGTAGGAGAAGAAATTGGGAAAGGTAGGGTGATGGGATGTGATAGACGGTTTGGCACAATGACAGGATGCGGGGACAAAGGAGCGAATAAGCAGCCCATCCTGGGGCATTCCGTGTATAAATGCTTTTATGCGAATGCCCGAAGTCTACGAGCAAAGGTGGGAGAATTGGAATGTCTGGTGACAAGGGAAAATATTGATATAGTGGGCATAACGGAAACCTGGTGGAATGCGGAGAATCAGTGGGATACCGCAATCCCGGGCTATAAACTCTACAGGAGGGACAGGCAGAGGCGTGTTGGAGGTGGGGTGGCCCTTTATGTTAAGGAAGGGATAGAATCCAGCAAAGTAGAGATTGAAGGTGGGTCCGACTCCACCGTAGAATCTCTGTGGGTTAAATTACCAGGCTTGTGCAGCGATGTAATACTGGGGGCGTGCTATCGTCCTCCAGACCAGAAATCGGATGGGGACCTTGAAATGAGGAAACAGATCAGGGAGGTGACAAGGAGGGACAGGGTTGTAATCATGGGGGACTTCAATTATCCTCATATTGACTGGGTCAATTTGTGTTCTGGTCACGATAAGGAAACCGGATTTCTTGACGTGCTAAATGACTGTGGCTTAGATCAGCTAGTCACGGAGCCCACCAGAGGACAGGTGACTCTGGATTTAATTTTGTGCGGTACGCAGGACCTGGTTAGAGATGTAAACGTTACTGAGCCATTGGGGAACAGTGATCATGCTGCGATCCATTTTGACCTGCACGCTGGGGGAAGAATACCAGGCAAATCTCTAACAAAAACCCTTGACTTCCGACGGGCAGACTTCCACCAAATGAGGAGGCTGGTTAGAAGGAGGTTGAAAGGGAGGGTAAAAAGAGTCCAATCTCTCCAGAGTGCATGGAGGCTGCTTAAAACAACAGTAATAGAGGCCCAGCAGAGGTGTATACCGCAAAGAAAGAAGGGTTCCACTAAATCTAGGAGGGTGCCCGCATGGCTAACCAGCCAAGTTAGAGAGGCTGTGAAGGGCAAGGAAGCTTCCTTCCGTAAATGGAAGTCTTGCCCTAATGAGGAGAATAAAAAGGAACATAAACTGTGGCAAAAGAAATGTAAGGAGGTGATATGAGAGGCCAAGCGAGACTATGAGGAACGCATGGCCGGCAACATTAAGGGGAATAATAAAAGCTTCTTCAAATATGTTAGAAGCAGGAAACCCGCCAGAGAAGCGGTTGGCCCTCTGGATGGTGAGGGAGGGAAAGGGGAGATAAAAGGAGACTTAGAGATGGCAGAGAAATTAAATGAGTTCTTTGCATCTGTCTTCACGGCAGAAGACCTCGGGCAGATACCGCTGCCCGAACGGCCCCTCCTAACCGAGGAGTTAAGTCAGATAGAGGTTAAAAGAGAAGATGTTTCAGACCTCATTGATAAATTAAAGATCAATAAGTCACCGGGCCCTGATGGCATCCACCCAAGGGTTATTAAGGAATTGAAGAATGAAGTTGCAGATCTCTTGACTAAGGTATGCAACTTGTCCCTCAAAACGGCCACAGTGCCAGAAGATTGGAGGATAGCAAATGTCACGCCTATTTTTAAAAAGGGAAAGAGGGGGGACCCGGGAAACTATAGGCCGGTCAGCCTAACATCCATACCGGGTAAGATGGTGGAATGCCTCATCAAAGATAGGATCTCAAAACACATAGACGAACAGGCCTTGCTGAGGGAGAGTCAGCATGGCTTCTGTAAGAGTAAGTCTTGCCTCACGAACCTTATAGAATTCTTTGAAAAGGTCAACAGGCATGTGGATGCGGGAGAACCCGTGGACATTATATATCTGGACTTTCAGAAGGCGTTTGACACGGTCCCTCACCAAAGGCTACTGAAAAAACTCCACAGTCAGGGAATTACAGGACAGGTCTTCTCGTGGATTGAGAACTGGTTGGAGGCCAGGAAGCAGAGAGTGGGTGTCAATGGGCAATTTTCACAATGGAGAGAGGTGAAAAGCGGTGTGCCCCAAGGATCTGTCCTGGGACCGGTGCTTTTCAACCTCTTCATAAATGACCTGGAGACAGGGGTGAGCAGTGAAGTGGCTAAGTTTGCAGATGACACCAAACTTTTCCGAGTGGTAAAGACCAGAAGTGATTGTGAGGAGCTCCAGAAGGATCTCTCCAGACTGGCAGAATGGGCAGCAAAATGGCAGATGCGCTTCAATGTCAGTAAGTGTAAAGTCATGCACATTGGGGCAAAAAATCAAAACTTTAGATATAGGCTGATGGGTTCTGAGCTGTCTGTGACAGATCAGGAGAGAGATCTTGGGGTAGTGGTGGACAGGTCGATGAAAGTGTCGACCCAATGTGCGGCGGCAGTGAAGAAGGCCAATTCTATGCTTGGGATCATTAGGAAGGGTATTGAGAACAAAACGGCTAGTATTATAATGCCGTTGTACAAATCTATGGTAAGGCCACACCTGGAGTATTGTGTCCAGTTCTGGTCGCCGCATCTCAAAAAAGACATAGTGTTAATGGAAAAGGTGCAAAAGAGAGCGACTAAGATGATTACGGGGCTGGGGCACCTTCCTTATGAGGAAAGGCTACGGCGTTTGGGCCTCTTCAGCCTAGAAAAGAGACGCTTGAGAGGGGACATGATTGAGACATACAAAATTATGCAGGGGATGGACAGAGTGGATAGGGAGATGCTCTTTACACTCTCACATAATACCAGAACCAGAGGACATCCACTAAAATTGAGTGTTGGGAGAGTTAGGACAGACAAAAGAAAATATTTCTTTACTCAGTGCGTGGTCGGTCTGTGGAACTCCTTGCCACAGGATGTGGTGCTGGCGTCTAGCCTAGACGCCTTTAAAAGGGGATTGGACGAGTTTCTGGAGGAAAAATCCATTATGGGGTACAAGCCATGATGTGTATGAGCAACCTCCTGATTTTAGGAATGGGTTATGTCAGAATGCCAGATGTAGGGGAGGGCACCAGGATGAGGTATCTTGTTATCTGGTGTGCTCCCTGGGGCATTTGGTGGGCCACTGTGAGATACAGGAAGCTGGACTAGATGAGCCTATGGCCTGATCCAGTGGGGCTGTTCTTATGTTCTTATGTCACACGTGCAATATCCTATCCCCCTTCCTGGCTTGGACCTCTGTCAGCAAAATAGCTGGGTCCAAGGAGACCCATTGGGGTTAAGGTGGCCTACCGGGAGGTTAGTAAAAGTCATTTTTAATTACCTCTCGCTAGCTGCCTGATTCCCCCCCCCCCCCATCATAGCATGCAGAGTGTGTTGGGTCAGTGGTGCTACATGCTATGGGCTGGCTGCGATAGACTCGAGCTGCCAACATTCCTCCCCACTTGCAGCTGCTGAGGGAAGCGGGGAAAGCAGGATTCCAACTTATCAGCAAAATGGATTTGAATAAGCCACCTTAATGGATTTGACAGCGTCGGCTGCGTCTGACCCTAGAGTGCATGTGTATTCAATTCTTGCATGGAAACAAACTCATTACTCAACTGGGCCTGCCCACCAGAGATCAGCTGAACACCTGCCTCGTCAACCACTCTAGCATATAATTTTTTTAGAAAAAGAAATCCAGTCCTCCACATCTAACCCCACCCCCTGGCTTGACACAAAAGCCATGTACATTTCCTAGAGCTGATGGGAAAAACCAGAGATCAAATGAAGGGGGGGGCTTCACGCACACATCTGAGCCGCCTGACCACAACTGCTGAGGCCTAACAGGGAAATGAGATGACCTAGAATCTATATGGGAAAGAGAGGAGGCCTTGAGGAGGTTGGGAAAAGGGTGAGGGAAGACATGAAGATAGATGGATATTGACATGGGAAAACAAAAGCTTTTAAGGGAAATGAGTTTCTTTGTCATAGCCTGGAAGGGGAAAAGTTGAAGCCTACAAAACACTTTTTCCTCTCAGAGTGAGTGGAATATTTTAAAATTGTGGTTAAAGCATTGCGAACAGAAGCTGATTGGATTTGAATGGTAACAGCAAGGCGGGTCTGGATAGAAATATAATGCATTTTATAGATTACTTTTAAGCTAAATAGGATATAATCACAGTAATTCCTGCAAGTATCTTGGCTTTTATTCAAATATCCTTTTTTTTTTTTTTTTTGGGTGGGGGGGAGAACCTTACACAAGCCCCAGTCCAGAAAACTAGAAAAGCTAGGGGAAGGGGGGGCACTGTAATGCTGCTGCCCCCATAGAGACATGTGCCAAGCGCATGTAATCAGGGCAGATGGAGACCCCGTGGAGACGATGCATGAGGTGGCACATGCATTATTATCCTATTGCTGGAGAGTGTTTCTTTTGTCCCTCCACACCGCAGGTATCTTGTACCAGACACACTTGCTCCCAGATGTACCCATGGAAGCAGCGCACTTCAGCACATTTACGGAGTAACGACCGTGTTTTCTCTCTAGAGTTGGAAAATGTCTGCATTTCACCCCCCCCCCCCCTTTCAGCCTTCTTGGATATTTGACATCACTAGAGAGAGAGAAAAAAATCAGGAAAGAAGCAGGAAGACAAGCAGAAGAGGAAAGAAGGGCTGGGGGTTGTGGGGGGGGGGGAAGGATGGAGGAATAAAGCTTGATGCACATGAGGGTTGGTTGGAAAAGTAGCAGAACAGAGGAGGATGCCAAGCAGGAAGCAAACACTGGTGCATAGGTTGGAAGTCTGTGCAAAGGTAGGCAAGACCAGTGGAAAATGAGAACTGAGCCAGGAGGAGAATCACACCCAAGCTCAAAATCAGACCCACTTCAGTGCACAGCAACATGAAACTACCCGGCCTCACCCAGTTTCTGCATTTCTTCTTGCAAAGGAATGGACAGCGCCAGGAAGAGGGCTATTTATTCATTACATTTCAGCCCCACCTTTCCACCAACAGCACAATCCTAGGCATGTCTACTCAGAAGCAAGTTCTGTTGTGTTGTGGGGTTTACTCCCAGGTATGCGTGTATATAGGATTGCAGCCCAAAGAACTCATGAACAGCAGTTCAGCCTCACAACAACCCTGCATGGGAGAGAGAGAGAGTGAGAGTGTCTTGGCTGGCAATCCTATATACACACTTAACTGGGAGTAAGCCCCATTGACTATAATGGGACTTACTTCTGAGTTGACATACATAGGATTTGGTTCAGAGAGATAGTGAAACTTGGATGGCAATATTACGAACACGTACCTGAGAGTTAGCACCATTGACTATAATGAGATTTACTTCTGAGTAGACATGCCTAGGATTGTGCTGTTAAGAGTTGTCAAAGGCCACCCACATTGCTCCATACTGAGAAGGGATCTGAACCCAATTTTCTCACCTCTGGGCCTAATGTTCCAGTCACTGCACCACAGTTTCAGGATTAATAGTGACACAGAAAGAGGGAGAGAACAATTTGTGCCTTCCAGGGATGGAAATGGGGAAGACACAGAGTGCAAGGGAAGGTGAAGCTATCCACAGTCCTGGGCTTAAAACCCCGTTGGAATGGCTATAGCTGCCAGTCTGAAAAGAGAGTTAAAACACATGCTATAAAAAGCCCTACCAACACAGTGAACTGAAAACAGGCCAATACAATTGAATAAAGAATAAAGGAAAGGAAAAGCATTATTCATGAAGGTTATTTGCTTCATTTGGAAAGATTAAAGTAGGAAAGTAACTCTTGTTTAAAATGGTGTCCACATTTCCAAAGGGGAAGGATGTATTCATGAGAGATGTAACCAAATCAGTGAGATAAGGACAGCTCAATATTTTACACACTGAAAAAATAAATGCTAATTTTTGGCTCAAAATGGATGATGATATGCCAACCTGACAGACCGTACAGGGTTGGAGATTCAGTTCTCCCAAGACTGCACAGCTTTGATCTATACATCTGTGCATCTCACCATAAGGATTGCCTAAGGATGAAAACCCTTCCTTGCCTCACACTGAAAAATTCGCCTTCCTATTTCCCATTCTGATCTGACCTGCTGGAAATCCGGCCACAGGCCTTTTCCCCCACTGTGGAATCAGACCCAAACAAGAGGGTGGGAGGAGATATTTACCAGGGCCAAGGGATAATTAAATTGAAATAAGGGGGGGGAGGGGGGAAGATAATATATATATATATATATATATATATATATATATATATATATATATATATATATATATATATATATATATATATTAAGAGGAAAGCCTGAAATCCAATGCAGCAGCTGAGCTTCATGGCAGGAATAAAAGCAGCAAAGAAAAGAGATGAGCACCTGGAAGTGAAAAGGCCACCCTGGGAAGCCTCCATTCTGGTCATCCCTTCCTGGTATGCTGGATCTACTTCTAAGGCCTTTCAATGAAGCCCCCAGCCCAGTGCAATTGACTAGCACGCTGAAACTGACAAGTAAACACAAGAAGAGGGTAGAGGAGTGAGTGAGTGACTTACCGGAGGAGCCCAGGCATAATCAAACGCCTTCTACGAACCTTCTAGGAATTCCATGCCCAGATTCCAGGGCTATTTGCCTTTCCCCCCCCCCACATTGCCCCCCTGAGTCTCCCGCAGGGTCCGATCTTCGTGCTGATGCTTCTCTTATCCCTGTGATGTCCTCATCCCACATTCAAGCATCAAGCGGCAGGGGGTGGGAGAAGAAAGACAGGAAAGGAGGAGGAGGAAAAGGAGGAGAGGATTGGAGAGCCCAGTTCCTTCCAGGCAGATCTCCTGTGGTGAAGCTTGCAGCGTTGCAGTACTGATTTTTTTTTTTTTCCTCTTGTACTGACCTCTGAGATAGCTGAGCTGGGATTGGGATGGTCCCAGAGACTGGGAGGGAGGGGAGGGAGGTGGAGATTAACTGGAACCCGGAAGCAGCAGCAGCTTGGCTTGAAGTCATCAGAAGGAAGATGCTATCGCTGCGTTTGTTTCTTGAAATCCCCTCCCAGATGCTTTGGCTTGGCTTGGCTTCTCCCCATATCCCCAAGAGCCCTGGATGCGATTTTCCCATGCCAGCATCCCTCGGGGTGGGGGTGGGGGTGGGGGGGGGAGCAGGAAAGGCAAGGGCGTTAAAGGATGGGAAGGGGGAGAACGGTGAGAAGAGGGGGAGGGAATGGTAGTTTACTCGGAGGTAAATGCCACACACACACAGGTTCAAACCCCCCCCCCCGGTTTGCACTTAAGAGCTGGTTTGCACTTGCGCGTTCACCATCCGATGACTGCAAGTGCCATGTACAGCATTTCACGTGTGAATGGTCCTTACAGATTTAATACTTCAGATAGGATTTTCTACAATTATCTCCAACACAACGATTCTCCAGTGGGGTTAATTAGTTCACACATTCAACTGCCAGTCTTCAGAGGCTCAGCCATCACCTGTAGAGGAATCAAGTGGAATGCACAGATGGGTGAACCATCCTGAAGTCCTCCTGACTTTCACATCTGGCTGGTGGGGATACTGGTGCTGTATGATTTATGAAAGGAGTTGTATATTCATCGTGCTTTATGCTGTTTATCTCTCTCTCTCTCACACACACACACACACACACACACACACACACACACACACACACACACAGAGCTACATGCCCCATCCCACACATTCAAGAGCTGGGTAATATTTTAAATATAGAAGGCCTATGTTTAATCCTTGGCATCTTCTTGTAGGGCTGGGAAAGCCCCTGCCTGAGAACCTACTACGCAGAAAATACCGAGATAAAAGTACCAAGGGGTTTGACTCTATAGAAGCCAACTTTATATAAACAACATCAACACGCACTATGAATTCGTTTAACACCAGTGATAATTGCCCTCTGCCCTCATTTTATGCTCACAGCTCCTTCCCCAATACATACAGACATTGACATCTAATGTCTTCATAGCACTATTTGTAAATTGCATGACACTCTTTATCATGTTTGATTTCACTATAATGCAGCCAAGCCTGGACTCCTTATTCCCATTTTGCAGATTCAAGAACTGAGTGACTATCTAAAGCCCCCCTAATGAGCCATGGTGTGATTTTTCAGTGATAATGAACTAAAAACACATAGCACTGCTGTTTGCACTTCTCATTTTTGTAAAAAATAGAAAAATCCCCAAATTCTGCAAAAAACACACATACCATTTCCTAACACCTAATTGACTGTGCAATGGCTGTGACTGTGCCTGGAGACACTATAGCACCTATGTCACCTACCTAGTATACCATTACAATTTATAATTATAATTTATAAAAATGTGCCCTTGGAATAAAAACACAAAACACCACTTTCTGCATTTTTTTCCAAGAGAAAAATCAAAATCTGCAAAAAATAAAAAATAAAATAGAAACATTTAAGAACAACTCTGGCCATGACCCAGTTAATACAATTCTGGGTTACACTGGCTAAGCATTAATGAATTATCATGTAGGCTACAGACTGCAGCCATCCTATACGATTAGTTCCTCTTTACTTCTCCTTCCCTAGATTTCAGTAATTTATATTTATAATCTCATTTATATTCATAAACATAGGTTTCAGTGACTTGCATTCGCACTCCCTGGACAGATTTGTGCTTATCTCTGCCGATAGGGAAGCTTGTGATACAAATGAATCTCTTGGGTACCACAAACAAGGTTTAAAAGGGTGTATGTCCATATGACTTGGAAAAAAATAAAGACAGGTTTTGAAAGGGTTTATTTGAAAGGTTTATTGACCCATATTTTGAACTGCCAGGATTGCTTGAATTCTGTGCACACAAAGCACATCCACCTCTAAAATCTAACTTTTCTGAAACAGAGGTGGTTCAAGAAGCCCCCTTGTTCTAGGGTTCTTTGCTGTTCAGACATGAAACAGAGGTGGTTCAAGAAGCCCCCTTGTTCTAGGGTTCTTTGCTTTTAGCTCATGTTAGTCTCTGATTAATGCATTGAAAGTGTAAACAAATCCAAGGTGTTAACAAGTTGCTGTCTCTGAATTAACAGGCAATGTACAAACCTCTCTAGCAAATAAATTGCATGCCCCTTTGCTATAACCTTGGAGATGAATTTTCATGGTTACCCCCCCCCACCTCCCCTCACCCTTAGAGATGAAGAAATTAAAATTGAGGGACACTGACTGCCCAAATCCACGTCCAAGCCAGGATTCAAACTCATCCCTTTGTCAATTCTTCATGCAGCAATCTGTGTCCCTCAATCTGTGCCCCTCAAACTTTTAGTAATGGTGTGGAGAAGATGAGAGTGAAGGTAAGAGGCTTTAATTATTTTTCCTTTCTGGATGGAGAGTAGTTGGTGCTGAATGGGCAGCTCCAGGAAAAAGTTTTCCCCTTCATTACATTAGTTTGTACTTGTAAAAAAAGATAGGAGGAAGTGTTGTTAACTGCTCAAAGCAGAAATCCCTGTTGTAGTTTATTGGTTTGCAAGTACAGTGGTCATTCATTCTATAACACAGATGGAGTCAAGCAACAATCACATCACTTGTTCAAGACCGATACCAACCTAGCCTGGTCTGCACATTCAAGGTTCTCTTTATAGAGGGAAAACTTACGTAAGTTGGAACTAACAACATGGAGAAGGATTTATCCCAGCCCTCTCTCTGCTGCACCGGTTTCTGATGTATATTGAGGAGGGTGTGTGTTTACCTAAGGGAGCGTTCCAAAACGTGATTTTCCTCATTTTCCACCACATCCTGCTGCATGGTAAACCAGATCTTATAGATAAGCAGGGACACAAGGGCTGCTAACCACATTTCTTTGCCTGTCCATTTTTGGTACTGGATCTGGCCCTCTGATTCTCTTTTTCAACAGTATTAGCAAACTAGAACATGCTAAGAACAAACACAGGCCTTCAAGTCTAACCAACTGCTCTCCACCGCTCACCACAAGACCACCTTTTCACAGAGAATACCCCAGATTGTGTGCACCTGGGAAACAGAACCCAAACACATGCCCTACAGTCTGGTTGCTGGGCAGCAGTAGGTGAATGTGTGGAGCTCCAGGTTTGTATTTAATGCCCAAGGTCTAGCCTCCCCCTCCCCCCCCCCTCCCGGCAGGCTTGGTGTCTGAAATCTCTCAGCATCTGATGATCTGTGATTGTGCTTGCATTTCCACATCACTGACTATTTCAGATAGTGGCAGGAACAACAGCAGAAGTCCTGACAGAGAGGTTTTGGATGTGGGACACTGACACCCCTTTCCCCAATGATGATACGTTGTGATAAATGGCGTTTTGTAGAAGCAGCATAGGAAGCTGTTACTGGGAATAGTGTGGCTAGAAAAGCAGGTTGCATGGAGGAACCGGGTACATCTAGATTCCTAGAATTCTTTGATGGATTACATGTACAGTATAGTCCTCCTTTCTGAAACATCAGGTGGCATAAAAAGGGTTCCTTCCCAGGTGCTGGCCAACTCCAGATGCGCTCACCTTCAATGAGATTACTGTGTCATATAGGTAGCTCCAACCCCTACCTTGGCTCAAGCCTCCTTTGAGCTCCCAAAGGAAGCCTGTTAGTTTCCCATGAGTAGTAACACTGCTTGATGAAATATGGTGTGTATAGTAAAGAACAGTAAAGCTAACAGAGCACGCACAACTGAGGCCAAATGCATTCGTTTTTCAGTGTAGCATGGGGTCCTTTGGGGAGATCTTAGATTGTCCCTCTTCAATGGAGTAACACAGAGACTCCTGTGGTGTGACTAGCTAATTGAGGGTAATCTGTTTTTCTATGGATATTTTTGTTTTGTTCATTGATCCTCATTCATTGTCACGGTATTAGTTCACAATTCAAACCCAGAATTCCTAAAAAGGATCAGGAGAGCATATGTGCTGGAGGAGCATGAATATGGGGGAAGGGGCAACTTTAACCTTTTCCTCCCTAAACCTGTTTCAAGAATTGAAGAGAACATTGGCAACTGGGTAGAAATGGTATGTAATATCCTTGTAATATGTAATCTTTGCTTCTCAGCCTTTTGGCTAAGATCAAGCAAAACATTCCCTCCCTGGGCCACATTTGCCCCAGGATCCTAGTTGCTGACCCTGATTTAACTCAATGCCTATTCAAAGACATCCTGTAAACAAACCATCTTCTCCAGCAAAACCCTCCAAGGAATGATATTCTACAATTTGCTCCATTTCTGAGCTGTCATTTTATATGGAAAATCCATGGTAATGTGTAAGCTACATGTGATTCTGTGCAACTTAAAACTTCTAATGCTGCTTGTCCCATTCATAATGTACAGCAATGGGGAAGTACTGCCTTTCTCTCTCTCTCTCTCTCCCTCCATCCTGAGATCCTTTTAAAATATTTATCAAAAACTGTCTACATCGCCCTCCCTTTTCATTTTATTTTCCACTATTTAGGCTAAGCATGCCCCTGTCTTTATGCCTCTTCTCTGTTAAGATTTATCTTCTGGAATCTGTATCACTTATACAATTCTTTTGGACTCTTTGCCAACATCCTTTCCTGAATCATGGTTCCTACAACTGAATCAGGTGCTCTGGAAGGGATGAGACAGCATGCTAAATTTCAAATGGAGGCCTCCTTCATGTTTACAGCACACAAATACAGCAGTGTCCGTGTGCTTATGTTTGCCCTAGATAGTAGGATTGTTTCCTCCAGTGTAAATATCTTATCCCAGGAGTACCTGCCATTCCATTCTTGCCATTGACAGGCCATTCCTCAGGCAGATTGGATACATCCATTCAGAACTCTCTTCTAGTCAGTATCACTAGGATTGCAGTGAAGACAGTGGGATCGAAGTTTCATGGTAGAATACATGCTTTTGATGCACAGAGCACCGGGTTATTTATTCATTGTATTAGAAATGTTTTATGCTGCTTTTTGCTTGTCCCAAACTCCCAGAACGGCTATTTGGCTCCCTTCCTGCTATTCATAATTAACACCACAAGCCTACACATGTTTACTCTGAAGTAAGTCCCACTGAGTTCAATGGGAATTACTCCCAGGTAAGTGCATATAGGATTGCAACCTAATACTCCAACCTTACTGATCTGAAAGTCAGTAGAACTTGCATATGTGTAGGGTCACACTCCACAGGTTATTAGGGAACAGAGTTAGGAAAGGTTCAAACAACATACTGCAGAACTGTGTGGTTTGACTCTGGGTGTTTGTTTTTCAAAAGTTAAACAGCAGGTATGCAGAGTGAGGAGAGTCAGGATCAGGACCATAGCACACAGAGAAGAGGTATTTAGCGGTGATGTCACTAGGGTAGGTGTCACCCAGTGTGGTAACTCATAGTGTCACCCCTATGGACTGTGTCCAAACCCAGAGCTCTGGGTATGCCCGATCTGCTTAGCCAGCCATCTCCCACCCTTCCATCAGTTAGAGCTGGCCAAAAAGAGAGTGAAAGACAGTGGATGGGCCAACTGGGAGGCTGGGTGTATGCAGGTAGCCCAGGAGACCTGGGCTCCAAGGATGGGTAGACCTGGGTTCGCAGAAGAAAAGTGTGATTGGGCAGCTAGGTCTGCCATTCAGGAAGACCTGGGCTCTGGAACTTTTGGTGTCACTCTCCTACCCGATGGTGTTATCTGGTGTGGTCTGTACCTCCTAGTGATGCCACGGATATTAAGTGACTTTTCAACAGTGGTAAATTATGCCCCTGACATGCTACCATTACCCCCCAATGGAAGCTTTTTCCTCCCAGGGCTATTAGAAAGGTGCAACAACATGGTGGGAAAGGGTTAAGTTCCATGTGCCACATCCAATCCATACCCCGCCCCTTCATCTATTCTTGAGTTTCTTAAAAAAATGCAGAGCCAAGTTATCCATTTAACACAATGTGTCCCTTGGCCTGAAGATTCCTTGTCTGAGAGCTTCGAGGGCCAGGACCAGCCAGGAGAGAGAAACTCAGGCTTGATGCATCAATGGGCTGATTCAGTATAAATGAGCTTCATAAAGTCCACACGCAGCACTTTATTTTCTATTTTAAAAAGCCAAAGAGTAATAAAATAAAATGGCTGTGATCCAGTTAAGTGATCTTTGCCTACAGATGGAGGATTTCTTTCTATTTTTAGCTCCGCCGTGTCTTAGCTTCAGAGATCTTTTGCCTTTTCATAGCCAACAGTGGGATGTGATTAAGCTGGCACACAGTTCTCAGGTTTAGGACTCACATCTGCAGCAGAAGTTCTTCATTATGTTTTGATGGCCCTTACCCAAAGGCAATTTATCAGGTTGATCTGGTATAGGTCAAGAGATGGCACTCCACTCAGTGCCAACCTTCTTGAATCTTGCCTCTTCCTTGAACTCAGCAGGTGGCCTTAGGTTAACTATGTCAGACCAAGTTAATGGGCATAGCAATACTATGCAATACTAGCAATACTTTAAAGGCTGCTGTGCAAGATAATAAACATCACCGTTTTGTTTAAAACACCTCTGTGCATTATTTAACAGTCAAGGTTTATTTTGTGCCATCCCAGTGCGCTACCTGCACACTACAGTTATCTGTTAGGTACTCTCACTTACCTCTAGTGAATTGTCCCTGCAATTGCTTGGCAGGTTGGCTTGAAGATTCTTTGAGCTAAATAGTTGGACAGCACCTGGAACTGAGCGGGTACTACAGGTGGAACCTCGGTATCCCCAGATTTGGTATCCACTGATTTGACTTACCACTGATTCCAAGGTTCAGCTTTCAATGTCTTGTAACAAGGGAAAAAAGTGCTGAAATCCAATCTCCTACCTTCGTGCTGTTAAATAATTGTAATTTCATTCCATAAGATTCCATTATTCACCCCTTCTAGTGGCTGAATGCAGTATAGCACCTATTTACCAATGCATTCTGGGGCAACAATGGAGGAGAAAAAACCTGGAAATGGGTCTTTAAAGCTATTTTTCCACTGATTTGGTATCCACTGATTTTTTTTTAATCCACTAGGGGTTCTGGAATGGAACCCCAGTGGATAACAAGGCACAACCTGTAACTGCCAAAGGCTTCCATACAACCGCAGGCATGAATATAGTGACTTGTGTCTAGGGCTCTAGACTCTAGGCCTGCACATGGTCTCTATGCATGTGTAGTAAAATCCTAACAATGAGTCTAGGAGGGTTGCAAATGTGCCATAAAGCACGTTTGTGCCTCCTCGAGAGCAAGCCTCACCAGTGCATTGAGGTGCGCTGGCATACAGATTCTGAATCCAGCCTCTGTGGCAGCTTGTGGGGCAGGTCTTGTGGCGGCCCTGGGGACGGGCAGGGAGCGGGAGGCAGGGCTGGGATCCGGCTGTTATGCCAGATCCCAACCCGTCCCTCAGCAGCGTGGAGCGGCTTCAAGCCCCTCTGCTCTCCTTGTGTCACCTCCTGAGGGGACGTTCCTGGGCGGGGGGAGGGCTGGCGGTGGGCAGCCCCGGGGGTAGGTGGGTGGGTAGTGAGAGGCAGGGCTGGAATTCAACAGTTATGCCGGATTCCAACCCCTATTCCCAGGGAGTTTGGAGCAGCTTGAAGCCGTTCCACTCTCCTCAGACTTGCACCACCCCCAGAGGTGGTTGCGGTCTGAGGAGACCCATAGGGGCCAGGGCGCCTTACACAAGGGTAAGGGGAAAAGTTTCTCCTTGCCTCTGGTTGAGCTGATTCTGGCCCCTATCCTGCGCTGCATACAGCGCAAGCCTCTTGGCATTCCTGTTCCAGCACAGGGTAGGATCGCGTCCTTATTTCATTGGGAAGGTGGATTGCAATTACTTAGAGGTAAATGGCAGAAATACTGTTTAACACAAAACGTGTCTAACACATTGCATTTCTTTGGCATTCCATGTAGCTGCACTGGCTTCCATCTACCTTCACATTATGCTAGGTATAGCCTGCCGTTCATCCAGCCACCTGCCCAATTAGGAAGCTAATTCTTTCCGCTTCATTCTCAGAAGGAATTAGCTGCTCCTTGGAGGTCAATGCAGTGGGCTTCTTACGCCGGTTGCATTCCAGAAACATGTATATGGAGCACTGCATAGCCACAACTCAGAGCTTTATTCTTGAGCAGCTTTCTTGTGGGTCAGGACCCCAGTGGGATCATAAGGCCTCATTCAGGGGGTCGTGGCATCCTTTCAAGGCCTGGGTAAGAGAGGGCTTGGATCCAATCCAATAATGGCACTCATTTAACTGAGGGCGCAATCCTAACCTCTTATGCCAATGCTTTCCAGCACTGGCATAGCGGTGCCAATGGGACATGTGCTGCATCCTGCAGTTGGGTGTTACTCATGGAGGCCTCCTCAAAGTAAGGGAATGTTTGTTCCCTTACCTCAGAGCTGCATTGCCCTTATGTCAGTGCTGGAAAGCATACAGTGGTCTCACAGAAGGTAGGATTGGGCTGCCCAGCTGCCACCTCACAGGTATGTTGTGAAGACACAAGAGATAGGGGGAAATGGGGCAGGGAAGGGTGGACAGATCGGGTCCCAGGAGGGGGCAGGATTGGTGGTGGGTCCCCAGTCTCATACTTTATTTATTTGGGTTGTGGCACAAAAAAAAATTGAAGACCACTGTTATAGGGGAAGGTTCAACAGAACATCTGCATACCAGATTGTAGAAGGGTAGAGTCATGCTGAGGACATGCATGACTCTTTCCACAGTGGTACAGGCAGCCTTCTGCCCCCTTCTAGACATGCTTTCTGTCAGTTATGATTTCCCATCTCTCCACTGAAGCTGGATGGACCTTAATTGTACACAAGATATACAGGCAAACCTTGAGATGTCAGAACATCTGGGGAAAGCGTTTGACTTCAAAGCCTGGACAACAACATCTGCTTTGATGTTATCTTAGTTGGATTCGTCTCCATTCTCATTTGTGGTTCTTTCACCTGTCTTGATCTTCTCAAAACACCCAGTGCCACACCGAAAAGTGAAACCAACCAAGAAAAGCAGTTGACATGGGTGCAGGTGACTGGGAGAAGACTTTCAAAATCTATTGACTCCTCAGATCACATTCATGGGGATTGCTGAATGTGATGCACTATCAGCTAACGGCAAAATGAATGGCAAAAGAATGGTAGAACTCCAAATAAGTGAACCCTACATCTGCTTGCTGTCGTTTCATGGGATGTCTGGTGAGGTCTTGAACAGTTTAAAAAAAAAAAAAGAATTTGTCATCACCTTGTAACAAAGTAATGGTTTCGATTCTTACCGTCTGATGGCATCCCATCCATCTAAGTTTGCAAAATACTCTCCTTCTCCTTCTTCTTTTGAAAGGGGATTGCTTTGAAGAACATCTCTATACATGCCTGAGGTGGGCATCCACACATGAGTGTCCGTCTGTCCTCCCCTCCACTCCAGCCAGGGGAACACAGTAACATTTGAAAAACTGAACCGGGTGGAAACAAAGACCTGCTATTTATCTGATATGACCGGATGATAGGACAATTGGAATACAAAACCAGGAACAATACGTACATACATACATACATATATATATATATATTATATACATACACATTTATACCTGTGTCAAGGAGATTAAATTAAAATTTAAGATGATTTTTTTTAAAACCCATTAGTTCTTTGGAACATTATATCTCATCTCACTCCCCGTGTAATTTTATTTGTCCTAACCTGCACCCAATTAGTTTACAGTACACTGTACATCTCTTACACCAGCTTTTCGGGTGCAAATCAATTTCATCCACCAGCACCAGGGATTTATTTTTTTTTTTTTTGGGGGGGGGGGGCGGGAGATTAATACCTTGTTGCTTTTGGAGTTGTTTCCTGTGGTCCTTAGGGGAAAAAAAGGGGAGTCCCATAATATCACTGACAGCAGGCCACAATGTTTTCTGCCTCTGTGGCTACAATGAACAACCTGAAAGCTCTGCATTCTGCAGGATACAAGGTTATAGACTGTGCATGAAGGGCACCAATGGCCCAACCCTGTTTCAGACAACCCTACTGCATCATAGGCATGGCCTAAGGGCCCAATCCCATCCAATTTCCCAGTGCAGCTGTGCCAACGGGGTGTGCACTGCATCCTTTGGTAGGGAGGCAGTCACAGAGGCCTCCTCAAGATAAGGGAATGTGTTTCCTTGCCTTGGGACTGCATTGTAGCTGCACCGGTGCTGAAAAGTTGGATAGGACTGGGCCCTAAACTCTTTGCAATCTCTGTCAACCACATAGGGAGCAATAATTCACATTCTGCAAGCGGGTGGCATTTACCACCAGACTTAGGTGTGGTCATCAGCAGGTACATGTGAGAACACACAATTTGATCACTGCAGTGTAGGGAAAATGAGAACGCGGTCCTTCTCTCTCCTTCCCCAGAGATTTTCGAACCCTAGAATAAACAGCAGTCTTGGGACACCACATCTCACCTTTCTCTTTTGGGGTGAGCACAAAATACGGATTAGGGTTCTCATCTGACTTGCAAACATACCCTGGAAAGCAGCCCACCCTATGACCACTGCCTGATGACTCTGAGATTAGAAAAGTATGAGAAAGCTAATTAGCCCCACATTAAGTGGTCTTTACTGTAAGTACCTGGCAATCTCTGTCATTCACCAAAAGTGGTGGACTCTTTCATCCCTGATTTTAAGCAGCCAAACACGGTAACAGGAACCGTGAATTCTGCACCTCGGCATTCCAAGTTCCCAAAGAAAACAGCCTGAGTCCCAAGGACATTAGTCATACTTTAAGCTCCATTGAAATAAATGGGATGGAGGCTGGTTGTGACTAACCTGTCTCACTGATTTCAATTGTGCCTAAACATGACTAACCATCTCTTGCATTTAGGCCAAGGAAAATCTGACGGCGGGGGGGGGGGGGGAGAAGCACCTGAATCTGCAGCGAGGAGACAAGATGCCAGTAAAGAAAACACAGCAGAGTTTTATCCTGAAGATGTTACATGCCCTCTTTGTGGGGTCTGGACAATTCTGGGCCAAGGCAGAAGCTGTGGGAGAAAGAGATGACCCAACCTTCCAAATAAGCCCAGCCCTTTCAATGACTTTTGTGATTCAGGCCCTGAGATTCACATCCAGTTACTGTCGGAAGCAAAGAGATGTCTCTGCAGCATCCTACATTGCACCCCACAAGAGGCAAACCATAGAGATGGGGACCTGTCAAAGTGAGAAAACGACCTTATAAAACATGTGTTTTCAAAGCAGGAAGCATGATGCGTGGGGGAAAGGTGAGAAGACCTCCTGCTCCTGCCCCACTTTCCAGTTTAGAGACAAAACTCGAAGGGATTCGTCCTTTCCCCTATAGAATACTGCTTGAAAACAACAACAACAACAACAACAACAACAACAACAAAATGTACAGGCCTTAGAAAAAAGCAAAATTTTGGCTCAACCAGAGGGGGGAAAAAGTGACATTTGCAGCTATCACTTTACAAAATACATCTCCATTTCCACTTTTCAAGTGCGGAGCTCAGTAACAGCTTAACCACTGTGGCAGAAAAATACTGTCGAGAGTCATGGGTGACGCGGCAGGTGGCTTCCTAGTCACAGCAAAGGAGCTTCACCTGGTTTTCACCCATTTTTAAAGGACCCGATTTATTAAAAAAGACATTTCTGGGACAGTCACTGCAGCCGTGAATGTCAAGGCTTCTCCATTCCTACCAACATAAGAACTCTTCTTTATTTGCGTATGCATGGGCTGCTTACCCCAGGTGGGTTGAGTGATGGAGGGTTCAACCAATCCCTGGCCCATGGTGGCCAAAAGGAGAATCCCTTTCCAAGAAGGCAACAGTGAGAGAGAAGGAGAATGGAGGTCTAATGTGGGGAAGAAAATAACCGGAAAGAAACGCCAATCTATTTTTTTGTGGAATGCTTCATCTTGTCATATTTTAATTAAGAACTCGAGGGAATCTTTAGTACTTGTTTTCTTAAGACCTGACACCAGCATTACAACCTGCATGTGAAGCCGGTAGTGGGGCTCCAGCTGTACGGAGAGACTCTTCACCAGCACCGCACATACCGCTAGAGGTCCCTGATGCTGTTGAAGAAACTCTCTGTGCATTTGTACCAGCTACATCAAAAGCTGAGTTCAAACATAAGGTCTTTTGGGAGTGCCACCCAACACAGGTGTTGTGGCTTTGTAAAATCTCCATGTGGGGTTGCAGTGCTTAGGGGTGCCAATCCCTGGGTCATAATCCATAAACTTTAAGCATTGGGGAGCTCCAAGCAAGGAATTCTGCTGGAAAAGGTGGAGTGGGGAGACTAGAATGGAAGAAAACTCCAGATTCCATGGCACATTCGATACCAACAGTTTCGGTGGCCCACTACCAGTATCTGATATAGTTCAGGTTGCTGCTAACCAAGACTTATGCCACAAGGGCCCAGGTTGCCACTGAATGAACAGTACGTACTGGGCCTTCCTGCCTCTACCGACTATCCCAACTGGAAATTTCTAGGAAGGAAGGAAATGCAAGACTTTGGCCAGGTAGCAACTCAAAGGGATGCTTCTGATATCACTGCATTGTTTCAAGGAGGAACTGCATGCCAACTACAGATTTCAAATCAAAATTCCCATATGGAACAGACTTGTGCAGTTTAGTCCAAAGAAATGGGGGGGGGGAGGGGGAGTTGTAAAACAAGGAACATCAACCCATAGTCCTATGTTTTGTTCTGGAATGAAGGCTAATCTCTGAAAAGAAGGAATACCAGGCAATAACCCTTACAAACTAATGACCCATTCATTCATCATGCACTTTTGCTCCTGAGGATCAACAAGCCTCTCTGTATTTCCTCTTTTGCTGCCCACTGGTTGTAGACACCCACCTCCTCAGCACACCCTGGCGCTGATAATTACAGAAGAGCAATCCATGTCAAACCGGCGGTCTTTGGAGAAGGTGCTTTCTGGCTTTCCTTTTGTTAAATACAGAATGGCTGGAGCAGAAAGAGGAAACAGCTGGCTCATTAAATTAGGTGGTGAAGACTCCTCCCCATTCAAGAAGAAAGAGATCTTCCCTGTTCAGTTTTAATGGTTTCCCAAAGTCTCTGGCTTCAGTTCCTGGCTACCTTGACATGTTTGCTCCCGGATCTTCAGCTTTAATGGTCGACTCCCTTAGGAGGGTCCAGTTTGTAGATCTCCTGGGCGTTCATTCCCAGAAATCTTCCAAGATGATGTGAATTAAAATGCAATGAGGATGAAAAAACAAGGCAGACGTTCCTTTCCTGGCGTAAAAGTCAGCCATGGTGTTTTTTCAGATGCTTGTAGAGAGGTTTGGAGGTCAGAGCCTTGTCTCAGTCCCAAAGATGGTAGCCAGAAAAATGTCCTCCTGACCCCGCCTTAAAAAACACAGACATATTTCCCACCATTGCACGAACATAGAGAATAATGGATTCCATATTGTCCAAAGGATGGAAAATTAAAGGCAAGATCGTCCAATCCCACAGCCCCACAATAACCCCTCCCACTTACCCCCACCCCTTAAAGATTTAAGATTCAGGAAACTAAAACGAAACGGGCTGGTCTCACTTCTCGCCAGCAGACTCCTGCTGAATAGCAGTTTTTGTCACCTGTGCAACTGAAGGGCCAAGAAGACACTGTGTAGGAGGCATGAGATCTCAGTCCCGATCCATTGTGGTTGGTGCAAGGTTCCCATCAGACAGATGGAACAGGAGACACAAATGGTTGGACACAGGGAACCACCACTGCCACTTCCCCACCCTCCGTGGTCTGTCCTTCCAGTCGACACAAGACGCACACTAGACATGGAAACCGACAACAATTCACCACCCTTACAAGGTGACTGGGTTGTGCACTGGCAGCCCCACGTTGGATTTTGCTAGCCCACCTGCTCTTCCATGGCCCCCCCCCCTTCTCCTCCAACCTCAACACGAGGCAAGGCCATTAGCTATCCTTGCTGGAAAGCTGCTGATTGTGTTGGGTCTGACTTCCCTGCTGGGAAATGGGGAATCTGGCAGAGGGGTGGGTGGGCGGGGGGAAGAATTAAAGAGTGGGCATGGGTGGGAGAAATTTCTAAATATGTCCTTTGCAAATAATAATAGTAATAAGAAGAAGAATTAATTGCTCTGGTTTGTTTATATGTTTTTCTGCTCTGCTCTGTTCTCTCTCTCTTTTTTTAAGTCGGGTTGGAATTTTTCAAAGTCAGCAGCTTCGCCTCCAATTCAGAGATCTGAAAAACACACAACAGAAAGGGGTAAAAAGAACATCTCCAGGCAGAGGAAAAGAGGGGTGGGGTGGGGAGAGCAAAGAGGAAAGGCAGGTATGTTGCAGGCAATGCAAGTTGGGAGGCAGGCTCTGTGCCTGTTGGCGAGAGGGAGAATGAAAGGGTTGTAAGGAAAAATTGACAGGGAGGGGGATTAAGGGGCATGTCAGGCATCATTGCATGGTACAGACTGGGCGACCTTGACGGTGGCTGCAATCCTATACTAGCTTGCTTGGGAGGAATTCCCATTGAACACTTGCGTCCGAGCAAACACGTATAGGATTGCACTGAATGAGATTTGGAATGGGTTAGGTTTGCAATCCGTTTCAAGCCACTTTCACTCCGTCTGATGGAAGGATCCGAAGCCTCGACTTCAGAGTCTGCAACGGGCCACACTGCCTAAACGCACATCCAATCAAAAGATGGACAGTGCCCCTTCCATTGTACAATTTAATTAACTTCTCAGACCCAGGTTCTCAAGGATTAAGTTATCCTACGGTCGCAGCTACTGAAAATGGCCTCTGACTTGCTCACATATAACTTAGAGGCTGAGAGAAAGGAAATCCTGGTAAATCCTGGTTCACCTCCCAGAGAAGTAACCTTGTAAATAACAGCAGGACTGTTAAATCTGTGCATGCGCATGTGTTGTGTGTGTATCTGACATTCCTTAGGGTTAGTTGTCCATGGTCTTAATCAGAGAACTGTATGAGCGACAGAAGGCTACGCACACCATATTGTCCTTATGGATAAACAGTGCTTAGTGTACAACCATATGCTGTAAGGGGATCTCTATGGGCTAACCCAGTGGTTCCCAAACTTACCATCATCATGGCGTCCTTTCATGGCGACCTGTTCTTCCAGGTTCTCCCGGGTGCTGCCATCTTGGATCTCGTGAGATCCAGTATGGCGGCACTGAGGAAGAGGTGGCCAGGGACATCCTGCGAACTGTGAGTTCACTGCATCCTCTGAGGGTGCCACGGTGCAGTTTGGGAACCACTGAGTTAATCCATGGAGCGACAAGTGTTGCTGAGTGTTCCATGCCTCATTTGCTACTGCCTTTTCTGTACCTAGTGTGATAAACGAGTGTACACAAATTTGAGTTGACAGAAACAAGGCAGCTGTGGTTCAGAGTGGCCAATTCCATTCATCAACTTCTGAAACAACCTCACGCAGGTTGTTAGGTACACTTCCGCATAGTTGTTACAGAGTGAAAGCTTCCTAAAACGGTCACAAAACTAAGCATTCAAAATGGATAGGAAGAAGAAGGCAGGCCTGCATGTCCAAGAAAGATCCAAGTGAGATGATATGCTCTACCCAACATTCCCCTTTTGGAATAAGGTGTCTTCCTTTTCCACAGTGAAAGAGAGCAAGCTCTCAGCAATCTGAAGTAGTGCAGTCCAATCTACCACTTCTGCATTCTACCATTTCATTCCTACCTCATTCCCCTGTTTGTGTAGATCAGTTCTCCTAAACATGAGAAGTCCAAGTTGGGAATATACTTGCATGGAGTGTGAATGGGCCTGAACCTGGGTCCTACCAGCAGCAAGTTCTAGGACCACACTACCACCTCTTCCAGCTGTCATAACCATGGCAATGGTTGCCTGAGGCTGCTAGCCTACATATATAGGCCTACTTATATGGCCTCATTCGTTCTGCTGTTTTTTCCATGGGTTGGCTCGCACGTAGGGAGTAAGAGGCTTATGTGAAGTGGCCAAGTATGCATCATTCTGGGGTTCTTGTAAAGATGCAGTTGCACTCTCTGCTTATCTTGGGCTCTGTGTTTGTGGTTCTTGGTTTTTCCTCCAGTACTTGGGACTCCAGCTAAACAGTAACAAGGACAGTGTGCAGACAAACAGACAAGCACACATGTGTTTAATTGGTCAGTCCTATGAAGAGAGGAGAGTGGGTGGGCTACCCTGAAAAGGAAACAATGTGCACAAGAAATTATGGGTCTTCCAAGGGCTTTAGGAGCTGCATTACTGAGGATGTCCTGTTTGGGGGGGGGGGGCTGCTGAAAAGCCAAATGCTGGGTGTTCCTGGATGCTTCTGGAGAAAGATTTTCTATTTTACATGGTCTTGGTATCCGACATCCCTAGCACAGAAACCCAGATGCATTTACACACACAGACACACAGGCATGGTAATGACCTGACAAATCTGACATGATCCAGTGACTGATGTAAGATTTAGGAATGTGACAGGTATACCATTGGATCATGGGATAGATCAAATGAGACGTAGGCTGCAATTCTAACCTCACTTTCCTGGGAGTAAGTCCCACTGAACACAACAGGGCTTATTTTTGAGTAGAACCTGGTTAGGATTGTGCCCCTAGTGTCTGATATAGAATTCCATGTTATTCAGTTAGCTAGTGTTTGTGATGGAGAGAACAAGTCTGAACAAGTGTCCATAAACTTAGAGACCACCACAAAACCCTGCTGATCACTAAAGAATCTGGAGTGTGAAGATGTGGCTTCTCACATGTGGAGTATGCTTCTCAAACCATGGGAATGTATAATATGGGTTCAGTGTTTTGATGTGAGGATCTTTTGTGCCCTGGTGAAGGATTCAGCAAGACTCAGCCAAAGGATCTCCCCCCCTTCCAAATGCAGGACCCAATGTGATATAGGCATGGGATGCCACTCTCCAAAGGGAATTCAGAAAAAAATTCCAAGTCTTTTTTCCTCATGCCCTTCAGCTGTAGATCTACTGCTTAATGAGCAAGACAGCACTTGACAAAGGATTCTACAATACTCAAACAATAATACCCAATTCCTAATGGAGTTCAACAAGACGGATGGGTACCTCTACCTCCCCCTCACTCCTGTCATAAACTAGATATTTCCAAGAGCACAAGACTCATGTGTGTCCCTGAGCTGAATCAAGGCCAGTCAAAGCAAAGCCCTTTCTTTCTTTCTTTCTTTCTTTCTTTCTTTCTTTCTTTCTTTCTTTCTTTCTTTCTTTCTTTCTTTCTTTCTTTCTTTCTTTTCCCACCACATAGGGCTCAAGGCAAGCCCCCAGCATAGTCCTTGATGCCCACCTTCTCTTGCAGCTTGTCAATTTCCTCCTTGTGAGCCAGTTCGGACTCCTCTTGGATGCGCCGCTGAGCTGTCTCCTTCTTGAGGAATTCGATCTCCCTGTAGGAGGATAAAATAAAAAGAGCCAAAGTCAGGCAACTAGCGGAAAAGAGAAAGGAAGCATGGCGTTGCTTGGGATCAAACTAAATACGATGTTAACAGTCCAATCTTAAGCAAATGCTGCCTATAGGGCACAGTGGCGCCAGCATGGGCATCACTGCATCCTGTAGGCAGCAGGACACCATGCAGGGATGGAGAGGTAAGTAAAAATTTCTTTTATTTACCCACCTCTGCTCCCCATGATCTCCAATGGGTCTACTCACACCAGTTGGCTTACTGACACCAGTGTGGGCAAAGGGCTATCCCAGAGTTCCACTAGAGCTGCTGCCTCTTATAACAGCACTCAGAAAATGGTTGCCAGCAGTACACTGTGAGCATAGTTGGCAGTCATTTTACGACAGTGGCACTCTGTTGTGCTGTAAATCCCTCAACATGCCGGCCTGATCACACTTAGGATGAGGCTATCATTGTCTAATTTGAGAGAGTTTATTCCTCACCCACCTTCAGAGGACTATGGAGGTGGTGGGGGGGGGGGGTGAAAGAGGTTTTTGGAAGGAAAACATACTGAATTAAAGGTTTAAACGATTCTTATTTCTATCCCACAGTCCTAATCTGGGGCAAGCCTCCTCAAAGTTACTATTTTAAGATTCTTTTTAAATTCCCTAATTCAGTGGTTCTCAAATGTTTTAGCACTGAGACTCACTTTTTAGAATGACAATCTGTCAGGACCCACCAGAAGTGATGCCATTAACCTGGAAGTGATGTCATGGACAGAAGTGACATCATCAAGCAGGAAAATTTTTAACACCCCCATATGACAAAATCAAATTAAATAAGGGTGCAATCCTATCCTGCGCTAGAACAGTCAAGCCAAGAGGTTTGCGCTGTATCCAGCGGCAGGATAGGGGCCCAAAGTGGCTCAGCCAGAGGTAAGAGGAAACTTTTCCCCTTACCTATGGGTAAGGCACCCTGGCCCCAATGGGTCTCCTTGGACTTGCACCACCTCCTGAGGTGGCGCAAGTCTGAGGAGAACAGAGCAGCTAGAAGCCGCTTCGAACTCCCCAGGAATGGGGGTTGTGACCCAGCATAACTGCTGGATCCCAGCCCCGCCTTCATCTCCCCACCCACTTGTCCCTGGGGCCACCCACCCTGCCCCTGTCCCGGAACACCTCCCTCATGCCTCCTCCCCGCCCACCCTGGTCTTCCGTCGATTCCATCAATTCCTCCACCCTGGAGTTCAGCTGATGCAAGACCCGGCGCCTCCATTGGCGCGGAGGCTTGTGTCAGCCTCCGCAGGCCAGCACAAGGGACTTGCACCAGCTCAAATACTTCTCTGGATTGTGCCCTAAGCAAATTTAAACTTTACAATAAGTATACATTTAAAAATTTATTTAAAATAAGGAACAACCCCTTCCAAGCTGTTGCTGATCCCAAAGTTCCCCAAACATCCCAAAGGCTGCAGTCCTATCCACATTTACCTGGGAGTAAGCCCCATTGACTATTGTTGATAAAAGCATACACATAGTAACCTGTTTATACAGGCCTGTAACATTTCCTCAAATGCAGTCACGTACCATGGTAGCATCAAGTCTGATATATTAAAAATAAAACACACATTGAAATGAAAGGGGAACCACCTGAAATTGCCTTGTGACCCACCTAGTGGGTCCTGACCCACAGTTTGAGAAACATTGCCCTAATTAGATGATGGTATATTTGAAATCAAGTCTGATTCAGGCCTCAAAGGTGCTGTTCAGTTTGAGGGCCATCAGAAGAGCATTCTGGGCCTATCTATACCAATAGCAGAATGAGGTGGTAGAATATTGAGATGGCTGAGTGGACTACCTCACTCCTGGGGGCGCCATTTTGGAATGCTTTTGAACACAGGTTTTAGCCCAGTCCTTCCTCTGTGCATTCCTAACGGTCAGGAACTTTTTACACAGGATAACGTTTAAAATGTATGATCCCCACCTACATTCCAAAGTGCCACAATCCATTCTGCCACCCTCAGACCCATCCAGTGAAGGCTGCTAGGTGTGTGGACCAGAGCTTGGTTTCTTCAGAATTCAGTCTACAGCCCTCTTTTTACCAATTACAGCATTCTGCAATAAGGTTACCCAGAGTATACCACAAAGGGTTCATACTTCTGGTCTAGATTAGTGTACTGTCATAGTATAAATAAGACTTGACAATAAAGCAGAACGGCCATTTTTTCACTTTAGAATGGTTGGTTGGCAACCTTCAGTCTCGAAAGACTATGGTATAAGCCTACAGCACCCGGTATTCCCAGGTGGTCTCCCATCCAAGTACTAACCAGGCCTGACCCTGCTTAGCTTCCAAGATCAGACGAGATCGGGCATGTTTTAAAAATAAGCAAAGAAAAAGCATTCGTTTTATGCAGTCACTCCCTGCCTCCTCTTTTTTTCACCTCATCTCATTAGTAGATTTTAGGTCTGCTGACTGGGTCTTGATGATTTGTAAATATTGGACAATATCTAATACACATTAGGTGCTTTTGAAAATGATACTAAATGATAGGTGGGGACTTGTAACTCATTGCGGCGCATTCGTAATTCCACACAAGAGTTCAGGGCTCCATACAGACTGAAGCAGGAGCTTTGTAGCACTGTTTGGGATTCACACTGGTGGGGGAAGTTTCGGGAGGAAGAAAAAAGTACTGTAATCTGTTCAGGGCTTGAGCAGGCTAATTCTGTCTCCCAGTCCACCTCAGTTTATCCTTTACTTTCCCAGTTGATGTTCAATTGCCTTCAGCGTTTCATAGATCATGAATGCAATAGAGCATGGGGACTTATATGGATTTTTTTTCCTTTTCTTTTGATTTATGAAATAATATTTTTCTGCATTCCTTGAGAGTTACCAGAGCATGCAGAAATCTACTGCCTTGACTGTTGGTGGACCCAATTCACAGCCTAGCAGACAGGCACTGGACTACCAAGTTTGGTCTTAGAAGAAATTATAATCAGGAGTGGATGGATTCAGCCCTCCCTCGCACCCCTGGTAACCTGCTGGCCTGTTCTAAGGACCTACTGATTCTATTGGATACCCACATTCCTCTCCTGTCTGCTAGCCATGCCTCCGCCCACTAGAAGTTTGCTAGACCTGCTTATGGAGGGACAAGAACAAACGGAACGGAGATCTGGGAAGTTGAGCTGGACCTGGGGAGCAAGTTCTTACTTCTGCTGATACTCCTTGATGAGTCGCTTGGCTTTGCTGTACTTCCTCTCCAGAGTCTGATATTGGGCCTGGGTTTCTTTCAAGTGCTCATCCACAGCCTGGCACAAGTTCTGGGCCTCCATCCAGTAGCCCTCCAGTTTCTCCATCCGCTCCTTGTTCTCTTCCACGCTTTGTTCTAGCTGGGCTTTCTCAAGGCGCCAGCGAGCTTTCTCTTGCTCGATGGACTGCAGCTGAAGGCAGGGAGCACAAGGAAGGAAGGTTTGAGATGTTTTCACTCAATCTAAATTGATACTGCTTCTAATCAAACAAGTTTTCAAAGTAATCTCAGTAAAATTATAATTCGACATATAAGAAAAAGTGACTCAAGAAACAAAGATATCTTAAGAACATAAGAAGAGCCCTGCTGGATCAGGCCAAAGGCCCATCTAGTCCAGCTTCCTGTATCTCACGGTGGCCCACCAGATGCCTCAGGGAGCACGCAAGACAACAAGATACCTGGATCCTGTAACCACTTCCTTACATCTGGCATTCAGAGATAGCCTACTTCTCATGACTTGTAACCTGTGAGGAACTTTTCATTTGTAAATCTGTTCAATCCCCATCTAAAGGCATCTAGGCCAGACCAGACGCCATCACCACATCCTGTCACAGATTAAGGAGTTCCACAGATTAATTATCCTACTTGCAAAACATCAGAAGGCCAGCTCCAAGTGCACAGTTCATGAAAGGATGCCACATCTCCTGAGTGGCCATCTAGCAGACCCTGCTTCTTCAAAAGGCCAATACAATCTTCAGCAATGATAGAATTTGAAACAGGGCCTCCTCAGCTGATCTTAAACTATGGAGAGTATCACATGGGAGTAGGCACCCCCAAAGGTATCTAAGACTGTTGGGGGCTTCATTGGTCAAAGTCAGCATCTTGAACGGACCCCAAAACATAATGATAACAGACATAGGGCCCAATCCTATTCAACTTTCCAGCACTGATGCAGCTGTGCTAATGGGTGAGCGCTGCATCCTGTGGTGAGAAGGCAGTCATGGAGGCCTCCTCAATGTATGATAATACTTGTTCCTTTATCTTGGGGCTGCACTGTGGCTGCATCAGTGTTGTAAAGTTGGATAGGTCTGGGCCCATAGTGGCTTCAGTTCAAGTGTTATGGGATTACACTGAATTATACCCAATTGGGCTCTATCATCTACTACTAGTTTATTTTCTGAACTGCTTTTATGGGCATCCCTAAGCAGTGGTGTAGCTAAGGGGGTGCAGGGGGTAGCAGCTGCACGGGGCATCAAGCTTTAGGGGGGCAACGAGCTGAGCTTGACACTAGTGACCAAAATTGTGAAAATCTTGGTATGTATGAATAATACCATCATGTTATATATCATTGGAAAGGTAATTTAATGCAGAATGCAATGAAACAAACTGCACGGGAATATCCATTTTCTATCAAAAGTTATGGCCAATTAACCAGAAAATGAAAACACAACTGCCTTAAGGAACAAAAAGTGTATTTGCTTAACTTCAAACCGACATGAGACTGATTATTCTGAGTGCCAATGAGATGTTATTATGATACAGCATGGAACCAATAACTTTTTATTTATTTACTTAATTAAATTTGATTTTGTCATGCAGGGAAGGTTACAAAATCTTCTTTGACCCCAGGTAGCAGATATATGTCTTAGCTATGCCACTGACTAGAGAGAGGCAGCAGAGCAAGTGGGTGGTGAGCTGCTGGGGGGACAAGGTGAGTTCCTCCCACTTTTTAAAAAGCCCCGGCGTGATGTCACTTCTAGTTGTGATGTCACTTCCGGGGCAACATTTTGAACTTGGCACCGGACTACATGATCATTAGCTACGCCACTGTCCCTAAGAAGAATCCAAGAATCTAAATTCGTGATCACTTAGGCTTAGTTGACTGGTCAGGTCTCTGTCTTCCAGCAGGGGGCACAAATGGCACATCAGTAGAAGCTTAGAGGCATCCCAGTCACAAGGGAAGTGGGGGCAACACTATCACCAAAGGAACGCTATATATTTACACATGGAGCTTGCTGCATTCCAAAGGTAAGCATAGACAAAATAACCTGTACAACATAGTCCCGTTAAAGTCCAGATGGTGTGGAAACAGTACGCAAGTATATAAGGCAATGGCCCCACACTAAACCTGCATGTGTATCGAGTCCCAGTTTTTTTAGCAGAAACAGACCTTTCCAGTAATGGGTCCGTGCAGGTAAGCAAGGAAGGGAGGCTAGCCCAGAAGAAGCGAGCGGTCATGCTGGGTTAGGTGGCACCTCTCAAAAGGACAGAAATATGCCAAAAAGCTACCTTGGATAGCCCCAGGCACATTAATTCATTGAAAACTCCAGCCTATTTTCTTCAAAATTATTATTTTCATTTTAAAAAGCGATACCTTTTGGCCACGTAAGTGTCCTTGGTCTCATAAGGGGTCAGGTAGGTAACAAAACAACAATCCAGCAAAGCTGATCAAAACAGCAACCCAGTAAAGCATTTCACTGAAGGCATAATACTGATTTCATTTGTATCTCACTCTTTCTCCAAAGAGTTCAGCAGGACTCATGTGGGGTTATCCCACTTTGGCCAGGGGTTCCCAAACTGTGCGTCATGAGGCACTCCCAGAGGCACTGCAGGCTGCTGGCTGGCTGGCAGCAAGACAACGGGGATGCTACATGTGGAGGTAAGAGGCCCAGTGGGCTGAGCTCCTGTGCGCGGTTTTTGTGCACTGGGAAAGGCCCTCCCTGCCATCCTGAGTCTTATCTTCACATGTGGCATCCCGCGCAGCTGCCAAACCTGGAAGTAAGTGGTCGTGACATAATTGTGCATCACATCCAGGAACTTTGCAGCATGCAGGTGGCATTGCGGGATGTCAAAGAATGGGAAGCACTGCATTTGGTTTTATAGCCCTGGTGATGGTGGCTTGCCCAAGGCCACCCGGTGAGCATTAGGGTTGAGCAGGGATTTGAACCTGGCTCTTTCCAGCACTCTATATGGACTGTATCCAAATGGATTTAAAATAGCCCAGCTATTAAAAGCCAAGCGACCAAAACACACACACACACACAAAAACCTCTTACATCACTTCTGAAAAATGCTATCAGGAATGGATTTCGGCATGTATCCAAGGGAAGGAAGGGAAGCTTATGGCTGCCAACCCTCACAACCCCAAGAAGCTTCCTCGATCAATCTTTAACCTTACCTTTCTTTTCAGCTGCTGTATTTCAGCCTCGGTCACAGCATGCTTGATCTGGAGCTGCCAAAGAAAGTAACACAAGAGTTTATACTCTCCCTTGTTGGGACAAAACCTTGGAATTCCACTGGCTGATGTCTATGTTTGCCAACAGGAGATGTGCCAGTTTTGGGGGGAGATGCTTCGTTTCATTTGATCTTGGTGATCAGCTGATGACCATAAAGTTATGGATAATGCGGAGGGACATACACAAATAGTGGTTTAAAGGTGGGCTTTGTAAACACCTCAGATTTTTTTCCCCCCTCAGAATATCAGGGTCACAATCACAGGGAAGTGAAGTTTGGGGCTTCACCTGCAGCAGATACTCTCAGGTGAAATTTCTCAAAAGGACCTTAGCTGACAAAATGCATCAGGCTCCGTAGGAGGCAAACTGGGAAATTCGCCTAGGGGCATAGGTTAATGTTTAGGCCAGGGGTCTCCAAATATTTCAGTACAAGGGCCATATTGTATGTTTTACACATTTTCGTGGGCTGAAAAAGAATAGTTTTATAATGAATGAATGAAATTTAAATGCATTAGTTTTGCTTAGATCTTTTTTGTAATAAGCATGATAAGATTCAGCACAAAAGAGAAATATGACCATTCCAAAGAAACGATGCCATGTTTAAAGTGAACTACGATGAGTAAAAATGTTACTTTTAGCAAATGCTCTGACAAAAAAAAAAAAAACAAGTTGCTGTGGGCTGGCTGTGGCCCCTGGGCCATAGATAGGAGACCCCTGCTCTGGGCCATTGTCTTACCCAAGGGCTGCCTGAGACACAGTATATTGTTCATGTCACATGAAGGCTACAATCCTATACAAATTTACCTGGGAAGAATTTCTGTTGAACACCATAGAACTTACTCTAGAGTAAACACACATAGGTTCCTAGCACTAGATCTTAAATAAATAAAATGCATTAAGTTTCAAACTAGAACTAAGTCACAGAAGAAGAAAACACTTTAATGAACAAAAATTAAGATTATTGCTGTCGGTGTTATAGTCTTTATGGGGCATCAGTCCTCAGTCCAATTTCACTGAGGCTGGGTCATCTCAGTAGAGACTATGAAGGAGCAAAAGTGACATCCACACCTCCCTTCTTATCACTGCCAGTGATGAGATGGCAAAGGCAGAAAGAGAGAGAGAGAAAAATTGAGGAGGGGCCCAGGCTAAAAAACTCACACATACCCTGAGCTCAGCCTTGGCTCAGTTTTCCAAACTTCACAGGACAAACCAAGGAAGCACCCCAGGGACGGTGCCCTCACAGCTCCCTGAAGCAAAGCTGGAGCACAGTTCTCTAGTCCCGAACCATACCTTCCCCACCCCACCCCCAAGGAATGCCTCCAGTTAAGCACTTGGAACACACACGCATGCCTGCATGCACAAATACATTCTCAATTTCTTTATCAAAAAAATTAGCCACCATGTTGGGAAACCACCGTTGCGCCGGCATGATCCTGGGTGCTTCAGCAACAGCCTGCTTACACACATTCCAGGGTCAACGAACGGCCACTTCACACATTACAGAAGCAACAGCGGCAACAGCTGCACATTAAAATTTAGCACTTTCCAGACTGTAATGCGCACAGCTCTCTCGCTCCCTCTCGCTCTTTTTAATCGCTACTTAGATGTTGCAGAAACACATGCCAGAGAGCTGGGGCCAGTGGCAGCTCCTCATGGCATGTTTCTGCAGCATACATGCAGTGGTGGGTGGGGGGAGGAAAATAACTGCCTTATATGTCACAAGATAGAGGCAGGGCACACAGGACGCCTTTAGCGTTTACCAGCTTCGGTTGTAATGAGCGCAGCACCCTTGAGTGAGAGGCCCAAAAGGGAACGGTTATTTCTCTTGGCAGGGGGACAGAGGTTGCCGTTTTAGAAGGCTTCTATAGCACAGCCACAACCCAGGCCCCACAGTCTCTGCACAGCTGAGCTAAAAGAGGAGCAAACCAGCTCCCTTAAGCATTTCATTCTATTCATAGACCAACCACCTGGAGACACAGGACTACGTCTGCCACTAGGGGTCAGCAAAGACACAGCCTGAGCAAAGGATGCTTGTCAGTCCATGGGCTGACCATGTGACAGCTGGGTCCCCACTATTTCCTTCCAGCACCCTCTCTTTTTTCATATGCTTTGTAGCAAGTCCTTCAGCCCAGCCAGGAGCTTTCTTCAGAGACTAAGGGCGCAATCCTAACCCCTTATGTCAGTACTTTCCAGCACTGGCATAGCGGTGCCAATGGGACGTGTGCTGCATCCTGCAGTTGGGTGTCACTCATGGAGGCCTCCTCAAAGTCAGGGAATGTTTGTTCCCTTATCTCAGAGCCGCAATGCCCTTATGTCAGTGCTGGAAAGCACTGACATAAGGGGTTAGGACTGTGCCCTAAGGACACAATCCTATGCATGTCTACTCAGAAGTAAACCATACTAGGTTTAATAGGGCTTACACCCAGGAAAAGGTGAATCGGATTGCAGCCTATGTGTCAATGGCTGGCACTGTCAGTCACCTGCACCAGTGTCAGAGGAGCCTGACACTGTCATTGCTGTATGCCCACAGGTCTCTGAAAAGAGTGGACCCAGCTGTGATTTTCCCCCCACAAAGCTCTTTATATACTGTTTCCAGATCACTATGGGAGAAACATGGTGGTCCCTACTGGTGGCAACCAAGTCTTTCTCAAAAATGTCCCAGAACGACACTACATTGGGTTCATTGTAGAAAAAAAGGTAGCCACCACTGCTGTTCCATTGTTGCCGCCTAAGACAGCAGATGGGTGGGAGAAAGTGCCATCTCTGTTCACCTACTTGCCTCCACTGCTTCTCCTTCTCTTTCCATTCCCCGAATTGGAAAAAGGAAGAGGGGGACAGAGAGGAAGAGGAAATGTGGAGGGCAGTGCTGAGCTACAGCATTGGAGAGTGGAAGGAGCAGAGACTGGCATGTCACCAGGTAAGGGGGTCACCATTTGATGGTGCTTCACGCCTTAGGAGGTCTTGGGCCGCGCCTGCTTGTGGAGGCCATCTGAGGGCACATCAACAAGAGCCCCTCCAAATCTGAAACTGGGCCTGTGAGTACAAGAAGACTCTGCCAAGTTGAGTAACTCAGAGGTTCCCAGGATGGAATTCTCATCCTCATAGGTATCTTATCTATCTACAGATTTTTAGACCTTCTTGATTCTATTATCGAAGCAAGAAAAGAGGGGGGAAGAAGCCAGTTTCTAACAGCTGCCCCCCAACGCTGCTCCCCCCACTGCCTTACCCAGCTGTTGTTAGTATCTCACTTCTGTGAGGTCTGAACTCCTCCCATCTCTCTCATCCTTCCTGCTTCTTGACAATGTTTATTTTTAAATGCAGACTCAGTGTTAGTGAAGCCACAGGCAATGTTAAGTTTGCATACATTTAAAATACATTAGCAGATTCAACTGTCTCTCCCCACCCCCACCCCCCGTCCTTCCCTTCTTTTGAGAGGCAAGGCACACATATGCACAGCCCATACGGCCCAGTGCTTTACCATACATTTCCACAACTTGACAAATGGCATGCTTCTCTATTTTATGTATGTGCCTGTGTGAGAATTTAAATAATACAATTTTAGTTTCCCCGGTTGTGAGCACTCAATCTGAACATCCTGGCCATTTCCCTTACGTACTGAAAAAACAAACAGGGGTTCCGGTGGCGTGTCTATCAGCCACACAGTTCTATGTATCTTTTAACCCTTGACTTACCTCCTTAAATTTATGCACCAGCTTTTCCGGGTCCATCTCAACAGGAGACAGCATGTCTTCGTTTTCAGCCAGCTCAAAGACCTCAATGGCCATCTCACTGCTGGGGAACATGGGACTCATCTCTTCATCTTCATCTGTGGCATATTCACCTGTCTGCAAGTCGCAAAACAGGCAGCTTTATTATTTAATACTGAGGGTCAGCACTGGCACTATGGGTGCTATCCACAACTGAGGGCAGCCTCAGATAACACCTTGTGACATGGGGAGAGAGAAGAGCAAGTGAGTTAGACTTCCTGTTTTCCAAGACTGGGGTAACACTGAAAGGGGGCTTGTGGAAGAGATGGGCAGCCGAATTCTACATCTGGGGCTTCTGCATCTTTCAAAAGAAAGCCCTTTTTTAAAAACCACAGTCTAACCATGTGAAAACAGGAAGTAGAGCTTGCTTGTACTTCCTCCTTCCCTGCAGCAAACTAACAGCAGAAGTATCTCTTAAGAGCAATATACTTCGGGGCTTTTGAGAATAGCTAGAGAGGGAGGCATCAATAATTCCTCTATGATCACCAACACCACAATTTATCTAGTATAACATACCCTAATGTGAGAAATAACATTTACCACACTGGTTCAGGCCATCTGCTTCTGGTCAGTCAGATGCCCAAGAAAGCTCACAAGGGTTACGTGATGGAAACAGCCACCCCCCACAGTTGCCCATAAAGTTATATTTATTTATTATTAATTTTTACTATATTTCTACCCCACCTTTCTCCCTGAAAGAACCCAAGGATGCTTACAACAATGTCAAGAAATACAAAGAACATAAATTCACAGTTAAAAACACAAAGCATACACTAAAAACCCTTCACAATTAAGAACATTTTAAAACAGCAAATAAAACATTAGTACAATAAAAAAGAGCAGCAGCAGCAACCTTATAAAATAAAAACCTCAAGCCTGTAAAAACCAGATGTTAAAAAGCCTGAGAACTTAGAAGGCTAGTCTAAAAAGAAATGTTTTCAGGCCTCCCCAGAAGGTTTCTAGGGTGGGAGTAGTTTGTATATCAAGAGAGAGGGAGTTCCATAACGTTGGTGCCACTATTGAGAAGACCCTATTTCTTGCCCCTTGCAGCTCCCTGGGTGGCAGAACTCGTAAAAGGGCCTTCTCTGATGACCTGAGGAGACAAGCCGGATTATATGGAAGTAGTGGTTTCTCAGATATCCTGGCCCTGAGCCATATAGGGTGCAGTCGTCGAAGAAGTGGCCCGACAGAATTGAACTGCCTACCTTCAGTGACTACAAGGGCTGCCGCATTCCATTCTTTGCTCTTATGACTAATAGCCAAAGACAGACTTGCCCACTATCAGCTGCTGTGGAAAGGAAGTGAATTATGCAAGGTATGAGGAAGTTTGGTTTGTCTACTCTGAAACAACCGCCAGCCAGTTTCATGATGACCCCAATCCTAATGCTCTTTGACAGTAAATAACCTTCACTGAGAGCTTAGGAAATTTGTGGTGGTAGATGAAACTTCGGCTGAAAACCAGAAGTGACGGTTTTCGGCTTCCAGAAAGTGTTCTGAACACCAAGGAGGCCACCCACAGCTTGACCAGCCCTCAGAACTTCTTCTGGAGGCCGAAAACCATCATTTCCGCTTGTTAGATGAAAAGCGGAAGTGACCATTTTTGGCCTCCAGAAGGCCTTCGAAGGAGGCCTCTGGAGGAGGCAATGGGTGTAGAGGGAGGCGAATGCGACCCCTACTTATCTGCCACCCAGGATCACGTGGTCCCCTGGACCACCCACCAGGTACACCACTGGAGGCAAAAGTGGGGAAAAAGGTAGGTGGGGCCCTTAATGAAATTCCCAAATCCCCAATTTTAGCCCTGCCTTCTAAGAACAGTAGCTAAGGAGACTGTCACATGTTAGGGTGCAAGGTTCCCTTTGGAACTTCTGGTAAGATGAGCTCTGAATGGAGGGGAGGGAGCTCAGGCTTCCTAGAGGCAACAAAAAGCTGATCGCTCTTACTTCCTCGTCTTCCTCGGTGTATTGAGTATACCTCTGCTCCATCATTTCCCGCTGCCATCGCTCCTGCTCCAGTGTCTGCTGGATAAGTTGCGCTACCTCACTCTGCTCTCCAGGTTTCTCCCTGCCAATTAGGAATCTAAAGAAAATGAAAGGGATGGGATGAGGATAAGAGCTAGAACAGTGATTTTTAACCTTTTTCATCTCAGGGCACACTGACAAGGTACTAAAATTGACAAGGCACATCATGCTGTTGGTGGGGCGCTACATCCCCCAATGGTCCTACTAATAAATGACCCTCCTCCAAACTCCTGCGACACACCTGCAGACCATTCGCTGTACATCAGTGTGCTACAGTACAGTGGTTGAAAACAGCTGAGCAAGAATCTCAAAGACATGGATGAAAATGCTTGGAGCTGTACTGTCAGGCTATATATGTGCACTAGACACCAAAGCTCCAAATCTGCACCAAGTCAAGCCAGAGATTAAGCCCTGAATAAATCTGCATCACGTTGCTTACTTTGTATAACTTACAAGTGAGATCCTATGCATGACAACTTGGAAGTAAGGCCTACGGAGGTCAATGGGTCTTATTCCCAGTTAAGTGTGTGTAGATTGCCACTTTATTCAGTGAACCAAGGAGAAGGAGAGAGAACTATGTTGGAAAGCGGTCTCCTCATCCCATCTTTCCCTACTGAGGGCCCAATCCTATTCAACACTCCAGCACCAATGCAGCCCCAAGGTAAGGGAAAAAATGTTCCCTTACCTTGAGGAGAACTCTGTGGCTGCCTCCACCCAACTGCAGGATGCAGCATGCACCCCACTGGCTTAGGATTGGGCCCTAAGTGGTATTTTTTTTCTCAGTCCCTTTTTCTTTCTAAAGGCCAAAATGACATGGGAGATTCATGACTGGATCTTCTAAAAAGCTTTAATGTTAACTAAAAAGCAGGTCCCAGGGTCCCTGAATAAGGAGCAGCAACACTGGGCAAAGGCAGGGGGTATTAAGACTCCAGCCCTGTTTCCTCATCTAAATCCCCCTTGAAGAGTAGGAAAAGCCAGGTACCAATATCATCCCTGTACTTTTTCCCTCAGCAGGGCTAACAGCAACTTGGGGAGGGGGACTTCAATTGAGAAAACAGCACAGAGAGGTGGGAAAGGCTAAACCCTATGAACCACAACAGTTGCTGTGTTCAAAATGAGCATGCTGACCCCTACTCTTGTGACTTCCACAAAGAAAAAAGAAGAAGCAGCAGGGGGAATTCATGACTGCCATATACATTTTGGCCCTGAGATCTTACCGATTGTTGAAGAATGGTTAAAATAGGAAGAATGGTTAAAATAATTGGTCTAACAGCACAAACCTATGCATATCTATTCAGAGGTAAGTCCGACTGACTTTAATGGGACTTACACTCAAGATTGTGCATAGGATTGTAGCCTGAGTAAAGTATGCCTTGGGGGCACATTGCAGAAATGGAGAAGCATAAAATGAGACAAAGTTTAAAGACCTGGTGTAAATTGAGGCACAGGGTACCTACAGCGTACTCCAGAAAATGATCTTTCAATGGGAAAGCTCAGTGACGTATGAATAATAAAGATAAGTGTCTCAGAATAATGTGCAGAGTGATGTTCCTTCAGCGCTGGGTAACCACGGCCAGCTGCCCACACATCTCAGGTCAGAGGGATTGACTGCCAGAAATGTCTATGGCCCACTGGATCTGTTTGCAAACACCAATGACTAGACCTGAGTTTGTGGATGAAACTCCCCTTGTGTTTGTGCATCCTGAGTTCTTGCAGCACCGGGCTGCTAAACCGGCCATTAAACTAGGTCAACGCACCAGTTTAAATTGATTACCAAAACCATTAATTGGTTAATGGGGCCCTTCTATGAAGGCAGAGTGGTTGCTGTGGAGCAAGGAAGAAATTAGTTGCTTAGCAACCCATGCTCATAGTTTAGGTTCCGGTCGCTTGGGAACAGAGCGGCGCTTGTCTCGGAGGAACGGGTTCGGTTCTAGGTCTGACCCCACATATCTCGCACGCCTTGGAAGGAACCTGGGTGCGAACGTGTGTGTGTGTGTGTGTGTGTGTGTGAGTCTGAGTCTGTGAGCGTTTAAATGCTTCTTGATGACAAACCATTTTCAAACAGCCCATTATTTTAAAACCATCACTACAAGCATCCTGGGAGAGTGCCAAGCCTCTCGTTCCAAACGCTGCCAGGAAAAGGAGGGCCAAACGCCTCTGGTGTGATTTTTAGAAAAGGCCACAGAGGCAGCTGTACGGATGCAGAACAAAACAGATCCACAGCTGACGGGAAAACTCAGTCAGCCCAGAGCTTCCCGTTAATTCCTTTGCTCCAAAACTCTCAGAAACAAAAATGGCCACTGCCTGGAACGTTTTCCCATGATGCCAGACAGGCGCATTCGCAGGTCATGGCACTGGCTCCCTGGTTTTGACAAAATGAAACCAAACGGTGATAGGGACAATGCTTTCTGCAAACAGGCTGCTGCCCATTTCACAGGAAACAAAATGTCAGCTTGCAGGCCATTTTCCCTACAGAGATTTTTTTTTTTAAAGTTCCACCCAGTCCTCATTTCCCGTTCCTATTAGGATTTTCCATTTGCAGGGCTAGACCAGAGGGAATACACAGGAATAATGATAAGACTCAAATAAAGGTTGCTGGCAAGGTGAGAGGACCCCTTCAGTGCTGGTCTGTGAAATCCAGCTAGTCCTGAGCCCCTTCTCCTCCTCCCTTCTCTCCCCCCACCATCAATCCTTGTTTAGTCACTGGCATAGCTCTGAGGTTCTCTCTCTCTCTCTCTCTCTCTCTCTCACACACACACACACACACACACACACGCACACACAAGTAGTTGGGTTGTTCATGAGTTTTAAAAGGAAGAAGATAATAGAAAGATGAAAAGCTGGCGTTGTTATCTCACCGAATATGAAAACAAAGCAAATCAAATTTTAAAAATTGCAAAGAAATTAACACATTGTGAAATCCTGGCACTCCTGCCTCTTCCCAGCCCAAGTAATGCTACCTGACAGGCAGAACTGAGTGCAGCATTTTGCTCCCCCTTTAGACTGTGTGATTTGCCAGAGAAATAGGGAAAATATTTATATTGGGCCGTTAGAAGAAGAAGAAGCAAAAAGATGGGTGTATTTGGTCAGAAAACAAAAAGAACAGATCAGAACAGATCCTGAGGACTGAACAGATCCTTAAGAGACAGGCAGCCCAATCTTAATTTGGGCTGGAACAGACAGGCCAGCAGGCCTGCGCTGTATTCAGTGTAAGTTTGGGGCCAGAATTGACACAACCCGAGGCAAGGGGAAAGCTTTCCCCTTACCCTGTGTTGTGCTGCACTGGCCCCAATGGGTCTACTCGGATATGCGCCACCTCAGGAGATGGTGCAACTCCAAGCAGAACGGAGAGGCCAGAGGCTGTTCCACACCACTCGGGAACGGGGTCAGAATCCGGCAGAATCCTAGCTTGGCCGATGCAAACGTACTGCACCAGGTCTGGCTGCGGCACGGGGAGGCCAGTGTAACTCCTTGCGCTGGCCTCCCCCACTCTAAAGTCAGCGCAAACATCCCTTACGGCATGTTTGCAACACCCCCAGGTCGGCACAAGTGACTTGTGCCAGCCTAACCCAGGGGTTAGGACTGCGCCCTAAGGTACGAATTTAGTACTTGCACTTGTTCCACAGGGGAGACTACGTAAGTACTCAGTTTCAAGTACGCACTGAGAGTGTCTTGTAATATGCTTCCATAGTAATGGACAGTGCTGGGCTTCAACAGGGAAACTCTCCTGTGCCTACTGTATAATAGGGAGAAATTCCACAGGTGCAGCCTCCCCCCCAATACCACAACAAGGGAAGGGTGCACCTGTTGAAGTTCTGCCTGTTACACAGTCTTTAAAGGCAAAGGTGAACCTCCCCCCCCCCCAAAAAAAAAATTAACCCTATGTAGCTTGTTTCCTACTTCAGGAATGAGAACGTTATGCTTTCAATGCATTGTTAACAAGAGGGACCATGCACTTTCATAACCAAGATGCCAGATACAAACTGAGCCAACAAAGCCTTCTCATCACTGAACTGCCATCTGTCAAACTGCTGCCTGTCATGAGGCATTTAAAAGCACAGAAGACCTGCCAGAAAAAAAGAAAAAAAAAAACCACTATGTCATAATCACCTAGCTTCTTTTATACTGTTTTGGCGTGACTCTTCAAAAACACTACAGTGAAAGGGAGCCTCAGTTTGCCTACTTCATTTTGCTTTTACATTAATTCCTATGCATTTCTACTGCTCTTGCCACGAACGTTGGTGCATTCTGTCAACTGCTTCTGAGAGCCACGAATTCTGCCAAAGAACCACGAAGGTGTTTATCCCTTGGCTCGTCCAGGATGTAGTGAACTCACATGCAAATTACCAGTGGCCATTGTTTCTCCCCAATGACTTCATGGGAAACAAACGACTGCTCCCAGAACATTTTCCCTTGATGCAGTGGGGGCTCCCAGACTAGACATCTCTTCTCTGGACAAACGAACAAACAATACATTCTGGTCCCATCAAAAGCTGAGATACACATCATTCCCCTACCGGACTCTACCCTTGGTGTTCCTCAGCACAGAGGCTGCAAAGCTTTGGGTCACACCCACCAAACTGGTGCCGTCCACTTCCACGATGAGGTCATTCACCTGGATCCTGAGGAAGGAAAACAGGGGAGAAAGTTACTGTTGGATTGACGACTGCATATGTTGTAAAGAGCTGACCCCAAGCAGGGCATGGTCTGTGTACGACTTAACGGCACCTCTATTCCAAGCTTGAATTAAAAACATAAATGATCCAGATAATAACATGGAAAGTGGTGGTTGCATTTGCATTCATGAAGAAATGGAAGATATTTGGAACCTGTGGCTATTCTTATCAATCATTTCAATGGCACTTTTCAATCCACAGATTATTTTACTATCTCATTTAGTTGCAAGAAGGTTAGACTGAAAAATAGTGAGTGAATTTGCCCAGGGTCACACAGTGAACTCCAAAACTAAGCAAGGATCTGATGTTTGTCCTCCTCCACGTAAACCCAATGTTTTATCCACTACAGAATATACAGCAGTGATTTTCAACCTTTTTCATCTTGCAGCACACTGGCAAGGCACTAAAATGGTCAAGGCACACCATCAGCTTTTTGACAATTGACAAGGCACATTGTGCTGTCAATGGAGACTCACATCCCCTAATGGTCCTATTGATAAATGACCCTCTCCCAAATTCCCGCGGCACACCTGGGGACCATTTGCGGCACACCGGTGTACCATGGCACAGTGGTTGAAAATGGCTGATATACAGGATCTTCATGCAGGATGGAGACACCGGAAGAGCAGATCTCTGTGTTTGTGTGCATGACACTATAGATCACAGTGCAAAGGCTATAATGCTATTGGGGCACCATTTGATGGCTAGAGAAGAAAAGCCGTTAGAGCGGTGGAGATGACCCTGTAGAACTCAGTGATAACATCCTCTCTCAGTCAGAAATATATTTTTTTTCAGATAAAAGAACAAACAAATGAACAGCTGGAAAAGAAAACCTAGACAGGACAGTCTTAGAAGAGGGCAGCTTTCTTTCTTCTGATGTTTGTTGGAAAGAAAAAAAAAACTTCTGAGCATGCAAAAGACACTTGCTGGATGCAACTTGGTGAGTGATCTTGTGATTCTACAGAGCTTTCTCCCATGAAGGCCCCTGTTTATATTTTACTGGTGCCCCTGGTACTGGGCAGGGAGCCATACTGGTTACCATGGCAGCAAGTAGCAGCCCCGCTGGCATTTAGTAGTACCAGGGTAGCTTGTGCTCCCCCCTTCTATACAGAAATTTCAAGTCTGAGAAAATACAGAGACAGCATTAAGGTGCACTTATTTCAGCATTTCAGCAAAGAAATGGTGTTTGCTCATTAATTTCTATTTATTGTTTGGGCTGTCTCAGAGGACTGAAGTGTGAAACACTAAATTAAGATGTTAGAATGACATTTGATGTCTTATATTAATTCCAATCAGCGGTGATCTTGGCTCCTGTGCTGCCCAGGGCCTGGACCGCAAAATGCCGCCCTCCCACTGAGGAAAATGCCCCCCCCCACCAGTCATGTCCGGAGGCCTTCTGAGGGCTGGAGAAGACACATACCACCTCTCCGGCCCTCAGAAGGCCTTTTAAGGTTCTGAAAACATCACTTCCAGATGTGATGTTTTAAGGCCCTCCAGGGGCCTTAGGGCCAGAGAGGCGTGTGGCCGGAGAGGCGCGTGGCCCTCAGAAGGCCTCCAGACGGGGAGGCAGCGGGTGCAGGAGGCTCTGAGGGCTGCACGGTTAAGGGGATGCCTCTGCCCCCTTCCCAGATGCGCCACCTGGGATCACTTGCACCCGTGGACTCCCCTAGATATGCCAGTGATTCCAACTTAT